>NC_090745.1:95388919-95546419 GCF_036898095.1 Palaemon carinicauda
AGACTTTAGGATATTCAATTTAATTTCATAAATAAAATACGGTTAAAAGCATATTTTGGCACGCGAGTAGAGTGGTTATAATAAAATCTTTATCAAGGGAGGCCTGTTATAAAATCTAAATGCAAATTCGAATTAAAAACAAAAATTTAAAAAAAAACCTAAATCACGTAAGCTAAGATTTTGTGTGCTACTGATGCCTGAAAGTTCACATGCATGGCTCCAGCTTCCAGAATAATATTTACATTTCAATAATCAAAGAAGTATCATTTAACATTTATTACTATTAAGAAGGAAGAAAAGACGAAAATAGTCAGGACTAAGTCTTATATTTTGTATTTCATTTTCCCTGTGGTTCTTTTACACTTACACATAGACACAAACAAACAAACAAACACACACATACATACATATATATATATATATATATATATATATATATATATATATATATATATATATATATATATATATATACTTCAGTCATTCATTCGTATATGTTATTACTACTACTACTACTACTATTATTATTATCATTAGCTATCATTATTATTATTTTATTACTAGCTAAGCTACAACCCTACCAGGGAAAGAGAGAATGCTATAAGCCAATAGGCTCCTACAGGGGAATCAACCCAGTAAGGAAGGGAAATAAGCAAATAGATAGATGACTGTGCCTAAGTGTACCCTCAAGCAAAAGAACTCTGACCCAAGATAGTGGGAGACTATGGTACAGAGGCTATGGCACTACCCAAGACTAGAGAACAGTGGGTTGATTTAGGGGTGCCCTTCTCCTAGAAGAACTGCTTACCAAGCGGAAAGTAGCCACTGAACAATTACAGTGAAATAGTTAGCCCCTTGAGTGAAGATGAGATGACTTTTTTCGATTATGTTAGTGTTGTTAGGTAAATGAGGAAAGAGGAGATTGTGTTAGAATAGACTAAACTATTCAGTGTATGTGATGGTAAAGGAAAAATGAATCGTAACCGGAGAGAGAGTGATCCAATGTGGTACTATCTGGGCAGTCAAAGGCCCTAATTACTCTCTAGGGATAGTATCTCGCAGGTGGCTGGTACCTTGGCCGACTTACTACTTTTATGATGTAAAAATATTTTTTTCAATAGTCTGGTCATGTATTTTTTCACGTTTTGATGTATTCCTAGTCTAGCTCTTGGTACAAATTATTTACTTTGTTATCCACACCCACAAATCCTTGATTACATCTATGATTCCTATGCAATGTTAGTCAAATAAATACAATAAGTTTTAATAAACATACCTATAAACTTCCTGACAAGAAATTATCTAAGGTTGATGAAAATAAAATGATTTTCAGTAGATTTTTCTTGTGTCATGCTATGGTTATGTTAAAAATATAATTTAATGATTTACAAAGGAAAATAGCATAAATATTCAAAGTCCCTGTTTAATCCTTCAGTATGTACAGAAAAATCTTATGTCCGCCAAAAATTTTAAAGCTAATATTGTATAGAGTATGTTAGTTTCTTTTTCCTTATTTCCCCCCCCCCCCCCGCCACTCTATGGTCTTGTGCCTTACATAACTTCATAACACTTTTATCCAAATAAAACCTGGTATATTTTAATGATCCCTAAAAGATGTTTTAATAAATGATTGAATGTGAAATGAAAAGCTTTCAAAAATTTATAAGAGCAAATATTTATCCATCGCTGGAATAGTAAAAACTTTGTTTTTTTTTTTCCAAGTTAAGTAAGGAAATTCTTCAAGCTTTTAGGAGTAATTATAGACTAAAAATTGTACCACCATGAAAATGAGCAGGTAATTATCATAAGTGAGCTTACAACTGATAATATTCTCCTCCTAAATGTCTTATGCTTGGCACATCCTAACCCTAATGTCCTAAAATGACCAAAGAACTGTGACATAGCCAGTAAAACTGCACCCTTAGCTAGGTTATGTTGTATCCCTTTGGGCATCCCACTGGCATAATACTTTGAAAAGGTTAAAGAAGTCCAAGGAAAGGGGTTAGAGAGGCAAAAGCCTTGGTCATATTGGGAATGGTATGGTATGATAAGCCACGTTAAAATGTTCCACAGTAATTCTCACTGCCATACAGTACTGTATATAGTTTTGGTTTCAATCTTTCTTTTATACATGTACAGTAACTTTTTGTAATTACAAACATGGACCATCAATGTTTTTACCTGCTCCCCTTGTTTTTTGGCATTATTCACCATTGCTGTAGTGCTGTGATTCCCTGTTACCCTTCATCAAAGAGGAACTAAGGACACCCCCCCCCTAATTGTTAATTGTGAGAACACACTTAATAGTAGTTTTTACCGAAACGATAATGGTAAAAAGATATAAGGTCCATGCGAAATAAATTTCAGTAATGTTACTAGCAAATAAAGAATCGTCAATGGACATATAAAGGCAGCATTTCACTATAATTAGTACCAACAATTCTAGCTCCATGATCGAGTGATAAACAAGTTCAGGCTTGTGTGATATTCTATTTTCCCTACCCAGAGTGTATAAATTTTTTCAGCACAGTACTTGAATTATGCTATCCTGTACTAAAAAGTTGCATCAGGCTAAGCTCTATTATTACTAATAGTAAAGTACAGTACTGTATTACCATCATTACTAAAATATAGATTAAATTTCAGAACGACTGCATGATTATTACCTGTACTTTACGCGACAATTTTATATCGACTGTATAATTACTTCTAACCCCTACTCAATGTACTCCTCATACCTTACTACAGTACAACTATTTTCAATGACATTCACCTGAAATTTCTATGACAAAAAAAAAAGTGTACCAGCACAAAGCCCTTAAGACTAGTGTTAAGTTCATAGTATGGTACATTATTAATAGTATACTAACTCTTCCTATACTTAAATATGAGATAAATATAAACTATTGCCAATTCATTCACATTCTCACATACTCACACACACCTACATAGTTATGGTAATATATATATATATATATATATATATATATATATATATATATATATATATATATATATATATATATATATATATATACACATACATATATATATATATATATATATATACACATACATATATATATATATATATATATATATATATATATATATATATATATATATATATATATACATACATATATATATATATATATATATATATATATATATATATATATATATATACACATACATATATATATATATATATACACATACATATATATATATATATATATATATATATATATATATATATATATATATATATATATATGTGTGTGTCACAAGATCTTGGCATCTTTCCTTGCATACTCCAACCAGATCTAGCCATCTCACTCAATTGTCATTATAAATTCTTTATTATTTCAATTATCTTTTTTTCACTTCTTTCACATAGTTATTTCCTTATCTTCTAATTGATTCTGTGAATTTTCACAACAGTGGCTGCATGAACAATAGGGTACTTGATCAAATATTGGTTAGAGGATCTGGCAAATATATTTTCTCTTTTGGTTTTATTTTCTAGCCTTCCATATTCCAGCATGTATTCTATTACCATTAAATATGACAAATGTGGAAGTAATCTGCATTATTCCCTAATACAAACCTGGAGTTCTTTACATAGGAGAATAAATCAGCCCTATATGACATTCTGTACAGCTATAAAATCTTTTGACGAGGTGTCAACAACCATTACAATTGTTACCAGTAGTAGATTGGAAATAAACCCCCTCACACTCTTATCTGCTTCACTTTGAATGCAGATTGGACTTTCTCCTCGGGATTATAGGTGATGACAAGTGGAGTACAGAACAGTATACTATATGTGTAAAGAACTTCAGGTTTGTATTGTTAAGGAAAAATACAAATTATTTCTAAATTTGTCATTAGTTCCCACACAAAATAACAACCTTATATTCTTTACATATGACACTCATTTCAATGAGTGGAAATCCCTTCAACTGGCAGAAAACTTATGAACCAGGATGGCTGCATCTGAGCATGATAATGTGAAAGATGGGCATCCTGACCCCTTGCAAACAAGTGGCTAGTTAATACCAGCAGATTGACGGCCTCTGTGAAAGTGAAAATGAGCGTAAGAACGTAACTGTGGCTTTCAAGGCTTTACATAAACAAAAATCCCTTGTAATGAGACTGGGGATGCAACACTAATGTAAGACGGATATATTTCAGCTACAGGCTAAAAAGAGGCTTACTTGCAATTGTAAGAGTTTTAGACAACCAGGTCTTCACATGCTATGCCCCAAGAGAGAAGAAGATGTAGAAAAGAAAAGGCTAGTTATTCTTTTTTTCATCATCCTAGACTACCACCATATCTTTGCCCTTAAATGACTGCTAGTAACACTGTGAGGAGCTAAAGAAGCTAAACCAACTGCTGTCCAGCTACCACAGGTCCAATTAAAAAACACATTTAAGGACCTGTATATTACATCTTACAGGTAGTGGGCAATGAAGGGTGTCTGTCTCCTCCACATCCCTGCTTGAAGTACCTGTGTCAGCGAGGTTCTTTTTAAATGACAGGAACGTACTTAAGCCCCTCACATTGTGCATTGCTGACGAGAAGGGGAAGGATTGATGGCCTGGTCAATGACCTGTCTAATCCATGAGGCGATAATATTCCTTGTCACACTCTGCTTGACTCTCCTCAACCCAACAACAGATTCTTGATATACAGGCGAGCTCCTCATATTCGTCTGAGATAGCACCTTAACCATCTGACAGAAAATAAAAGCAATTGCTCAAGATCATTAGTTATGTCTCAAAGACTCAAAATCTGGACGGAACTGAACCTATGATCGGAAACCACCGGATTTTGAGTCTTAGCAATAAAGTTTGGGAGAAAGTTGAACATAACTTGTCCTCATTCCCATGAATGGGTGACATTGTAGGAGACCATGCAACTCACTAACACTCTTGGCAGAGGCTATGGCGAGAAGGAAGACCGTTTTCAACGTAAGATCGCAGTCTGAAACCTGATGTAAAGGATCGAAAGAAAGTCCTTTCAGGGAACGAAGCCCTTCCACTACTGAGTGAGGATAAGCCTGTTTAAAATTTTGTACAGTATGTCTAACTCTACCAAAAAGGAAATAAACACTTTCAATGTATAGACCTGGGTCAAGGATGAGCGATAGCCTTTTACTGCCGAGACTGAGCAGAGTTTTTCCTCTCAGAGGAACAGTAAAATCTTGGCAGTTAAGGGTATAGTGACTCCAAGAGGAGAGGCACCCATTCCACAACGCCGACAAAATATCACCCACTTCGCCTGGATAAACTGAGGTCGAAGCCCTCCTGAGGTACCCAGGCATCTGTTTTGCCACTGGTTGCCAAAACTCTCTCTCAGTGAGGAGATGCTGGATATAATCCAAGCATGAAGACATAAGGATCCCCGGGCCTGATAGCAAATCTTAGCGAGGCGTTGGCGTAGCAGGTCATGGAGGAGGGACAGCTCCCTCTGAACTTTCATCAGAAGCAATAGAAAGTCCGGAAACCATTCCGCTTGCTGCCATAGCAGAGCAATTAAGGTCATAGACAAGTTGGTTGATGATTGTACCCTGTTGATGAGTTTCCTCATTAGGCAGAAAAAGGGGAATGCATAAATGTCTAGATGGTCCCATGAGTGCTGGACTGTATTCTGAAATACTGCTTGTGGGTCAAATACTGGCTATACACCGGAAGCTTCTGGTTAAGGGATGTCGTGAACAGGTTTACAGTTGGCGAACTCAATAGTCATCACTTTGTTCGCTACCCGTGGGTCCAAAGACTACTTGGAACCAACTATCTGATGAGTCGGTTTGCTCAGTTTGCCAGCCAAGACGTTCTTGCCGGCTATAAACCTGGCTGACAGGGAGATCGCATTGTCCCCTTTTCATCGCAAGATTTCAATGGCTAGCTGGCAAAGTTGCAGTGAAATAGCACCTACATGTTTGTTTATATATGCTACTACGGTCATCTTGTTACATCAACACTACCGAGTGGCCTGAAACCTTCCGAGACCAAAAGGTTTTCAGCTGCTACTGCCACAGATATGCTAGCGAGCTCCTTCCTCGAATCTTACAATTCTTTCCTAAACGGAAGATTTTCCCTTGTGGGGTGACTATCTGCATGGCTAGATATACAAGATTCTTTTTGGGCATTAGAGAGGACTTCTCAAAGTTTACATTGATCCCCATATCTTGGCAACACTCGACAAGCATGGCTCGATGAACTATTAGGTACTTCCTTGATAACTGATGGATAGGGATCTGGAAGAACAAGTCTTTCAAATACAATGTGATCAAGAAGTCTTTTGGTCAGACAGCCTGTCTGATCGTTCCTGTGGTCTCCATCTTGAATGGAGTTTATAGGACAAACTCATGCAATGCTAAGAGGTCTATGACTGGTCTCCAGCATCCAGATGCCTTCTCTACAAGAAAGAGTCAACTGAAGAAGTCTGGGGATTCATCTACAACCTCCTGGAGAGCACTCTTGAGTAGAGGTCCAGACCATCTCATTGAAGGATGAATCAAAAAGAGGGGAGAGTTAGTGAAAGGGATGATGCAACCTTTTCGAAGGACAGAGATCATCCAAAGTTTTGCCCTATGACGTTGCCACCTGAGTAGCAGACATCCCACCCCCCCTTGTGGTATAGTAGGAAGAAGGCCCTAAGAGGCGCTCTGCCAGCATCCACTGCCTCTACAGCCTTGTCCTCTCTACCTCTTGCCTTGAGAGACAGTTTGAAAGGAATGGACTTCTTGGCAGTGTTCTGCCTCATTATTATCATGATTATTACTAGCCAAGCCACAACCCTAGTTGGAAAAGCAGGATGCTATCAGCACAAGGGCTCTAACAGGAATAAATAGCCCAGTGAGCTAAGGAAACAAGAAAATAAACAAAATATAGATGTAATGAAAAACTACAAATGTTATTTTCATTAGTAAAATAAATTTTTGAATATACTTACCCGATAATCATGTAGCTGTCAACTCTGTTGCCCGACAGAAATCCACGGTCGGGATACGCCAGCGATCGCTATACAGGTGGGGGTGTACACAACAGCGCCATCTGTGGTCAGGTACTCCAGTACTTCTTGTCAACACCACCTCAATTTTTTCCTCGGTCCACTGGTTCTCTATGGGGAGGAAGGGTGGGTCAATTAAATCATGATTATTGGGTAAGTATATTCAAAAATTTATTTTACTAATGAAAATAACATTTTTCAATATTAATCTTACCCGATAATCATGTAGCTGATTCACACCCAGGGTGGTGGGTGGAGACCAGCATACATGTTAACAAAGAAGCTAAGTATCCCGTATTTTATTTTATTAGTTATTCAAAAATAACATAAAATAAATAAGTACCTGGTAAGGAAGACGACTTGAACCATTACTCTGCCTTTATTAAGTACGTCTTCCTTACTGAGCGTAGTGGTCCTCTTAGGATGCTGAACGACTCTTAGGTGCTGAAGTATAAAGGGCTGCAACCCATACTAAAGGACCTCATCACAACCTTTAACCTCGGCGCTTCTCAAGAAAGAATTGACCACCCGCCAAATCAACAAGGATGTGGAAGGCTTCTTAGCCGACCGTACAACCCATAAAAAGTATTCAAGAGAAAGGTTAAAAAGGTTATGGGATTATGGGAATGTAGTGGCTGAGCCCCCGCCTACTACTGCATTCGTTGCTACGAATGGTCCCAGGGTGTAGCAGTTCTCGTAAAGAGACTGGACATCTTTGAGATAGAATGATGCGAACACTGACTTGCTTCTCCAATAGGTTGCATCCATAACACTCTGCAGAGAACGGTTCTGTTTGAAGGCCACTGAAGTAGCCACAGCTCTCACTTCATGTGTCCTTACCTTCAGCAAAGCAAGGTCTTCTTCCTTCAGATGAGAATGTGCTTCCCTAATCAGGAGCCTGAATTAGTAAGAAACTGAGTTCTTAGACCTTGGAAGAGAAGGCTTCTTGATAGCACACCATAAGGCTTCTGATTGTCCTCGTAAAGGTTATGACCTTTTTAGATAGTACCTAAGAGCTCTAACTGGGCAAAGTACTCTCTCCAGTTCGTTCCCCACCAAGTTGGACAGGCTTGGGATCTCGAACGACTTAGGCCAAGGACGTGAAGGAAGCTCGTTTTAGCAAAAAAACCGAGCTGCAAGGAACATGTAGCCGTTTCAGATGTGAAAACTATGTTCCTGCTGAAGGCGTGGATCTCACTTACTCTTTTAGCTGTTGTACAGCACACGAGGAAAAGAGTTTTTAATGTGAGGTCCTTAAAAGAGGCTGATTGGAGAGGTTCAAATCTTGATGACATAAGGAACCTTAGGACCACGTCTAGATTCCAGCCTGGAGTGGACAACCGACGTTCCTTAGAGGTCTCAAAAGACCTAAGGAGGTCCTGTAGATCTTTGTTGGTGGAAAGATCCAAGCCTCTGTGGCGGAAAACCGCTGCCAACATACTTCTGTAACCCTTGATCGTAGGAGCTGAAAGGGATCTTACGTTCCTTAGATGTAACAGGAAGTCAGCAATCTGGGTTACAGTGGTACTGGTTGAGGAAAACTGCATTGGCCTTGTACCAGCTTCGGAAGACTTCCCCTTTACACTGATAGACTCTGAGAGTGGATGTCCTCCTTGCTCTGGCAATCGCTCTGGCTGCCTCCTTCGAAAAGCCCCTAGCTCTTGAGAGTCTTTCGAAAGTCTGAAGGCAGTCAGACGAAGAGCGTGGAGGTTTGGGTATACCTTCTTTACGTGAGGTAGACGTAGAAGGTCCACTCCTAGAGGAAGAGTCCTGGGAATGTTGACCAGCCATTGCAGTACCTCTATGAACCATTCTCTCGCGGGCCAGAGCGGAGCCAACCAACGTCAGCCGTGTCCCTTTGCGAGAGGCGAACTTCTGAAGTACCCTGTTGACAATCTTGAACGGCGGGAATGCATACAGGTCGAGATGGGACCAATCCAGCAGAGAAGCATCCACGTGAACTGCTGCTGGGTCTGGAATCGGAGAACAATACAACGGGAGCCTCTAGGTTATCGTGGTAGCGAACAGATCTATGGTTGGCTGACCCCACAGGGCCCAAAGTCTGCTGCAAACATTCTTGTGAAGGGTCCACTTTGTGGGGATGACCTGACCCTTCCGGCTGAGGCGATCTGCCATGACATTCATATCGCCCTGAATGAACCTCGTTACCAGCGTGAGCTTTCGATCTTTTGACCAGATGAGGAGGTCCCTTGCGATCTAGAACAACTTCCACGAATGAGTCCCTCCCTGCTTGGAGATGTAAGCCAAGGCTGTGGTGTTGTCAGAGTCCACCTCCACCACCTTGTTAAGCTGGAGGGACTTGAAGTTTATCAAGGCCAGATGAACCGCCAACAGCTCCTTGCAATTGATGTGAAGTGTCCTTTGCTCCTGATTCCATGTTCCCGAGCATTCCTGCCCGTCCAAATTCGCACCCCAGCCCGTGTCTGATGCGTTCGAGAAGAGACGGCGGTCGGGTTTCTGAACAGCCAAAGGTAGACTTCCTTGAGAAGAAAACTGTTCTTTCACCACGTGAGAGTAGACCTCCTCTCTTCGGGAACAGGAACTGAGACCGTCTCTAGCGTCATGTCCTTTATCCAGTGAGCAGCTAGATGATACTGAAGGGGGCGGAGGTGGCGTCTCCCTAACTCGATGAACAGGGCCAGCGATGAAAGTGTCCCTGTTAGACTCATCCACTACCTGACTGAGCATCGGTTCCTTCTCAGCATGCTCTGGATGCATTCTAGGGCTTGGTAGATCCTTGGGGCCGACGGAAAAGCCCGAAAAGCTCGACTCTGAAGCTCCATAACCAGGTAGACAATGGTCTGGGATGGGACGAGCTGGGACTCCTCAAAATTGACCAGGAGGCCCAGTTCCTTGGTCAGATCCATAGTCCATCTGAGAATCTCCAGACAGCGACGACTTGTGGGAGCTCTTAAAAGCCAGTCGTCTGACGGAGCCGGACACAAGATCATGGTACTGCTGCACAGTCTGTGAACTGTCAACCATGGGGAAGCGAGGAAGTACAGTGACAACCCGAAACTGTCTAGACTGTCTGGGTCGTACAGACAACTCCTTATCGGGTTGCTGAGGTTGCCGCACTGCGTCACAACAAGTCACTTCTGCTGGTTGTTGAACGTCTTCCCAGTGACACACTGACTCCGTAAACAAAAAAAAATCCTCTAACAAGGACTAAGCTTGGACTGCATGTCTTGCAACAAAGCTCAAGGTCTATGGGAGCAGGTGTGGTAACAGACGGGGTTAGCGACTGAAGCGGAACCATTACCCTCCCTGGAAGCATGTTATGCTTAAATAAAAGTCCATAGGAGGCTAAGCAGCTAAAGGCTCCTCTCCAAATGACAGAGTCCTCAAGGGAATATCAGAAGGAGGGAGAATAGCACTTTCTCATCTACAGGAACCATATCCGAGAAAAGCTAAGTTCTCTCAGTGAGGGTTTCACTGGTGCAAAAGCAGCAGACCAGAAGGCAACGTTATGAAACTGCTTGACAGTCTTGTGAGTTGGCAACAACCAAAGATGTGTGACTGAGGAGCATGCGGTAAGGTATGCAGAGCATGCTGTATGCAGAGCATGCTGTATGTAGAGCATGCTGTAAGGTAAGCAGAGCATGTTGCATGGCGTGCGGCTTATGCTGCATGGGATGAGGCTCATGCTGCATGGGATGAGGCTCATGCTGCATGGTATGAGGTTCATGCTGCATGGGATGAGGCTCATGCTGCAAGGGATGAGGCTCATGCCGCATGTGTTGAGGAGGATGCCGCATAGTATGAGGCTCCTGCCTCATGGGTTGAGGAGGTTGCCGCATAGCATGAGGCTCCTGCCTCATGGTTTGAGGAGGATGCCGCATAGCATGAGGCTCCTCATAGCATGAGGCTCCTGCCTCATGGGTTGAGGAGGATGCCGCATAGCATGAGGCTCCTGCCTCATGGGTTGAGGAGGATGCCGCATAGCATGAGGCTCCTGCCTCATGGGTAGAGGAGGTTGCCGCATAGCATGAGGCTCCTGCCTCATGGGTTGAGGAGGATGCCGCATAGCATGAGGCTCCTCATAGCATGAGGTCCCTGCCTCATGGGTTGAGGAGGATGCCGCATAGCATGAGGCTCCTCATAGCATGAGGCTCCTGCCTCATGGTTTGAGGAGGATGCCACATAGCATGAGGCTCCTGCCTCATGGTTTGAGGAGGATGCCGCATAGCATGAGGTTCCTGCCTCATGGGTAGAGGAGGTTGCCGCATAGCATGAGGCTCCTGCCTCATGGGTTGAGGAGGATGCCGCATAGCATGAGGCTCCTCATAGCATGAGGCTCCTGCCTCATGGGTTGAGGAGGATGCCGCATAGCATGAGGCTCCTGCCTCATGGTTTGAGGAGGATGCCGCATAGCATGAGGCTCCTGCCTCAAGGGTAGAGGAGGTTGCCGCATAGCATGAGGCTCCTGCCTCATGGGTTGAGGAGGTTGCCTCAAGAACATGCGTCTGGCAGGGTGGACTGCGCAACGGAGGTGGAGCTCTCACAGGTGGAGGGTGGGAGCAGGCAGCCGCAGTATCTGCTGAGCGCACAACCTCGGCGGGTTGTAGGTTAACAGGCTACATTGTCAACCTTCCAGCATGATACTCCTGTATGAAGGAGCAAGCTGAGACTGTATAGTCTGCAGCATGGACCACTAGGGTCTATGAAAGACAACAACAAACGGAGCTACTGTCCGTTGAGACTGAGGGTCTAAAACAGCTGGTGCGGCAACAAACGGAGTTACTGCCTGTTGCGGTACCACCTTGCCTCTCTGGGAGGTGTGCAGTTGTCGTACTGCAGCAAGTCCGAACTGACCCAGTGCTAATGGCTACACCTAGGAGTTGGACTTGCGCGGAAGGGACCGACTTGCACTTAAAAGCTGCAAGATTTGGTCCATGGTTTCTGCGAGAAACCTCTTCCGCAGACGAGGAATAAATGGGCTCTCTCGTCTTTGTGTGGGTGGGGTGATCACGTCGGCTACGTGAGTTGGTTACACCCGAAACCACGGAGGGAAACGTCTGTTCGTCGATCAAGGCCTGATGAACCCATAAGTCCTTCGACGTTACTTCTCCCCTGGGCTTGGGAGCTTGTAAGAGGTCCCAGACTAGGCGAACAACTGGCACAAACAGACGAACCCTCGAACGCAACACTGTAACACTTTGCGCTTATCACTTTATCACTTTTGATTTTCTGTTTGCACTTATTTCAATGAACTCGAAACTTTAAGTGGTTTGTACCTGAAACACGCAATTCTATCCTTCATTAAAAGTTAGTAATTGCGAAAACAGTATTACAATGTAACAGAAAACATAATGAAAGATAAATAATTCAGTGGCTGGAAAAGAGACTAAACACTAGATAAAAAAAACTACGTTTAAAATCTCTCACCGCATAAAGCCTGGGAACAAGAATAAAACTCTAGAAACGTTTACCTTCTTCCCCTAAAGAGACTAGGGAGAAGAGCAAAAACGATAACAACGTTACCCGCTTAAACGAAACGTTTATCCTCCTCTCTCTCCCTCCGTCTCTATCTCTCTCTCTCTCTCTCTTGACTTAGAACCTGAGAGATGAGCCCAATTATATATATCGTTAAAACATATTATTGTTAAAGGAAAAAAACTGAAAGATTTCCCAAATAAAAAGTTCCTTTATTAGAATTAAAACCATTTAAGCTAAGAAAGAATAAACAAAACGCTAGAATCGGTTTACTCTTACTGCAACGTGAAACCGTGAATACTCTCTCTCTATCGTAACGATAGAGTGCAAGTTGAACGTTCTGAACGTCAACAACAGCAGAGACAAAACAAAACGTTAGTTCAACTTTGAAAACAGTATGAGACTATCAAAGAAATTCTTTCAAAAACATTAAAATAGCATAAAATGTTAACAGGTAAAAACGAAATGACGGGCTCAATGTTAATTAACTTCGGTTCCAAGAAAAGACCGCCTACTATTAGGAAAGGTCGCATATAAACAAATATAAAAATTAATTTTAATAAGTTTATAATAAAAGGAAGTTAATCGAAGAGGCCTATAAAGCAAAATTAAGAAAGAGAGTCTATACTCTCTTCGACACCAACACTTCCGTCTAAGGGAAGGGTCGGCCATTTAAAAGTGAAAGAGAGTTCATACTCTCTTCGTCACCAAAATTAAATCAAATTAATTCCAAAAACTTGCTAAGCTAATGATAAAGCTTCCTGAATAGCGAAGGCTAAACTCTAGAGCAAATACATCACCAAATCGTGAACAATAACTCCAGAATCAACAGCGTATCCATGTAGGTCTAGCCGGCGGCACGACAGAGGAAAAATTGAGGTGGTGTTGACAAGAAGTACTGGAGTACCTGACCACAGATGGCGCTGTTGTGTACACCCCCACCTGTATAGCGATCGCTGGCGTATCCCGACCGTGGATTTCTGTAGGGCAACAGAGTTGACAGCTACATGATTATCGGGTAAGATTAATATTGAAAATAAAATATTTTAAGAACAGTAACATTAAAATACATCTTGTACCCTCAAGCAAGAGAACTTTACCCCAAGACAGCAGAAGACCACAGTACATAGGCTATGACTCTACCCAAGACAAGAGAACAATGGTTTGATTTTGGAAAGTCCTTCTCCCAGGAGAGGTGCTTACCATAGCTAAAGTTTCTCTTCTACCCTTACCAAATGGAAAGTAGCCACTGAACAATTACAGTACGGTAGCTAACACCTTGAGTAAAGAATTTTTCAGTTATCTTAGTGAGGAAACAAGGACATGGACTTAACTGAGGAGTTATGAAGAGGAGCATCCCTCTTCGGTACCTTCTTCTGAAACCTGGAGATGATGGCATCATGCCTCTTCAGGAAACAATTGGACCACTAGTTTGCAGCTTTAAGTTCCAAAAACTCAATTGCTCTCACATCCACGAGAACAATGCTCTTGAACACCTGACAGTCCCGGTACAGATGTCCATCCACGAGGAAGCCGGAAGAATTGCTTTCACCAACCTCTTCATCCATATTCATGGCGAAGGGCATTCATTAACGCACAATGATACATCCCTACCATACACTTGGTAAACGAGGTGAGACACAGAGCCTCCTTGATTGTTGACACACGTCAACATAGTCGTGATGCTGCTCATCAACAAAACTGAGCGACCATTCACAGTACAGGTAATTGTAAAGCGAGTGACGCAAAGTACTTCGCCTTTATTTCCTGATAATTCAAGGGGCTTGGCCAGTATGCCAATATATGGGGGTATAAGACAAAAAATACAAAATCCTGAAAAAATTCACTGAGCTTCGAATGGCAATGGAGAATGTGTATATGAAATATTTTGTCAAAATTCCTCTTATTTTCATAGTTACAGGGTAATTAGTAAAAGTAACTCAATAAGCCGAAAACAATGATCCTTACTAGAAAATGAAGTAGTGGAACCTCTACACACGAATGTATCTACATCCGAATTTTCCAACACCCGAAGTAAAATTCGAGCAATTTTTCGACTCTACACCCGAATTTTATTTCGACACACGAAGTGAGCAATTTTCATTCGAAGTACAATTTGAACACATTCCTACTCTACACCTGAATTTTTTTTTGACACCCGAAGTAAACAATACCTGTAAACGTAGATGGTACTCATAGCGCCGGATGTATTTTTTATTTCCGCCGATAGAAGGCAGCATTTCTACCTCGGAGAGACCTTCAATTAGCGTGGCTTGGGACATTCCTCTGTTCTTGTCGGCTTCGTGTGGTTGTGCCCTGTGTGTTCTGCTATTAACTGTGTATTAATCGTGATTTTTTACGTTCATCCTTTTACGGTATTTTACGTAAATCATGGGTCCTAAAAGGCTTAATTTCGCAAGTGGTGGTGGTAGTGGTGAGAAAAGGAATAAGGAAATGCTTTCTTTAGAAATAAAGCAAGGAATTATTAAAAAGCATGAGTGAACTTGCAATAGAACATCACGCCGAACTTACTACAGAGGAGCTCAAGGAACTCCATGCTATGTCTGAGCAAGAGTGATGACGAGGAAGGGATCGAGGAGGTAGAACATGTGTTAGGTTCGGCACAAATAAAAGAAGTGTTAGGAAAATATCAAGACGTGGTCGACTTCATCGACAAATACCATCCAAAAAAATTGCAGGATTGTCGTGTAGTTGCGCAGTTCGATAATGTTTCCCTAACTTATTTTCGAAACATTCTGAATAGCTGTACCAAGCAACTTTCTATCGATAACTTCTTTAAAAAAACTACGAAGCGAACTCATGATGAAGGGGAAGGAAGTGGTTCAAAGAAAACGGCAAAGAGTGAAGCGAAAGAAAATGAAACAAAGAATACGGCAAATATTGAAGAGAAAAAAATTCAATCAATTTTAAGTGTCGAGTGAAACTGATTAAAATTCATCATCAAAAAGAAAAAAAGAAAATGTAAAAAAAAATATAAAATATAAAAATAAAAGAAATAAATAAGCTAAGTTAGGTTAAAGTTCACTTAGTGTAAGTTAGAATAAGTTACGGTACTGTACGTTTATCGTAGTCACCCTCTCAACCTCCTCGCCGCCCGTCTGTCTCCTCTCTGCATAGCAGGACCGACACCTGCACTGGACTTTCTAAGGTAAAGTGACGATAAAAACCCTTTTCTTATTTGTTATTTCTTTATAATTATTCTTTTTTACATGTCTATCTAATTTAGTGTGCATTATTGTCATGTGTAATTATGTGTAGTAATTTATTAAGAAGTAATCATAGGTTTTTGGGCTCAACCACACTTCACAGATTAATCCTATTTCAATGTATTCTTATGGGAAAATTCGTTTCTACAACCGAACATTTTCTACACCCGAAGTCGGTTGTGGAACGGATTAAATTCGTATGTAGAGGTACCACTGTACTGTATATCTTCTGTTATCATAAAATTTTAATATGAAAAAAAAATTGTGAGCAATGGCATCTGTATAGATTTCCCAGGTCATAAGACAAAGTATTACACCCTTCTGCCTTCAGTGCTACTACATACCTCAGGGAGTGTACACAATTGAGTTTGACCTCTGACATTCGCTCTTTTTTACGTCTTTTTTCTTGGTTTCAGCAAGAATTAGGGGTTATACTTTTGGAGGAGCTGAAATGACGAGCCATTTAAATTTAGCGCGGGTTATCTACCCACACCGCTAGTTAGCAAGGGTAGGGGGGGGGGTAGCTTGCTACCATTCCTGTTCACACACCTGTGATTTAGTCACTTTGTATGAAGGTAGGAATTCAAGGGGGATAGAGATGGCGGGCAAGTTTGTATAAATAGCTAAGGTTTGTATAGTTAGGAAAAAAAGTATCTACGAATTTGTCATTTGTTCCGTAACTGGAATACAAACCACGCTATTTATTAGGGGTGACTCACCCATTAGGAAAGGTGGACGTCTCTGCCAATCTGGCTTTTGGCTTTGCCCGGGGGCTCCTTATCTGAGTATGTTAGTACTCAAAAATAAGGAGTCCCTGCCCTCGCTAAAACCTTACTACGCAAGATCCGCGGCCTACGCAAGCTGTGTGTTGAGCCATGCAGAAGTGTGACCGTCTAGGTAAAGTTATTCCAAGTCTATGTAGGAAAAACCTGATGTAACCAAGACTTTCCCAATACCACCTCGCCAGGGTATGGGGACGCAACAGCATTAGCTTAATACTAGGTACACAAGGGAGCATGGTTTACATGCAGTGGTTTGAGGTCAGCTTATGCAGAGAACCCAGGATGCTGCTTTCCCCACAGGGTAGGATGAAGAAAAGAATTAGGGCCAGTCAAATCTTTTCATTCACGCAGACTAAAACCGGGTAACAGTGCCCTCAACCTTCTGCTACTTGTCCAATAAGGAGCTTGAGGTATACAACCAGCTGTTGTGCAGCCACCACAGGACCGATAGAGATCGTATCGAGTTCCTGTGGGTCACGTCTTGCAGGAGAAAGGTTGTGAAAGTCACCTGGAGCATTCAAATCTTTTCTTGTAAAACCTGCGTCACAGAGTAATCTGCTAAGAAGGACCAGGGGCGTAGCATGCCTGACCCTGTGAGTCGTCAAGTTGAGATGATGTTTTGATGATCCTCCTCTAGTCTCTCCCAGTGCTGATGACAAGAGAAGGGACCCGGGTGGGCTGTTGCCGTTTTCTTTAGGTAAAGTCTCATACCTTACCCTGGGTACAGCAACGGATGATCTGGATCGTCCGTTACCGAGTGGAGACTTGTGTAGGATCTGTCACCTCTGGAGACTGTGTCTGGCAACATACTCAGGGACGAAACTGAGCATTGTCTTTCGCCCTTCTCAATAATGGGTGATGTCGAAAGAGAGACCATGAAGTTCCTTGACTCGTACGGTTGCTGTCCGAGTGTGTAGGAACACTGTGTTCTTAAATCAGGGGAGAATTTGTTGCCTGGTGAAGTGGAACATAAGGAGGTCTCTTTAGAGATAGGAGAATTTGAACCATGTTCCGAGAGGAAGGTCTCAATTCCGACTGGGGAAAGGCAAGTTGTAAGTCCGTATGAGTTAGGAAAAGTCTATCGATGAGAGGGTGTCCCTTTCTTTCAGTTTGAAAGAGAAGGATCAAGGTTGAGTGATCACCTTTACCTGTCGAAACTGAATAGGGGGTCTTTTCCTCTTGTATATACTCGAGGATTCCGCTATTGCTGGAATAGAGGTATCAAGTGGATAGAGACACTTTGACATGACACCAACCCCACAAGATGTTATATTGCCTGGTAGACTGATGCTGAGGAATTCCTCAGATATCTACACAACCTTTTCACGAAAGAGGTATTGGGTAGTCTCCAGGCGTACAATCATAGCAAAGCTATAGCTTGTGGTAGGTGTCGAAGTGGGTTGTCTGTGATATGGAGAAGGTTCTCTTGGAGACTCTATCATGAGCTGCAAAAGGTTTGGAAACCGTTCTGCATAATGCCATAGAGGAGCTAGGAGAGTCCTTGAGAGGTTGACCAATGTTCTAGCCTTCTCGAGTGTCCTCCAGGTAAAACAGGGACGAGACGTAAACATCACTGTTGCACCCACCGTTGTTGCCAGAGAGCCTTGGGGTCTAGGGCTGGGGAGCAACGGCAGCCTGAGATTCAGGAGCGTTGCGGACAGATCCCTTGTTGGAGGACCCCGTAAAGTCGGGACTTTGTCGGCTACAAGGTGATCCAAAGACCATTCAGTATACCTTATCTGAGATGCTGTGCACAGATTGTCGGTGAGCACGTTCTTCTAGTCTGGAATGAAGCGGGCTGATAGTGATACCGAACGGACTTTGGCCCATCTTAGTGTTTATACTGTTAGATGGGAAGAGGTTACGAGCAAGTTCCTTCTTGCTTGTCGATGTGAGTCTTTATGTGGTGTGTGGTGCGTCGTCCATCACATCACTGAGTGGTCTGTTAGGAATTGATGAGGCTGCTGAAGGACCGGAAAGTTGACCTTCCTCTCTGAAGAGATTTAAGTGAAGGTACTTTCGGACTCTGTCCAGAGGGCTGAGGTCGTGTGGTGCCCCCAGGGAGAAAAGCTGATAAATTAAAACTACAATTATAATTTCACTAAAAACAATTGAGACAAACAATTGGAAGAGCAACCTAACCCGCGAAAGGAGCTTCCCCAATAGTACACTGTTGTTGTAAAGGTGAACGACCTTGAGAAAAGAAAGACCGTAGTCAATCTCTGAAAGGCCACGTTCCCTTCGCTCAGAAATCCATGGTTCCCATAGGAAAAGGGAAAAGGCGAGGACAATAGTTGAATGAAGAGGGTCCAGGCGATGACGATTCCCCTGCGGTGGCCGAGTTAACGGTTATATGCCGACGGGAAGACCGATGGACCAAAGAGGGAGAGGTCGTTCCCCACAAAGTGGAACTGTGCTGGCCTTGCTAATCTACGCAAGTGTCATTGTCTTATATGTACCACACACACAGCACAAACACTGAAAAGGAAACTTATCACGGTAAAATTACAGTTTCAACCATTATGGGGAAACTGGAATAAAAATATATTTGTTGCATCAGAAATAGTGTAGTTCCAACGGATTTAACGTTTATTTTGACCGCAAACCATCCGATTCAGAGATTTACTATGTAATTGGAGTTAAAATAACAAGTTTTTCCAGAAAAATCAGTGTTTGTAACCGTGTTTTTATTGTTTTTGTTTCATATGTTGTAATGCAGAAAGACCCTACCTCATCCCAACAATTATGGGGGACACCAGGTGGGAACCGGGGTTTTGGGTGGGGGGGGGGGTCCAAATGATATTTGCAATAAATGAATACTTATCCTTCCACCACCCCTCCCCCATACCCCTACCTAGCCCTACCAGGGGGGGGGGGGGCTGCGATCCCCCCTTAAGGCTACAGTGATTTTCAGGGCACTACCGAATCTAATAAACCAACCTAACCTAGCCTAGGGGCCCTGTACCCCTACCAGGGGGGGGGGGGGGGCCTCTGCCCCCCTGCGACCACCCCCCTTAAGGCCACAGTGATTTTCGGGGCACTACCGAACCTAATACAACCACCTAACCTAGGGCCCTGTACCCCTACCTAGGCCCAGCCCCTGCGACCCCCCCCCCCTTACGGCCACTACCTAACACATCCATCAAACCAAATCCAAAGTGATGGTACTGCTGTATACATCGTTATACTATCACCATTATAATATACTCTATAAATTAATGAAGCTTACCTTAAACTGTTGGTTCATAAAGATGTGCTGCTGCTTTGAGGAAAACGTGAAGCCGTTGCGAAGGTTCCTTGACATGCAGGACAATTTTTATTTTGTAAAATTAAATTGTGTGTCTGGCACAAATCCACTAGTTTTTCAATATTCCCCGAATAAGTTATAACAAATTCATTGTAAGTTAGGAAACAGTCAGGACAAGAAGATGGAATTTCAACTTCTTGTGCAACATGAGATGACGTGCTTGCTATGGCCTCCATGTCTAAGAACGAAATGAAATGCCTGGGCAAGATAATGTATTGTCGCGCTGTGAGCCTGTGATTGGCCAAACCTGTAAGACGCCATAGTGGATAGGTGCTGTGATTGGCCAAACGTGTAAGACTTCATAGTGGACTAGTTTGTCTGCGGATTATAGTGGTTACAGGGCTCATTTGAGCAAAAACAAGACACAGTCAACAATAACAACAGACTTAGAAAAAATCTGGGAGGAAGACATGAGTAGCGTGAGTTTAATCGTCGATATATAAAGAACTAGGCATTTGCGACAGATAATATTATACAGAAATACTACAAAAGACTTGCTTTACTCTGGAAAAATATTAATATAATAGATTTCCCATAATAGTTGAAACTGTAATAATACCCTTATCACATTTCTATACACATATACTGTATATAAACATAAAATTAAGAATAATTCATATATATACATGTATAAGAAAAAGTAAGTTAAAAGACAAAAATTGATGGCAGTCCAGAATAGGCGAGGAGGGGTTTTAACCCACGAAGGACGACGGGCCGCGCCGCCAAAAGACGACGACAGTTTATTGATATTTATAGAAAAAAGGAAAAAAATCTGTAAATAATATATTTTTCACTCTAATATATAAGTATTTGGTATCATTGAAACCGCAAGAAGATGAGCTTTTTGAATAGAGCATTTATTGTTTGATACATATTTAATTACTTTGGATATAAAAAAAAATATCTTTAGAAATCACAGTTGCAAAAAAATCAAAGTCACTTTGAAGCTGGATTATTACAAAACTTATTATTCCTTTTTGTTATAACAAAGCTAATTTTGTAAAGAATGTAATTTTGAAAAATTCCTAAAAAAAACAGATTATTCTATTCAGTGATAGCGTGGTAAAAAAAATATATATCAACATATCAAGTGACACTTTTTCACCATTTGGTAACGCGGATTTACAAAAATATTACAACATTCATAATTATCAAGTGAGTTCATAAAAGTAGCCACAATTATTGACTTGAATTTACTGACAGTCTTCATGTTCATCATTGTCCTCATGTTTCCTCTTAGGACGACCTTTCACCCTGAAGTAATGTTGCAGCTTTGGCCAGCATTGCTCATGAATACCAGCATTGCATCCAGGACACCAGTGCTTCGAGCGCTTGGGACAAACTGCACATAATCTTTGCTTGCAACCATCTAACCTAGCATATACATGGCTTGAACCAGGTGAACTGACAGGAATAGGATTACGACCTGGTGAATTAGAAAGTCGGCTACCAGGCGACTGTGGAATGAGAGGGTAAGATGCAGCATCCGGGATTGACAGACATTCAATAATGTCACGAAGAAAATCATCTCTCTTGAATGGCCTATCAGTATTTTGCTGATAGATAATATAAGCATTTAGAACTGATACATCTATAAGATTACTATAAATTTTCTTCCAGTATCTCCTGGTTGACCTTTGTGCAGCATAATGATAAAGTTTTTTGTCTGACAGGTCAACACCTCCCATACCAACATTATAGTCATTTATGACTTTAGGCTTGATTTTTTCTCCATGTCTTGTCTGCAATGTGACATTTTCAGCATGAGCATATGTTGTCAAAAGGTAAACTGGCTTGCGAGTTGCTTTCTCTTTGAAACCACAGGTAAGCAACTTTCCTTTTCTTACATAGACAGTTTCACCTGTGCTGAGCTTCTGCTTGACCAAAATTTGAGGCAAAAATTTAGAATTGATCTTTATTGTTCCTGTGAGGGATGTCTTTTGTATTAGTAGGGCTTCTGCTAGAGGAATCTTTGTATAAAAGTTGTCAGTAATCAGGTGATAACCTTTATTCAGAACCTTGCTTTTCTCCATTATATTCATTACTACTGTATGAGTATAGCCTTGCTGACTTCCAGTAGCATAAAAATCACGCCCTGAATACAAATCTATATGATAAACATATCCAGTGGAAGCTTCACAAAGTTCAAACTTTTTTATCCCATACCTACAGTGCCGTTTATTGGGCATATATTGTATAAATGCACACCTATTACGCATACCAATCATACTTTCATCAAGGGAGATAGTCTGCTGAAGATTGTAATGATCCTTGAATAACTTATTGCAGGAATCTAAAAGAGGGCGCACTCGAAACCATGGGTCATACTGTGGGTCACCTCTGGGCTTATTCAAGGTATTATCATTCAAATGAAGAAATCGACTAATTAGAAGATATTCATCGCGTGGCATGGTTTCTCCAAAAAAAGGAATTCTAGTTGAACGAAACGTACTCCAAAAATCTTTTATATCCTGCACTTTTATCAATCCCATGAGTAAACTAAGAGCTAAAAACTTTTTCATTCTTTCATGAGTTACTGGTTTCCAGATTCTGTATTTGCTTCGTGGATGTTCTCTTATCCACTCTTCCTTACTAGCTAAAAATCTGTTGGCATATATATTAGTCTCACGAACAAGAATATCTATAATATCATCAGTTATAAATAAAGAAAAGTATTCAATAGGCTGTGAATTACGGTTAGGAATCCCTAAAGGACCTACATTTCTTTGGGTAAAAACCAAATCACTTCCACAGTCAATACCTTCAGGCGGATAAACACGTGCCCAGGATGAGGCAACAGGTTCAATGTCAAGATCGTCGTCATAAACATCGCTATCAGTCATATAATCATCACTATCATGCTCACTATGGCTGTCCAAATCATCAGCACTTGTTTCTGAATCATAATGATATTCCATATTAGCCATTATAAAACAAATTAACTCTTAATTTTGCATAAAAAAAAAGTTATCTTTTATCCTGCCAACAGATAACAAAATCTCGATCGATAAGCCAAACGGCACCTACCCCCACCGCCAACGGCGCATGCTTAGTACACTCCTATAACCTCAAAGTATAAGATTTCTGGCAACTTTGCTTTGTAAACGATCACTGATTGGTTAAAGTAGCCTGTGACGTCAATAGAAGGCGGAGCTAAAGTCATATGTAGGGGGAAGAAAGGATGAAAAAAATGCATCCACAATATAGACGGTCGCTAGTTGGTAGCAATTAATGCATCCATTAAATGGACGGGTCGTCCTTCGTGGGTTAACAACCCTCTCCATCTGACCAAAAAGTAAAGTGACTAAATCACAGGTGTGTGAACGGGAGTGGTAGCAAGCTACCCCCCCCCCCCCACCTCTACCCCCCCTAACTAGCGGTGTGGGAAGTTAACCATCGCTAAATTTTAATGGCTCGTCATTTCAGCTCCGCCAAAAGTATAACCACTAATAAATAGCGTGGTTTGTATTCCAGTTACGGAACAAGCTGAACTTTATTAGCAATTCTGAATGGTATACGGCTACTGGGACTTTGTTAAGTTTTGTCTCACCAACTCGCACAGCAATTTGTATATATTTCGCATCTACATTACGACAAGTCTTAATAATAATGTTTTCCCACAAATTAATATCAAGAGATGATATAAAACTATTTTCTTTAACCTTCACGTTACATTCTCATCATCAAAGAGCTATATTTGCAGGGAGCCTTTACTACACAGTGGATCACTTTGCTCGTAAACAAAATTATCTCATTGCGCCTCTTTTCTGGCAATCAATAGACCAATCGTGAGTCACTATTGAAATATCGTAATTACCAATAATTAATATCAGGTCCCAAAAATGGGCTTTGATCCACCGTGGCTTGTAAATTAACTATCTCATTGTTCCTCTGTTTTGGCGAGCAATACATGGATGTGCTATGTATGCCAACCTTGTAGGTCATTATTTTGGTAATGTTTATGACTTTCGAGAAGAAATCCTAGCCTCTAAAAGTGATGGATTGGGTTAATTTGCTAAGAGAAATAAGTTATAAAGTACGTAATGGAACAAACACCTATCATTAGCCCATTCAGGAATATTTACAAAAGATTCATAGATGCCTTGCCACAAGCTCACGGCAAAAACGGCAATTCGGTAACGAGAATGTAGCAGAAAGGTTAAAGCTTTAGGCTACCAGCGTAAACAGTACTTAAATAGGAATGAATGGTTTTGTGGTTTTCAGGGTATATATTTTCTATGTCTATGAATATAATCAGGCATTGGATAAAATGTTGATGCAAACAGATATGATGATGACTTCTACTTTACACCAATTTCAAAAACTTTTCATATTAACATTTTCTCTGAATCAGTAAATATATACCCTGAAAACCAAAAACCATTCATTCCTATTTAAGTACTGTTTACGCTGGTAGCCTAAAGCTAAGGATTAAAAACAACAAATAAGAAACTGGGGTGTATGTATGATAGCGCCCACCTATATGTATGATGACGGCTGACTAAGAATACGGCAGTGTAAGGGAGGTCCCAGGGGAGTGTTAGCCCCCCATCCCCCGTTAGGTAAGTAGGTATGGACACGGCTTGCAGGTGTGACGGTCTGAACGATCCCCCAGTCTCAGAATTCTCCTTGATATTGTATAATGGTTCTTTTCCACCATTAGCTCGCTTCGCTCGCATGAAAATAAAACATCAAGTTCGTAGGTACTGGCAGGAGGTAATGTTGAGCTGCGCACGCTAACATTACAGGAAAATAAAACATCAACCTCGTATGCACTGGCAAACGGTAATGTTCGCGCATGCGCAGATTATCAAGGAGAATTCTGAGACCGGGGGATCGTTCAGACCGTCACACAGGCTAGGTTGGGAGGGGGGTTAGGTTAGTTGGTGTTCATATTTTATGCTTGATGGAGGAACAGGCCGTTCCAAGAAATTAGAGAATCTAAATTATATAAATAAGGACTAATATGTACAGTATCAGTAGATATGTTTGCCGCGCCGTAATCAGTCCACTTCAGGATAAACCACAATATTTACTAAGGACTTTCCTGCAGGAGTAATATTGTACGAGACCTAGAAAATGCTAACTGAACAAGACTTCAACTCAGTGACAGCTGTTATGTCTCTACGACAGAACCGGAAGTCAAACTTTGCTCATGGTATAATAAACCTAGAATGGCATTCGATACAACAAAAAGATCAATGACCTAATATGGGATTGACCTGGACAGAAAATCAGATACAAAAAATCGTCCATTTTTACTCACCCATTCCGATGTTGTCTGTGATTTTGAGAGGCCCGCGGAGATAGTAAATAACAGACACAACCAAAAGAAACCAGGCAGCCCAAAGGTAACTCCAGCTCCAAATGATAAATTCTTTAATTTGACTAAAAAAGCGCAAAACTCGCCCCGCCATTTGCTGCAGGGAAGAGGCGCTTTCTTCTTCTTCTTCTACCAGAGTTGTTTACTGTTTACTTTTTGATGGGCATTGCAACAGTGCAACAGGCGCCCTTTTCGAATGTAAAACAAAAATATCTCTACGTCTACAAGTCATATAAAATTCAAGAAAAAAATTATATTACATGAAAATTCCATAGAAAGTTAAAACTTTGAATCGAACACTTTATTTTCATTAATTGCAGAAACAGTATCTAGGTATCGTTATGTCTTCTAAAAGTTTAAGTTAAATAACACAACCGGGTTTTAAGGTTCCAGTTTGGCGACTTGATCAATACCAACGGGTTGTTTTAAAAGTATGATATGTTGAAAATAATTATGAGCAAGAGAAAATTCACTAAACCAACTATAGGTTACTAGCCTATAGTTGGTTAATAGTTCAAAAGATGCAAGTAAACTTTAATTTCCACAACACACGCATATATCATTAATATTATTATTATTATTATCATTATTATTATTATTAGCTAAGCTTCAACCAAAGCTGGAAAAGTAGGATGCTATAAGCCCATGGGCTTCACGGGGAAAAATAGTCCAGCGAGGAAAGGATATAAATAAACTAGAAGAAAAGCAATGAACAATTGAAATAAAATATTTTACGAACAATAACATTAAATCAGACCTTTAATAAATAAACTATAAAAAGATATTTGCGTCAGCCTGTTCAACATAAAATGTTTGCTGCAAGTTTGAACTTTTGAAGTTCTACTGATTCAATTACCTGATAATGATCAATCCACAACTTGGTTACAGCTGGAATAAAACTTCTAGAATAGTGTAGTATTGAGCCTCATGATGGAGAGGGCGTGACTATTATAATTAACTGCATACCTAGTATTAAGAGCAGAATGATAGCCTGTCCAGGAAGATATGAATACAAAGGATGGTCAGATTTATGAAAAATATTATGCAACATGCATAACGAACTAATTGATCGACGGTGCTAGAGATTAATATCTAGATCAGCGATAAGAAATTCAATAGACTGTAGGTTCCTGTCAAACAAATTAATGATGATAATCAGCAGCTGAAAAACAGAAAGAACACCCGAAACAAGGTATAATGAAAGAATATATATATATATATATATATATATATATATATATATATATATATATATATATATATATATATATATATATATATGTATGTATGTATGTATGTATGTATGTATGTATGTATGTATATATATATATATATATATATATATATATATATATATATATATATATATATATATATATATATATATATATATACTTTCTCTCTCTCTCTCTCTCTCTCTCTCTCTCTCTCTCTCTCTCTCTCTCTCTCTCTCTCTCTCTTTATAAATATATATATATATATATATATATATATATATATATATATATATATATATATATATATATATATATATATATATACATATATCAACAGGTTACTAGTCCACTGCAGAACAAAGGCCTCAGACATTTCTTTCCACTTACGGTGGTGCCCACACACGCAAACTTTCTAGTTCCATCGTTTTCTCTTCCTCGTTCTTTTGCAATCTCTAAGAACTGATTTTACCATCCATATCTGTTCACTTTCCTGACATTCCAATAAACATAAGGTTGGTCCTGTTAATGTTCATTTACAGTTTCTTCTTTTCATTTTCACAAGGTCTTAATTAAATTAATCTTAAATCATCCATCCTATCCACTTTTCTTCAATACTATGACAAACAACAAAAGGATATGGCTGATTCTTAAAGGGCACCAACATTTATCTCAAAACCTTTGATACATTACTAGGATCACCTGAAGATAAGCGACCCCAAATAATTCTCCTGAAGATAAAGGACCCCAACTACATTCACCTGAAGAAGAGAGACCCTGATTTGCTTCACCTGAATATAAGCGACCCCAGCTTATTGAAGTCTCCAATCTTCAGGTGATCCATTTTGGCTTATACTACAGTATAGAAAAAATGGAATATATATAAAAACTATTTTATTAAATATTTATTTAAAAGAACAAATTAACGCAAAAAATCTATATTTAATATAAAGCGTATTTTTCCTAAGTACCGTCAGATTAAAAGAACATTTATTTGCTAACCTATAATGTTAGCACTTTTATTGGTTAGTCTTACGTATGTCGTTACACTAAAAATAATTAACTTATAATCTGGCTAGTTAGCTTGTTAGTCCCATTATTGAATTTAAATTCCTCAACTGAAGAAGAAAAAAAAGACCCTAATTTTGTCCACCTGAAGATAAGCGACCCCAGCGTGTGTTGGGGTCCCCAATCTTCAGGTGATCCCATTACTATAGACCTCTTATGTGGCCTTGATTACTATAGATCTCGAAATATAGTCACGAAAATTATTAGTTTCATGAGTTTTTCTGGAACCATTATACTTTATTTGTCTCGGCCCTTCAATAAATTGTCTCTATTTGGATGATACAATTCCAATACTTGCTTGATTAGAAAGATTATGACTAGCCTATATAGATTGGCTTTATATAATTTATATTGACTTATATTTTGATAACCCCTATTGAGCTACCAATGTAAAATTGTCTCCTCTCACTCTCTTCCAGAGCATGCACTTTTTTTTCTTTTTTAAAGAACGTTGAAGTAATATCATTATTCTACAATTTCTACATTTCATTGCATCCCCCTTTTCTTTGCACCCATCCTGTCGCTGTCATAGTTTACGTTCCTAAGTGTGCATATAATCTGTTAACCTCATTAATGATCAAATATACCAAGTACATATTGGATGACCTTCGGGCTATTTGATTTTTATCTTATTGGCACTTGTAAATTAACATTATTTAATGTTATTTTCAACTGGTCCCTCTTGGTTTTTTTCTCCTATGTAAATATTTATTTTTTATTTATGGAATTATAATCACAGGGCTCAATGCTAAGCTAAGACAAGGGGAGAACGCTCAGAGTTGAGATGCCACTAAGGGAAAACCCAATAATTGCAATATATAGACAACAAAACGAATGGAAGCACAAAAGCGTAACATCATTTTCTCTGCCAGTGCTTTAATGTTCCTCCATCTTCTTCGATTTAACATCTTCACAATGTCACACTGCACACTAGTTTTGCTACCTTTCATATGACATATTTTAGCAATTTCCACTGACCCCTTTTGATGTTCTATTTGCAGATACATTTTCTTAAAAAAATATAAAAATGCCTCTTTTTTTCTTAATCATTGCCCATTGGCCCCCCAACCCCCTTTGCAAAAAAAAAAAAAAAAAAAAATACAATGGCAGATTTTTATGGTGTAAATTTGGAAGTTTGCATTAGGGGCGTATCCCCCAGCAGGCTACTTGAACAAGATCCTCATGGTTTTGTCGATTTTCTATATATATACATATATATATATATATATATATATATATATATATATATATATATATATATATATATATATATATATATATACAGTGGTACCTCTACATACGAATTTAATTCGTTCCACAACCAACTTCGGATGTAGAAAATGTTCGGATGTAGAAACGAATTTTCCCATAAGAATACATGGTAATTCATTTAATTCGTTCCTCAGCCTAAAAACCCATGATAAATCCGTAATAAATGGCTACACATAATTACACATAACAATAACATAACTGCATAATATGAAAGAAGCATGTAAAAAAGATAATTATAAAGAAATAATAAATAAAAAATGTGTTTTATTGCCACTTTACCTTAGAGACAGGCCAACGCAGGTGTAGGATTTGCTACGCCAGGAGAAGACGGATGATCGGCGAGAAGATAGACATGGTGTTAACATGTTCTTTAAATAAATACTCTCTCTCTCTCTCTCGTTCTTCTTTAATGTTAGTGTTAGAAACGTCTATTAATTTTTTCTGAGAGAGAGAGAGAGAGAGAGATTAAACAAAAATTAGAGATTAAACAAAAATGTGTTGTGTACATATGATTTTTAACAGCGTTAACGAGTTGAAAGACAGTTAAATGTAACTAAAAAAACAATATCAGCGAATCTGAATTCCTTTATTAACTAAAACAAATATTGATACAAACACACTCGTGTGCGTATGCGCAAACACACACACACACGCACGAGGAGACACGATCGGCGAGGTAGAGATGGTGACTGCGATAACATACCGTAACTTACACCATGGAAATTTTAATCTAACTTAGCTTATTTATTTTTACTTTTTATTTTTATATTTCATATTTTTTACATTTTTTTTCTTTTGATTTTTTATTTACATCACTTTCAGTGACGAGTTACGGTATGTTATCGCAGTCACCATCCCTACCTCCTCCCCGACCGTCTCTCTTACTGCGTAGCAATTTTTGCACCTGTGTGTGTGTTTGTGCATAGCACACGAGTGTGTTTGTATCAAAATTTGTTTTAGTTAATAAAGGAATTCAGATTAGCTGTTATTACTTTCTTAGTTACATTTAATTGTTTTTCAACTCGTTGACGCTGTTAAAAATCATATGTACTCTAAACACATTTTTGTTTAATCTCTCTCTCTCTCTCTCGGAAAAAAAAGAATAGACATATCTAACACTATAACAGCGAAGAAGAACGAGAGAGAGAGAGAGAGAGATTTTATTTAAAGAACATGTTAATGCTATGTTTAGAGAGAAACAGAAAAAGAGAGAAGTCTTATTTAAAAGAGCTTATTAATGCTATCATGGTTTTCTTTGCTTCACTTTTTTCTTTCTTTCTGTTCATCACGCAGGCCCTTCTCACAAATGATCGTTGCCAACAATCTCTTTGTCCTTTATCCCTATCAACAAAAGGCGTTCTATCTCTTCCAGGGTATTGCTACGATGTCTTGTAATAATGGTGATCCCCTTCGATGGTTATTTGCTTTAATGGCTGCCTTCAGCTTGATGATCCTCGAGATCATAGGCCTATTCCGGCCATATTGTTTAGCCATACAGTATCACTCACATGAACACTGCTCTCATGTTTTTCTATAATTTCTTGCTTCAATTCTAATGAAAGAATTGCCTTCTTCCTGTACTGAAACTTAGCTTCTTAGGCACCATGATTATAGGTAAAATCAAAAAGGAAATGTGAGAAAAGGAAGAAAATAAGCACTGTTAATAACAGACCAAACAGAGGACAACCGCACGATACACACAAGAATAGAGAACTGAGCACTTGACGTTCAATGGCGTAATGTTTACTTCGTGTGTCGAAATAAAATTCGGGTGTAGAGTAAAAAATTTGCTCGAATTTTACTTCGGATGTTGGAAAATTCGGATGTAGATACGTTCGTGTGTAGAGGTTCCACTGTATACAGATTACTAAAATACCTGAGAGAGAGAGAGAGAGAGAGAGAGAGAGAGAGAGAGAGAGAGAGAGAGAGAGAGAGAGAGAGAGAGAGAGAGAGAGAGAGAGTAATTACAAAACAATTGTATTTACATTACTATCACCTACTGATTATTCTATTTATTTACAATATAAAAAGCATACAAAGGGGAATGAGAACAGGCAGCATGACTCCCCTTCTTGATGGCTAATTAGGCACTAGAGCATTTCATGGATTTGCCTTCAGTGCTATAATAGCATTTTCAAGTCCCCAACTAACATAATAAATGCCCATACAACGAGCTATGAAGGTGCACTAATTTAAAAATTTAAGAATGTCAGATAACTGAGCTAGCCAGCCTGGGATGACTTCTGAAACACGTCATATGATGCGGTTGACCTATTATGGTTTAACTCTTTTAGTTTTCTCAATTTCAATCGTTTGACTGACTCTTCTTTTATCCATCACTACCAAATCACACTACATCAGTTTATAGTATGTTGTATTGAACATGCCTCAACTGGTATAACATAAAAACCTAAGGATTGTATTTGATTTTAGAAGGTTACGTCTAATGACTTGGCACTGGAACAATTATTTTGTTTAGTACAGCATTGCAGACAGCTTAGAACTACAACAGTGATGAATTGGTTACAAATAATGCAGTAACTTGAAAGAATACTTAATCTGATTATTATCATCATTACTAGCTAAGCTACAACACTAGTTGGAAAAGCAGGATGCTACAAGCCCAAGGGCCCCAATGGGGAAAAATAGCCGAGAGAGGAAAGGAAATACAGAAACAAATAAACTGCAAGTGAATTAATGAACAATTAATTTAAATTATTTTTAGAATAGTAACAATAAAATAGACCTTTATTGAACCTTATTGTGAAAAAGACATGACTTTTCGATTTAATTTATAGTAGGATAGTACTGTCTGGGAAGATCTGAATGCAAAGGATGGTGAGTTATGAAAAATATTATGCAACATGTATAAAAAACTAACTAAACAAATGCAGCAATATCCCTCACCTTTATAACAATTTCTTACATTCTTTGATTCTTTTTACCACCCCTTTACAGACTCGGCATTGTGCGTAATGTAGCAATTGGTCTCCCAGCAGATAATAGGGGCACCCCGTGAAGGTTTGGTACTTATTGAGGAACAGACCCTGAGACTCTGAGACAGACACCCCTTACACATTCTTACTCTACTGCAGAGCACTGTGCACCAGTGCATGCAAGATCATGTCATGCACATATGACAGACCCAGAGCTCAATACATTAAATCCTGTCGGATTATTACAGGTACCCTAAAAGCAACACCTCTACCATCTTTATAAAAAATAGCCGGTATCACACCACCCCATATCCGACAATCAATGCTAGCAAAAACAAATTACTGTAACGATATCCCACAAAAGCTTCGCAACAGTGGATGAACTTCGCCAATCCATGCAGCTGCTCATAGGCTAGAGAAGTGGCAGGGAAGTGACCGACAGCCATCCAATAAGGCACTGCCCAGCCCAAATGAAGGTTTGCCCAGTGGAACAACCCTCACTAGGAAGGACTGGGTAACCCTAAACAGAACAAGGGTAAAATTGCACAAAACGAGAATACCGCCACAAGTGGGGATTAGCCACTAACCCTGAATACCAATGTGAGGCACTGCCACAAACAATTGAACACATCATACGAGGGTGCCCATTTGGCCCTCATTGCTCAGATTAACACCTCAGAGAGGCAAGCGACAACAGCCCCGTGTGGGTTCGACATTGGTGCGATAAGATATGACAACGGTGACATTCTATGAACATAAAAAATTCAAGGGGAATCTACTGTAGTGCTGTTGGTTAATCAGTTACATCACAATCTGACTTTTCAACTATGCTAATAAAATCAATGAAATTATCATTCAGTGCTTGAAGTTGGAGCTGATAAAAAGAAACCTATTCTTGGTAACAAAAAATTGTGAAGAATGTCAAAACTTTTCGAATATAATTTTCACATATCTAGGCAAAATTGATTAAGGTAGAATGAAGCTTTAGTTCTTACACAATCATGTAAATTTGATTTATGAATTTTCCCAGCACTAAAGCCTGGGAGGCCATTCAGTGCAACTGGGGAAAACCCTTTCTGTTGCAATATAAAGTTAAAAGTTAAAAGAGGTTGGACAGCAAGATGGAAGAAAGGAAACCTCAAGGTATGGCAGAGGTGTTAAAAGGGACTGCAGCTGGGAGACATAGGTACACTGCAAAGTCATTACTGTACAGTACTCAGGTACAGTGTAAAATACTGGTATTTACACCAATTATAGTGTCTTGAGAAGGGATGACAAAAGATCAATAAATGTCACCATGCATGTTCTTCTTCTAAGGTACATCAAAAGATGGCCAACCTTCCCTGGTAAAAAGCTTCAGGAACCATACTTGTACAGATATCTCCTGTACAGACATTGTGAAAAGCTTTCAGCGAGGAAACTGGAAAGGCTCCAACCATGAAGTGAAAGTAACTTCATGGAATGGAGGTACTGTATCTTAAGGTGCAACTGACAGGGTAGCTCTCTAGAAATGTTAACAAATCATGAACCATTCGGCCTGTGGCCATCTGGGAGGAATGAGGGTCATCCTGTGACCTGGTGTGATGAACGCTCAGTTGGTCAGCTGGTGAAACAAGCTGAACTGAGGAGAGATAGGAGTCCAGGTGATTCCATGAGTGTTGGAGGAACATCCTTGAAAAATGTTTGTGGGTCTGGACATCCAACCTACAACCTGCCCCTGGCAACTGAAACTGTATGACAGTATATTCCTCTTGTCTGGACAGTAACTAGTTGACAGTTTTATGGTGTTGGTACATGATTCAGATGTACATCTGCTCTGTCATCTTGCAAAGGGGGATGGGGAACGAGGCTGTGGCTGCCATTGCTTGTTGATATAAGGTGGAGTTGTTGCATAACACTAAAGAGAGCCTTCTCACACATTCTTGGAATGTTTGCAGGTAGACATGCAGCATACATTGCAGGAATACTTCAACTAACCACACACCTCAGGTGATCAAGTCCCTCAGGTGTGGGCCCCACCCCTCATTTGACACATCTCAAAACTGTTACATGTCTAGAGGTGGAGAGTCAGGAGGGACTCCCTTGGTAGGGTCTTCCTCTTCTAGCCTCCAGGAAGATATGGCTGTGCCTCTAGCTCTCTGGGACAAGAGGCTTTGAGAGATCGCTGGAGGCTGACCAGTTAACCTTCAAATACCATTGAAGTTATCTCTGGTGGAGACGCCCGTGTGGTAGGAGCTTCTCCAGAGGAAGGTGACCGAAAGACACTGGCGGTGCCAAGCTGGTGTGATCAAGGCACTATCTGACTAAGAACCAGGGGGGAGAGGGGATCAGTGATTCAGAACAGGTAGCATGTACCCACCCCAAAGAACACTTGCTACTCAGGACTCGGCCTTGTTTTATCAGGATGTTCAAGGCATAACAGACATCCCACTAATTGTGGCAACAGGATTGGAAATGCTGACATCAGCTTCCCCTTCTACCTTCTATCTTCCCCCATTTATACCTACCAGGTTGGGGTCCTAGAAAGGACTGTGTGCACAAGATCACTTCAAGAGAGAGAGGTCGTATGTGGTCTCAATTGGGGAGTAGCGCCTTCTCATACTTGATGTTACAAACGATTTAGCCTTAGGCACCTTTGCAGAGGTGAAGCCCTTGAAAAAGACTGCAGTGCATGATTGATCAGGGACGCCCGCAAAGCAGTCCTTCCTTCTTCATAGCCGCCTGCATGAAGCTTCCCAGTAGGAGAGACATGATCTTGTTACCTCTGGACCAACTTGTTTTGAAAAGCTAGCCCACTGGTATTTTAACTGGTGTGCCAAGCAGGTAAATACCCTCCCACTCCACAGCACAGGACTCCTGTACTTTTCCAAAGACTCAGTGGTGAAAGCTCTTGTCTTTGTGAAGTACATCCCGTGGCTGAACATTGTCAGGTAAGGAGACCGCTTGTAGGAAGGCCAAGAAAGAAGCTGAGATGGACATGTCATCTGATTTTAATCCCTCCATGAGGAGTATGCTCATTTATCATTGGCCAATGGCCATTAGTTGTGTGCAAAGATGACCTCAAGAGGTGCCATCTTCTCAACACAAGATACCAAAGTACCCTGTCTAAAAGAGCAGTAGTGCCCAACTCTTCCAAGTGGCAGACATAAGGAGTACTGAACACAGGATCAAATGAGGCCATGCACTTTTGTCTTGCCTTACTACTGGGTAACTACGAGAACTCTGGGTCACAAGGCATGGGGCCACAGTCCCAATACTGGTGCATCCATCCTGGGAAGCCATGACATGAGGCTAAGGTAGCCTTTTCCTTTGGCATCAGGACCACCTGTGTTATTTATTCCCCCAAAAGAGGTGATGCTGTCAAAAACCATATTCTTGCAATAACTGACCTTCCTGGACTTCATCTTCTTGGAAGAAGTATCAAAATCAGAAACGGAAGGAAAAGAAGGAAGGGGAATCCTTTTGTCCGCTTACAAACTTTATCCCCAGGCTCCTCTGCATGTAGGGAAGTCGAGGTTCAGGGGACCATATGACAAAGCTTTCCCAAGGGGAGAAACCTAATGTGTTGCTCCACCAAGATGGGATGCCCTCTTCTCAACACGCGATATGGCAGTAGCCTGTACAGAGAAGGGAGTAGAGTCTACCATCCAGGACGGAAAAGTAAAGGAGAGTTCCCAAACTCTTTCAATACATTGCTGACAGAAGGTTGACAGGCCTCGTACCTCTGTCCGACCTGGCTACCAAGTAGCCAGGGGGACCAAGGTAATGGCCCCTATGGCCACAGAACAAGCTTGGAGTCCTGGCAGACGCATTGGCCTAGGGTGTGCATCAGACCTGGGATATTGTGCATCGGCATCCCTGGGATGTTGGATGGCTCGGGAGATCATGTATCGGCCTGCCATGGTACCTTGTGTTATCCGCTCACCCAACAAAAGAGAACAAGGAGGATGACGAAGTTCAGAAAGGAGAGGGAGCAAATCGCTCCTTCCACTAATCAAGTTTCTCTTCAAATTCTACAAGAAAGGTCGAGGTCTGCAGTACCCTGATTAGAGAAGCAAGCAGCGTCCCCTATCTGGGTAGGAGAGAGCCCAAGCTCTTTCAACACAGGCCAATAGAAGGTACACAAGAGCACAATATGCCCCTGTCCCACCTGGGTACTGCGTGACCAGTGGAATACGGGTGACACAGGACCACAGTCCCGTGCAGGGCACCTGGCAACAGTCCTAGCTCTGTGCAGTAGCCCCAGGGACCATAAACCATCTGGGTGTCATCAAATTGGCCAACCCAACAAAAAGAGACAGTGTTGTTAAGATCCCTATCTCGTGACTACTATTGGCTTTCCTGGAATCTTAATTTCTAAGAGCATATAGGGCTTTCATTTTAGGAAATTCAACCTAGTGCCTAACTCAACCTAATAGAACAAGAGGCTTATGTTTATAACACTTATGCTAGTTACAGAAGAAGTTCAAAAATTTTATCTTTATTCTATTTCCCATTTTGGAAGGGTAATTTAGATGTTTAAATTTTGTAATTCCATTATCCATTTGTGACTGATTTTTACTTGGTGTATATTAGAAATTACAAAACTTTTTTTTTTTCAAGGGGGTCTAAATTAAACTTCTTCCTAGCCACTCATTACATTTTTGTAATTACAGCTTCTTTTAGTTATGTTGGCCGTCGCCGAGTAAAGTCATGTCTGCGTGGAGCTCTGTTCAACACTTGCCCTGAGCCGTGTTTTCATGTCTTTAGCTTATGTTTCTCGTTTGTGAAACCATGGTAAAAGATATTAGTTAATCTCATGGAGAGACTAAAGTGAGAAGAAATAGTACATTATGTCTGTCCCTGACTCCCTATACTGTTCTACCAGGAACAGGCGGCTGTAGAAACCTGGTCCTGGGTGCAGGATCTCCTCCATGGCGCCCTTTTCCAACATCGTGGACACCTCTTCTTGAAGAGCCGCCGCCTTCAACGGGTCCTTGGGTGCCAACCACTCCGACAGGCTGGCCGGAATTAAAGGCGGGGGTTCTGTCAAGAACGGTAACCTGTACCCCTCCTTCAGTACGGATACTGTCCAGGGCTCTGCTCCGTGAGCCTTCCATGCTTGCCAATGTAGTCTGAGGCATCCCCCAACCTGAGGCTTGGGCAGGAGTAGGGGGCCTCCCACTCTACCTCCTCCTGGAGGAGCGGCCTGAACGGCCTCTCCTGGAGGCAGAATACCGTTCTAAACGAGGCCGACGCTGCTGGAGCTCCTCTACGGGGGGGCTGAGGCACTGAAGCCCACGAGGAAGAAGGGGCTTCTCTCCTCGTCAGGTTAGGTGGGGCCTGAGAAGTAGAGGGACCGTCTGAGGCTGACCTCTTGTAGGGGGGCCTCCTTACCGGTTGAGGCCTGGGAGCGTTCACTTCTTTTCTTTTAGCCACCTTTTCCATCATCTCCTCTAGCTCTTTCAAGGGGAACAAGGAGTCACCCCACACAGGAAGGCTACTCATGGCCCTCGCCTCCCTGTCTGGGACCTTCTGGGAAAGCTTCGCCAGAATGGTGTCCCTTTTGCGAAGAACCCAATTCGCTGACAGGGCAAGGGACTGATACGTGAGGAACTTCAGGGTCTTGCCCCCGGTGATAAGCTCCCTCAGGAGGCTTTGCTGTTCCGGGTCCGTCAAGTCATATGTGGCTTGAACACCTACCAGTGTGGAAGCCCACCAGTCCAACCAAGAGGAGACGTGAACTAAGTCTTTCGACATCTCCTCCATCATCGCAGCCTCCGACTGCGAAAAACAAATCGGGGCTGAAGAGGCTCTGTCCTCCGAGGCACCCTATCCCAGAACGTCGAAGGCAGGCTCCACCTTGCAGGCTCCCGGTCGTTGTCCCTCTGGAACATAAACCCTGCTCTATGTCTTGAGCCCTTAGAGCAACTTCGAAGAGCTCTGCGTTTTGGGAGCTTCGGCATTGCCTGCCACAACTTTATCGACATGAGCCCGTCCCAGGACGAGATCTCGGGCCACAGGTAGGGCCAGGGAGGTTTTCTGTTGGACGGGTGCCTGCATCAAGCGGGTCAGGCTGGACCTCCAGTAGTCCTCATCGGTTGTAACCGGTCCTCAATTCTATGATGCCTTCGAATCAGGCCTATAACCCTCCGATAGGCCGAGTCCTCGGTCGGGGAACCTTCTCTACCGTCAGCAGAACCTTCGGCCTGATCCCGAGGAGCCGGGTCACCGGGCACTCCCACCGGGCGCTTTGGTTCTGGAACAACAGGCACTCCCCTGCGGTGGTACCGGTCTTCCCCGGCGGAAACCTCCGCACCAGGTTCGGGGGTCAGAACTGGCATCGCCGTGCCGGCGAGGACTACCGTTCGTGCATTCTCTCTGGGGGACGAGGACGCGGATCCCGTGGGCTGACCTGACGGAGGGAACCGTTCCTTAAAGTCCGAGGGCCGATCCAGCTGTGCTGATTCGGCCAGGCTGCCCGTAAGGAAGCACGGTTCCCCCCGTTGGGCGGGGTGAACCGGAAGCTTCGCGGCCTTACGCCCTCCGGAAGCGGCCTTCTCGCATTTCTCCCTACGAGGGTCATATCTTCGTCTGGAGGATGGCCTCCGTGGCGAGAAATCACTGGATTGCCGGTCCGGGGAACACTGCAATTCAGACTTACGGGGAACGAAGACCCAATCACCACCGGGGGACCTACTCCTCCTGTGTTTCCTCCGTGGAGAGCGGGACCGTCTCCTGCTGAACCTCGAACGGGATCTTGAGCGGGAACGCCTGCTCCTGGACCGCTCCCTCCGGCGCCGATGTCTCCTCCTGGTTTCTTCTTCTGAAGAGAACGAAGCCCCACCATCCGAAGAGCCCGACGAAACTGTACCACCCGCACGACGGGCAGAAGCGGGGGCTACGGAGGGCTTCGCGACTCGCTGTGTACCAGAGGTAGAGGGTTGCAGGAAGGTTTCTGGAACCGCCGTCAGAGGAGCTGGAAGAGGGCTGACGCCCTACACTAGGGAACCAGGTATCCAGGCCCTCTTCCATTCGCATTGGGGACCTTGGGGACCTACCTGGCGTTTTAGGGAGCTTCCACCCGAAGGACTCACTTACTGTGGAGTCTAACTTACCCTGGGCATCGCCAGCTGCCGAAGAACCTGAAACACAGGCCCACGAAGCGGGCGAAGAAACAGGCACAACATTACTACACCATAAGGGGTCGTCGGAGGAAACGTGCCCCCCCCCCAACCACAAGGGCAGAGTCTCCAGAACCCCCCGACATAGCACTACCAGGGCCCCCACTAGCCTGAGAAGTCCCAGCAACCCCCACTTCACACACATTAGACTCCTGGGGAAGAACCCTCGGCTCTTTCCCCGCAACGGACTTACCTCGTCCCCTACTCTGGGTAGGGGAAGTCGAGACAGAAGCCCCGTCGGACCGTCCACTGGGCGACGGTAGCGGCGAAGAGATGCTAGATTTCCTGGGCGAACGTTTCGACGACTTCTTTTTCTTAGTGCCGTATCGCACCCACTGTATCTCACTCCAACTAACACACTCAATGCACGTATCCGATGGCGAACACATCCTGCCCCTACAGGAAGAGCAAAGGGAGTGAGGGTCTACTTCGGGCTTGGAGAGGAACGCTCCACACGACTTTCCAGCTCTAGGCCCAGGACAACGGCGGATCTGCTCCATAGCACACAACCACAAGGCACAGGAACGAAGGGAATCAAAGGGATACACTTGGGAAGCACAAGGAAGAGTAGTGAACACGCAAGAACACAAGGGATAAGCACAAAGCTACCACGCGGTAACCACGCGTGACACACGAGGCGGACACAAAGGGTCGAGAGAGACGAGAGCGACGTGAGAGTATGGTATCACGTCGCGACCAGAGAACTTACTGACTCACGGGACCCAAGCGGACCTCGACCTAGCTCAAAGGCTACCATCAAGGCACGTTCTCTCACTCCCGGGTTAGCCCTCCATAGAAAACGGGTATAGGGTATACTACACAAAACTCTGGTTGGTAGAGAGGAGATTACAGGTAACTCCTAAGAAAGTAGTTCGAGGTAAGTATTTGTGTTGGAACAAACTATCATTGGCTGCACAGTAGAAGACATCATCAGCTTCATCATCATCATTTCTACTGTACAGCAAATTCATCGCCATCATCATTCAAGTTTTTCTTGAACTTCTTTCGTGGTGAGTACAGTAACGATCTTTATTTTTTACTTTAATATTCTAACATTTTAATATTTGTGCCTGTTTTAGTTTAGTACTGTATGCATTAAGTTAAAGGGAAGGTTTTAAAAGTCTGAAGAGTATACATGTTGTAACCTATCATATTTTTTTTGTTTAAAATTTACATTTACGTACGTAAAACAATCTCTCTCTCTCTCTCTCTCTTGTAAATTTTTTCCTGCTTTGCTACGTACAGTATGTACTGTATGATTTTATATAGATACAGTAAATAATATTTGTAATAACATATTTTCTAAAAGCTTTTACTGCAAATATCATTATTTATCACTTTCATCATGCGCGTTAAATGCCTTCTTTGTTTACTGAGCGTACTTTATGACGCCGTCGTTTCAGGCGGCGTCATACAGAAAAACATTTCATTTGGAAGTCCTAAGAAAAATTAAGTAAAACATTGGTAATAACAAAATCAACATACTGTATAATCAATATAATCGATGCAAAAACTAACCTATACACAGATGTGTACAGTACACTAAATGCGTTTGTTTCTTCATTATGATCAGAGAAATGTAAACAAAACATTGGTTGCCATTTTTTATTGTGCTTTTTGGCGTGTTTAGGAAACGCATGATATAAAATCGCCTTTAATATTTGTGCCTGTTTTAGTTTAGGGTACTGTAGTACATGCATTAAGTGTTCTGTACATTAAAGGGTAGTTTGTTAACAGTACTACGTACAAGGGAAGGTTTTAAGTCTGAATATACATGTTAAATAAATAGGTAAATATGGTGTCAATACCTCGCGGATTTTCACCGATCGCGGTCGGGTCTGGAACCTATCTACCGCGATAAATGAGGGTTCACTGTAGTTCTAATAGGAGACACTTCTAAAGGGAACATCTTATCTGCATAATCAAAAAGGTATAAATCCCCACTCAGTGCATTTGGGGGGATCTAAACATAGCAGAATAGTCTAGGATAGAAGCATCCAGCAAATGTGGCTCAGGAAGCATAGCTGCCGTAGCCAGGAGATCCGCGATAAAAACAGGTTCAATTTTGTAATGCACATTACTGACACTTGGAGATATGTTAATGAAATTAGGGCCATTGGCTTCCGTAAAAGAACTTGTTGGGGGAGGCATCGCTCAACAATGAACTTACCTTGTGTTTCTTCTCACCACTCCACGAGGAAGGAGAGTGATCTCTCCTTGTTCGCTTCTTCTGACGAGAACGATATCTATTCCACTGGGAGGATGACAACTCACATGAAGATTCCACCACACATCTCTTTCCTCTACAAGATGGATATACTGTATCAGGTGAGGATCCCATCTATCCTGCCCATAAAGGTTCCACAAGGGTGACCATTACAGCTGAGACAGAAACGCATGGAGTTCATAGTCGAAAGGCACACACTTTAATTAAAAAATAATGAATACGCTAGTGACAAATAATGTCAAAGACACAAAGACAAGCAAAATAAGGGTGACAAGCAGGCAATGCGATTGTCTAATCATAGGAGTGAAGACAGGCCCATCTGACTCCCCAAGACAGCCAGATGTGTTATGACTAGACGCTCGGGACAAGCATATAGCCCATCATGTGCAGTAGCTTGCCAAGCAGCATAGCATGACACAATCTATGGAATTTTTTTTGGCCATAAAAAACAAAAACCACAGTTAACCCCTTTAAATGACTCAGAAGTTTGTATTTGCATAGGAATAAATATAGGCAAGCTTTTGCATTCATTTCTATTTGACAAAATAATGAGAGGGTTCAGGAGACACTGGACAAGCCTATAGGACTGTGGGTTCCAAACCTCCCATCACATGGTCTAAAATTACCCCTGGTATAGTTACCTTTGGACAAGGAGAGAAATAAATCTATATTCACTACAGCATGTGAAGAAAAACACTCAATTTAGCTTAAATTTATATTATGAAAAATCTGGCAATTCACAAGGGTTAACATTAAATTCTTGGTAATGATTAAGTTTGAAAAATGGATATTCTTATATAATCAGATAATATAAAGATTTGAGGATTAAAAAAGAATATCTATATAAAAATCAATTTCAGTACACTGTACAGTACTGTATTATGCAAAAACCAAAATTTAAATTTTAGGTTAAATACACAAATCATAATTTCTTTAGCTTAAATGAAGAACACTAATCATCATAAAGTGAAACATGCAATATAATATTTTTTTACAATACTTAATGTATATGAATGCTATTTAAAACCTCGTTTCATAAATGGGAAACATACAAAGATAAAAATCTAATTTACCTAATACACTCATAATTTTATCGAAAAGTATTTGAATGTTTAGGCATCTTTGACCTTCCAAGAAGCAGATATTTAGCCAACAATACTTGTATCACAGATTGAACCACCAGGTATGGTACTGGATAAAAACCAATTTCCTGCTTATAAAATTGATATCTACTGAGAAGAAACTGCTTGAAACATTCCTGAGGTATTTTATCCTTCTTCAATTTTATACTAGTAAATTATATCACTTATCTAAACAATAGAGTTAATCTAATTCAGCTTGCACCTTTACTCTGAAATTCATATTGTCACTAGTTCAACTCCAGTAAGCCACTTCTCACAAAATCATCATGACATAGCTTAAATGATCTTTCTTTATTTGTTTTAAAAGTGTCATTTACTGTTATGAATGTACAGTATATCGTGAATCATTGAGACAACCTTGAGTAAATACTATAACTAAAAGCCACCAATAATATATACAGGCAATAAATGATTCAAGCCAGATATCAGACATTCTAAATATGCTCAAGTGACAATATCTCAAAGTTATAAACTAGTGTAACTCTAGAAACGGGAAGGAACAAAATATTGAAACATGCCACATTAACTGTTATGCAAACTTTGATAAGTTCAAAGCCATTCGAACTTTACAGTTTTCCCTTTTTTTAACGAATCATAATAACTTAAAAGAAAATTGTTTATAATTTATCATGAGTTATGAAGATTCTAAAACAAATAAACATTTCATGGAAATGTCATTCAGCCACCAAATGATAGAGCTGTAATTAAAAAACTACTTAGAGCAAACTTATCATCTAGAATCATTGACTAATCTCTTTTTGCCCTTAGGGCTAGAGAGAGTAATAAGTGAAACTCTACGTGGAGTCTTGGACGTGCTTGTTGGTGTTTTCACTGGCGAAAGGTTTCTTGTGGATTTTACAGGACTTTCATTATCTCCTTCAAATCTCTTTGTTACTTCCTCATCTATTTCTACCTCTGCAACTCTGTCATTCTTTGGACTTGAAACTGTTTTCAAAGGTAATCGCCTTGGAGTCTTCTGTGCTATCTTTGACGGAGACTTGGCATCATTCGTAGCTTTGCCCTTAGGACTGGATACTGTAGTTAGAAGTACCCTCCTTGGGTTTCTTTGAGTACCTGTAGCTTTACTAGGTGAAAGGCTATCACTGGCTACCTTTGACGGACTTAGATTCTCTGCTTCTATTTTCACAGATGAATCTGTAACTGAATTCTTCTTTTTATCTTTAGGACTAGAAAGTGTGGTTAAACTAATGTGGCGAGGAGTCTTTGATGACCTTGTTGGGGTTCTAGCTGGGGAACTGGCAGTTTTTTCTGGACTTTCCATCTCAACATCTTTGCTTTGTTCCTGCACAGGAAAAATCAACCAAGAATTAAACTTGTATCCTATGCTTAGGATACAAAATAATTTCATCCTCAATGTACTGAATTATATTTTATAAGGATATCTGATTACAAAATAACTTCCTTAAATTTCACTATAGTATTTCAAAACATCGCTATCACTGTTGATACCTAAAGTTTAAAAGTACAATAATAATGCCCATTTATCATCAGTATTGAATTTTAATTGAGGGAATTATACATTTTAAAAAATACTCATTAAATTAGAATATGAAACACCAAAATTAAATGAAATAATAAAATCTCTATATCATCATTATCAAGTATTATTTCAGACCACCAAGTATTATTTGTAGACTCAAAGGATATGCTCACATATACATACATACATATACCAAGGCACTTCCCCCAATTTTGGGGGGTGGCCGACATCAAACCAATGAAACAAAAAAGGGGACGTCTCCTCTCTATGTTCCTCCTGTATTATAATCCTGTGAGACATCAAAGAGATGCTCACATATGGAGAATGAAAATTGAAGCAAGACAGTTGAAGTTCTGTTATTGAAAGGCTCGGTGGGACAAAATGAAAAGTATAATACTGATGATGTTAAAGACTCTTTGACAACCTGGCTGAATCAGTCTCAAATAGTGAGGGTTTTTCTGCTATTTCACAGCCCTTTTGAGGCAACTGTTATTTGGATGGAAGTGCCACGCCAGAATACACCCTTCTTAGTCAAAATAATAAAGATAAACTTGGAATCACTGATGGATCTGCTGCTGATAGGAGATTTCACCTTTCCCTAAGATTTTAATCAATTCTTAGAGGATTACCTCAAGGGCTCGCAGATTTTATGGAACTGCAAAGGTTATATGTGGTCTTTCTTTCCAAAAAAAAAACTGGATGCCTATGTAAGCATGAAGCAACAAGGTGATGGCTTACCCATCTCAAGAAACAATCAGGGCAGCAGAATTCAACGCTTAACAGTTTTGCTTTTTGTGTATGTTACGCCCTCCCTCTCAGAAAGTTGGAGCTACCAGTAGATCAGAGTACCTGCTCAGCTATAGCAAAGTCATTGTGTAAGCCTACATATGAGGTTGTACAGAACTTGCCAAAATTATGTTTGAGGCAATACACCAGGTATTAGTATCTGTCCTGTAATTTGGAAAATATTGAAGTAATTTTTCTACAGTAACTTTCTTCATGAGTCCCCTTTTCCTCAAGCCTTGGTGGATAGAGCTAGGCCAAATGCTTTGGTGACTTATACTTCTCTTACAGAAGTGGAGAAAAAAGAAGTTTTATCAGGGGCTATAATATAATTGTGATCAGTAGCAGTGCAACTTGCAACGAGACCGGCATCCAAACAGTTTAAGCACAGCCTGTCCAGTATGGTATCAATTTCCCTCAGGGTGGTTGAAGGCCACTGCAACAACCATCTTCTTGGACTAAAGCCGAAAATAATTTGGGATACTTCCACAGGAGGGAGAAAGGTAGGAAGTAGACTAACGAAGGTCAGGGTTCACAGGCCTTTTCTCAGGAGCAGCAGCATATCATCAGCTCGTGAAGAATGCTTTGCTGAAAGTATTTGAATGCACGGCAGAAGGATTTCGAAGTAAGTTTCAAAGTTATAAAAGTTCACAAAGGTGAGACCACTCAACATAGAGTTGCATTTAGCCTTGCTAGAGTATGTTTTCTGTGGAAAAAAGTCCAGCCACAAAGCGCTACTGTGAAGGATATGCTGTTAGAACAACAAAGCCTCCAGGAAGAGTTGCTACTGCTGTTACCCAAGAAGTAACGGGAACAGAAATGGCTGCTTCCTTTGTAGAAGCAGATGATGAGGGATGGTTCGTAAAAAATGGAAGTACTGTACTAGTATATTTTCAGCAAAATGTGGTACAATGAAAACAGTGATGGGCGTGGTAGGACATCAAATACTAGCCATAATGGATGGTGGATCTACAACCATACTGCTGAAGAAGAACTTGGTGCCCATTGAAAGTTTACCAGCAATACTGTGAATATTGTATTGGCAAATTCTACAGTTTATTGTTACCCAGAAGCTGAGATCGAGATAAAAACTTTGTACTTTAAAGGTAAAGTAAAAGCTGTATGTCTGATTATCCAGTTATTTGACCTTATCATTGGCAATATCCCTCCTTTTTTCCAATGGTTTAAAACCAGGATATAACACATGCTGTAGTAACACATAATAAAGCAAAGAAGAAAAGGTCATCGCCAAAAGTGAAAATGGCAGAACTCAACCAGATAAGTCAAGATAAGGATAACAGTGATCTTCAGAACAAAGCTAAATCCATAAACAACTAAAGTATGTTAATGAAGAAGAAAAAATGCATTATTATCATTAGCTAAGTTACAACCATAGTTGGAAAAGCATAATGCTAAAAGCCCAAAGGCTCCAACAGGGAAAAATAGCCCAGTAAGGAAAGGAAATAAGAATATAAATGAACTATATGAAAATTAATAAACAAAGTAAAATATTTTAAGAACAGCAACAATATTACAAAAGACCTTTCATATCTATAAAAAGAGACATGACAGTCTGTTCAACATAAAAATGTTTGCTGCAAGTTTGAACTTTTGAAGTTCTACTAATTTGACTACCCAAATAGGAAGATCACTCCACAACTTGGTCACAGCTGGAATAAAACTTCTAGAATACTGTGTAGCATTAAGCCTCATGATAGAGAAGACCTGAATGTAAAGGATAGTCAGAATCATGAAAAATTTTATGCAACATGCATAACGACTAATTGAATGACTGTGCCAGAGATTAATATCTTGATCAGGAATAAGAAATTTAATAGACGGTAAGTTCCTGTCTAACAAATTTAGACGAGAATCAGCAGCTGAAGACCAGACAGGAGAACAATACTCGAAAGAAGGTAGAATGAAAGAATTAAAACACTTCGTCAGAATAGATTGATCACCGGAAATCTTGAAAGACTTTCTCAATAAGCCAATTTTTTGTGCAATGGAAGAAGACACAGACCTAATGTGTTTCTCAAAAGTAAATTTGCTGTCGAGAATCACATATTCTCCTAAAATTTTAAGTGATACAGAGTTAAAGAAACATTATCAATGCCAAGATCCAGATGTTGAAAAGAAACTGTCCTTGACCAACTTACTATCACATTTTTCATTTTGTTAGGATTCAACATCATGCCATATAACCATATAATTTGCACCATGCACTAATTATAGCTACATCTCTATTAAGGGATTCAGGAACCCCAGATCTACATTCAGGAGATAGAATTAATGCAGAGAGAGTAGCATCATCAATATATGCCAAAAGCTTGTTTTCTGGGACGATCCACATGTCATGTGTATATAGTATGAAAGTAATAGGCCAAGAACACTATCCCAAGGAACACCAGATATCACATTCCTATACTCACTATAGGGCCCATCAACAACTCTTTGCAATCTGTTACTTAGAAATTCAACAATTCTAAGAAAAGACCCATTCACTCCCAACTGTTTAAGTTTGAAAACAAGGGCCTTGTGATTAACATGGTCAAAAGCAACACTAAAATCCAGGACAATCATACACACTTCATGACCACAATCAAGGGATTTCTGGACAGCATTAGAGATTGTAAGAACGGCATCGTATGCTCCAAGGCCTTTACAAAAGCAAAGTTGCAAACTATGTAACAGATGATTGCCTTCTGTAAACCTATTTAGACGTTTTTCTGAAAGTCATTCAAAAACTTTAGATAGTATGGGAGTTATGGAAATTGGGCGGTAATCAGTTGGACTTGAGCTACAAACCCATTCAAATAATGGAGTAACATCACAGATTCTCCAACAAGCACTAAAAGTTCCTCTTCTTGCTAACTTGCGCAAAAGAAACAAGATAACTTTGGAGCTAAGAAATCTGCAGTCTTTATAAAAAACAAAAGGAAAAATACTATTTGGGTCTGCACCTCCATAAGCATCAAGGTCCATCTAGAGAGCTTTAATTTCACGAGATCAAAAAGCTGAACTAGTTAATTTAGCCTCAGGAAAACTGGAATCAGGAAGATCAAGTTTCTCATGAATCTGCTTACTGACAAACACATCAGCCAAAAGAGTTACCTTTTTCTTTGGACAATGAGTGACAGAGCCATCTGGTTAACGTGAAGGAGGAACCATTGCGTCTACACCAGAGTACAGATTCAAGGTTAGCCCACTGCTCATGTTTTTGAGTTCTACAAGAAAGGGTTTCTTTTATGGTTAAATTGTATTCCTTTTCAGTTGAAGTATAAACCCTTTGAGCCAAAGCTCTTAGCTGAGTATAGTTATTTCATGTCAAATCTCCTGCTTCTCCAAATAACCATGTCTACAATCATCATTGAACCAGGGTTTGTCTTTCACTTGGTACCTTAGGACACGAGAATGGATACCCTTATCAATAATGCTGACTAGATTTTCATTCAAGGGAGCAATAGGATCAACACCATTAGACTATTATGACCAACTGAAGCCCAAAAGATCACTCAAAATGCCATTTCAGTCTTCTTGAGATTTTATATAAATCTTACATGAGTATGATACATCAGGGACAGGCTGCTCAGTCTTCACTACTAATGAAATCGAAGCATGATCAGATGTTCCTACTGGAGAACCAACCTTACTTGTTACAACCCCAGGGGAGTCGGTGTATACAAGGTCCAAGCAGTTACCAGACCTGCGAGTAGCTTTATTTTTTTACTTGCTCACAGCCTAATTCAAAGACCAAGTCCAAAGCTCTTAAGCCATGGCGATCAGTAGGAGAAACATTATTCAACCACTCGCTAGGGTGAGCATTGAAATAAACAAAAAAAACAAAAGGAGCCTTTCTAATATTATCTTGTATCTTAGCCACAATGGTAAGCATACAGCCTGGGTTCTGGTAGATCAAACCCACACAAAAGTTGTTATGTCTGCCACACACTTTTATTACCTGAATCTTATGACATCCAAATTCATAGCAGGACTTATGAGAAGCGTGGTACTCAATTCTAATATACACCGCCATTCACCTGGCCCAAGGAATGGCATCCAGTTTCAAAATTATTGGCTTCTTAAAATCAGTTATAAGTAGCTCAGATGAGTGCCTCATATCAGAAACCAAAGTTTCTGACCACAAAAGAATATCATACTGTCTGGACGCAACTGTAAGGTCCTGTATATTTGCATGAAGAGCACGAATATTTTATTTTAATTTTTCATTACTTCTTATATCTTTTATCTATTTTCTTGTTTCCTTTCCTCACTGTACTATTTTTCCCTGTTGGAGCTTTTGGGATTATAGCATCTTGCTTTTCCAACTAGGGTTGTAGCTTGGCTAGTAATAATAATAATAATACTGTAATAATACAGTAGACGTCACTGACGAAGGCTAGTAATGTCTCCAGACAAGATAAGAATTAATGGCAATAAGAAAGATGCATCATACTTAAAAACTACATTAACAATAATGATAACAAAAACAATATGTACAGAAATCAAAATAAAGTGATTGATAAAAAACAGACAACAGATACAGTCAGAAAAACTGCTCAACATGGCAGAGCCAATGCAACATGCAAGGCTAAATACCCTCCAGGATAGCCACGTCAACTGAAGGGAGGGGAGTAAGGATAGTTTTGATCAGCAAAAGAAACGCTAAAGGAAAAGATAACCTCTTGATAAAATACCAAGCATCCATGGCCCTTCTATTCAGCCTACCCAACACACCATTTAAAAAAAAAAAAAAAAAAAAAAAAAAAAAAAAAAAAAAAAAAAAAAAAAAAATGCCTGAGTGTACCCTTATGCAAGTTTACCCATACTAAGTCCAAAGAAGTCTCTCAGTTCATAGTGATGAGTAGGAAGCTCTGAGATCATTAGGAGGAGGTAATCAGAAGGATAACTGATTGCACCTCAGGTGTATCGTGAAGCTATAATGGATTTAGTATGATGGGAGGACATCATGGCATAGGTAAAACTAGTGACTGAATCTTAAACAAGTTTCATTGGCCTGGAGTATCACAAAAGATAACCAATCATCAAACTGATTTAGATACAGTACTACCTCTTGATACAAAATTTCCTGTATACAAAGAAGATACAAAGATTAATTTGGCTCATATTACAAAAAAACACCTCATAATACAAAACGAGATTCAACAGTCTGCCGAAAAATAACTTTAAAATTCGGGTGATGCAAAACTACTCACCACCATCGTCCTGCTCTCCCATTGGTTATCTCCCTACCTTGATGTTAAGTTTCACCGTCACATCCTGCTCTCCAATTCTAAATCAATAAGTATATTTTTAAGTTAAAAAAACATAATGAACAGTATTGTATTGTGTGTACGTACGCCACAATGCTACTACGCATATCAAAACATTAGTAATATATTTTTCTTTCATTTTGGTAAATAAATAACATATCGCAACCTATTTTACCTTTCAATGTCATGATCATTTATTTACAATTAATTCTATATTAATAAGTACATTTTTAAATTAAAAAAACATAATGAACAAACTCGTATATGTACGAACGCACAAAGCTAATACACATATCAAACATATTAGAGATATATTATTCGTTAATTTCAGTAAATAAATAAGAGATTGTAGCATTTTTTCCTTTTAATGTCATGATTATTTATTTAGAATTAATTTTATATCAATAAATACATTTCTAAAAAGAAAAAAAAAAACTATGAACAGTACTGAATTGTGTGTATGTATAGTATGTACGTACAAACAATGCCACTACACATACCAAAATAATAGCAATATATTTCTCTTTCATTTTGGTAAGAAAAAAAAAAAAATATTTAAAAACTATAGAACAAAGTTTATTCCTCTTACAAAGTAAGAGCATGTACATATTAACATCAATGAATCTTACTTTTATTACAATAAAACGGCTTAAAATAAGTGTAAAAAAAAAAAAAAAAACCAGGTAGGTTATTTATCGACATATTACCAATGAATATCAATTGTATTTCTGAACAATATATTAAGTACGGTTAAAAATATGCTCAAGTTGAAGAAAACGTACCTCTCAACACTAAGGGTAACATGAACTCTTCAATACGAGGCAACGGATCTGCTACTCAAACTATACACAAGATTTTTCACCATCGGATATACTTGCTCTTTCTCTATTTAACCTACACTTCCATCTTTATTTGTTTTACTACTGTGGGAGGGTGGGCTGTGGCACCCTAGCAGTACCAGCTGAACTCGGATGAGTCCCTTGTTAAGCTGGAGGAACGTAGAGTAGAGGTCCCCTTTTATGTTTGTTTCTTTTGTTGATGTCGGCTACCCCCCAAAATTGGGGGAAGTGCCTTGGTATATGTATGTATGTACTACTGATTACAGAATAAATTTGTCGAAAGTTTGCTTTATTTTCCATTGTATTTCACTCTAACCAACCAAAATATTTTTTCAATTCATTGAGAAGTGATTATAGAATAATTTTTCAGAAATGTGTCTTATATTACCTTCTAAAATAACAGTAAAGCACTGTGATTTTATGTAAAGATGATATTTTAATTATAAAATAAATTTTTGAATATACTTACCCGGTGAATATATAATAGCTGCAACTCTGCGGCTCGACAGAAAACACACTAAAAAAACTCGCGAGCGATCGCTATGAAGGTTGCGGGTGTGCCCACCAGCGCCAACTGTCGGCCAGATACCACTCTTGTATGTAAACAAACCCTTCAATTCTTCTCGTCCCGCTGCGTCTCTATTGGGGAGGAAGGGAGGGTCATTTAATTTATATATTCACCAGGTAAGTATATTCAAAAATTTATTTTATAATTAAAATATCATTTTTAAATATTTAACTTAGCCGGTGAATATATAATAGCTGATTCACACCCAAGGCGGTGGGTAGAGACCAGAGTTAATAAAGTTTACAGCGTATAAGCTAAGAGTTTTTTCATTTTGACAGTTATCAATATAACAAAACCAAAATATATAGGTACCTGGTAAGGAAGTTGACTTAGACGATTACTCTGCCTTGTAAGTCTGTCTTCCTCACGGAGCCCAGCGATCCTCTTAGGATGCTGACAGACTCCCAGGAGCTGAAGTATCAAGGGCTGCAACCCATACAACAGGACCTCATCAAACCCCTAATCTGGGCGCTCTCAAGAAATGACTTTGACCACCCGCCAAATCAACCAGGATGCGAAAGGCTTCTTAGCCTTCCGAACAACCCATAAAACAATATTAGAAACATTTCAAGAGACAGATTAAAAGGATATTGGAATTAGGGAAGTGTAGTGTTTGAACCCTCACCCACTACTACACTCGCTGCTACGAATGGACCCAGTGTGTAGCAGTCCTCGTAAAGAGTCTGGACATCTTTCAAGTAAAATGACGCGAACACTGACTTGCTTCTCCAAAAGGTTGCGTCCATGATACTTTGCAGAGATCTATTTTGCTTGAAGGCCACGGAAGTTGCTATAGCTCTAATCTCGTGCGTCTTAACCTTAAGCAAAGATCGGTCTTCCTCACTCAAGTGGGAATGAGCTTCTCGTATTAAAAATCTGATAAAATATGACAAAGCATTCTTTGACATAGGTAAGGATGGTTTCTTAACCGAACACCATAACGCTTCAGATTTACCTCGTAAAGGCTTAGTACGAGCTAAATAGAACTTAAGAGCTCTAACGGGGCATAAAGCTCTCTCTAGTTCGTTGCCTACGATCTCTGATAAGCTAGGAATATCAAAAGATTTAGGCCAAGGACGAGAAGGCAGTTCATTCTTGGCCAGGAAACCAAGTTGAAGAGAACAAGTGGCTTTTTCTGACGAAAAACCGATGTTCTTGCTGAAGGCATGAATCTCACTGACTCTTTTAGCCGAGGCCAAGCACACCAGGAAAAGAGTCTTAAGAGTGAGATCCTTCAGGGAGGCTGAATGTAAAGGCTCAAACCTGTCTGACATGAGGAACCTTAGGACCACGTCTAAGTTCCATCCAGGAGTAGCCAAACGACGTTCCTTAGAGGTCTCAAAAGACCTAAGGAGATCTTGTAGATCTTTATTGTTGGAAAGATCTAAGCCTCTATGCCAGAAGACCGAAGCCAACATGCTCCTGTAGCCCTTGATCGTGGGAGCTGAAAGGGAGCGAACTCTTCTCAGGTATAAGAGAAAATCAGCGATTTGAGCTACAGAGGTACTGGACGAGGATACAGATACTGACTTGCACCAGTCTCGGAAGATTTCCCACTTCGATTGGTAAACTCTAATGGTAGAAGCTCTCCTCGCTCTTGCAATCGCACTGGCTGCCTCCTTCGAAAAGCCTCTAGCTCTAGAGAGTCTTTCGATAGTCTGAAGGCAGTCAGACGAAGAGCGTGGAGGCCTTGGTGTACCTTCTTTACGTGGGGCTGACGTAACAGGTCTACTCTTAGAGGAAGACTTCTTGGAAAGTCTACCAGCCATCGAAGTACCTCGGTGAACCATTCTCTCGCGGGCCAGAGGGGAGCAACTAACGTCAACCTTGTCCCTTCGTGAGAGGCGAATTTCTGCAGTACCTTGTTGACAATCTTGAATGGTGGGAATGCATATAGGTCTAGGTGAGACCAATCTAGGAGAAAGGCGTCTATATGTATTGCTGCTGGGTCTGGGACTGGAGAGCAATAGATTGGAAGCCTCTTGGTCATCGAGGTTGCAAAGAGGTCTATGGTGGGTTGACCCCAAGTCGCCCAAAGCCTCTTGCACACGTCCTTGTGGAGGGTCCATTCTGTAGGAATTACCTGACCCCTCCGACTGAGGCAATCTGCTAGAACGTTCAAGTTGCCCTGGATAAACCTCGTTACCAGGGAGATGCCTCGATCTCTTGACCAAATGAGCAGGTCCCTTGTGATCTCGTACAGTGTCAGGGAGTGGGTGCCTCCTTGCTTGGAAATGTACGCCAAGGCTGTGGTGTTGTCCGAGTTGATCTCCACCACTTTGTCTCGAAGGAGACTCTCGAAGCTCATCAAGGCCAGGTGGACTGCCAAAAGCTCCTTGCCGTTGATGTGCATGCTCCTCTGACTTGAGGTCCACAGACCTGAGCATTCCCGACCGTCCAGTGTCGCACCCCAACCCAAATCCGATGCGTCTGAGAATAGAACGTGGTTTGGTTTCTGAACTGCTAGAGGAAGTCCCTCTCTTAGACTGATATTGTCTTTCCACCAATTCAGGCAAGCCTTTACTGTTTCGGAAATCGGGATTGAGACCGCCTCGAGCGTCTTGTCCTTTTTCCAGTGAAAGGCTAGATGGAATTGTAGAGGTCGGAGGTGTAGCCTTCCTAGCGAGACAAACTGCCCCAGGGATGATAGAGTTCCTACTAGACTCATCCAATTCCTGACTGAGCATCGTTCTCTCTTCAACATCCTTTGGATTACGAGCAGGGCTTGATCTATTCGGGGGGCAGACGGAAAAGCCCGAAAAACTGGACTGCGAATCTCCATCCCTAAATACAGTATAGTTTGGGATGGGATCAGCTGTGACTTTTCCATGTTGACCAAAAGTCCCAATTCCTTGGTCAGATCCAATGTCCAATTGAGATCCTTCAGACAGCGATGACTGGAAGAGGCTCTGAGAAGCCAGTCGTCCAAATAAAGGGAGGCTCGGATACCCGATAAATGGAGGAATTTTGCCACATTCCTCATAAGCCTCGTAAACACGAGAGGAGCAGGACTTAGGCCAAAGCACAGGGCCCGAAACTGGTACACCACATTGTCGAACACAAATCTCAGAAAAGGTTGGGAATCTGAGTGAATGGGGATGTGGAAGTATGCGTCTCTTAGGTCGAGAGAGACCATCCAGTCTCCCTTTCTGACCGCTGCTAAGACTGATTTCGTGGTCTCCATGGAGAACTTTGTCTTCGTGACAAAGACGTTCAGAGCACTGACGTCTAGCACCGGTCTCCAACCTCCTGTCTTCTTCGGTACTAGGAAGAGACGGTTGTAAAACCCCGGTGATTGAAGGTCCGAGACTTTGACCACCGCTCCCTTCTCTAGCAAAAGAGACACTTCTAGTTTCAGGGCTTGTCTCTTTGCTTCCTCTCGGTACTTGGGAGAGAGATCGATGGGGGAAGTCGCTAGAGGAGGTTTGTGTACAAATGGAATTTTGTACCCCTCTCTGAGCAACCTCACAGACTGTTGATCTGCGCCTCTCTTCTCCCAGGCACGCCAGAAGTTCTTGAGTCTGGCACCTACTGCTGTCTGAAGCTGCGGGCAGTCAGACTCTGCCACGTGAGGACTTGGCTCCTTTCCTCTTTCCTCTCTTTCCTTCGGCACGAGTACTTCCCCTGCTGGGGGCTCTGCCACGAAAGGGCGGAATAAACCTGGACGCTGGAGTGTCTATCCTAGGTCTAGCGGAAAAGGCAGTCGAAGGAGTCCCTTTGCGAGCAGAGGACGCAACCAAGTCATGGGTGTCCTTCTGCACTAGAGACAAAGCTATGTCCTTAACCAAAAGTTCAGGAAACAAAAACTTTGATAAAGGGGCAAAGAGTAGCTCAGATCGTTGACAGGGCATCACTCCTGCTGACAGAAAAGAGCAAAGAGACTCTCGCTTCTTAAGGACTCCTGAAGTAAACGAGGAGGAGAGCTCATTGGATCCATCGCGGATGGCTTTATCCATGCAAGACATAATGAGTGAGGAGACATCTCTATCGGCCGATGAGATTTTCCTACTCAAGGCTCCCAAACACCAGTCAAGGAAGTTGAAAACTTCAAAAGCTCTAAAAATGCCTTTAAGTAGATGGTCAAGGTCTGAGGATGACCAACTAATCTTCGAGCGTCTCATGGCTAGGCGGCGGGGAGAGTCTACAAGGCTTGAGAAGTCGCCCTGGGCAGAGGCAGGGACTCCCAAGCCGAGAACTTCTCCTGTGGCATACCAGACGCTCGATCTAGACGAGAGTTTAGAAGGGGGGAAGGCAAAGGCCGTCTTCCCTAAACTCCTCTTGGTTTCCAACCAATCGCCTAACAGCCGTAAAGCTCTCTTGGACGAGCGAGAGAGTACAAGTTTTGTAAAGGCTGGCATGTCAGCAGGTACGCCTAAAACAAACTCAGACGGCGGCGAACGAGGAGCCACAGAGACAAAGTGTTCGGGAAACAACTCTTTAAAAATGAGCATGACTTTTTTAAAGTCCATAGATGGCGGAACTGCTCTAGGTTCATCAATATCTGAAGGATGATCCTCAGGCTGAGGGTCAGCAACGTCCTCATCCGAAAGTTCCTCATCTGACAACTGATGAGAAACAAGCAAAGGGGTTGGCAATGCTTGACATGCAGCGTCCACCCGCACCGGTGCATAAGTGGCGGACCAGGACGCAGCGTCCTGAAACTGCTTGACAGTCTGAGAACTGTCAACAACAACAGGTGCGTGAGGACGCACAGTGTCCACCCGAGACTGCTTAGACCGCCTAGGCTGCGCAGTCAAAACAACTCTAGGTTGCGGAAGTTGACGCTCAGCGTCAAAACAAGTCAACTCCGATGGTTGGCGAACGTCCTGAACGTCACCAGGCGCATCAGCGAGTTGCCTAACGTCCACATGCGGCTGAAAATCCACACGAGATCGCATCGAGTGTGGTACAACCCCAACCGCTTGACGTGAGTTGGCTACACCAGCGTCAACAGGACGCACAGCAGAACGCTTGGGTGGCTGAAGGCCAGGATCTCGATGAGATAAACGGCTAGGCTCAACGGAAACCTTATCGGCATAGTAGTCTTCCATAAGGGACGCAAGTTTAGACTGCATGTCCTGCAGTATAACCCATTTAGGGTCCACGGGAATGGGTGCGGTAACCGACGGGGTTAGTGTCTGAGACGGCACAACTTTGCCTTGCTTAGGCGGCGAGCAGTCATCCGATGACAGCAACGGGTCCGAACTGTCCCAATGACTACATCCAGGATGTTGGACCTGTCCTGAAGGGACCGACTTCCGTTTAAGAGGCCTAGAAACCTTGCTCCACGGTTTCTTGCGTGAAAAGCCTTCGGAAGACGAGGTAAAAGTGGGCTCTCTCGTCTTATGGTAGGGGCGATCTTGGTGAGATACGCCTGATACCATAGAGGGAACGTCTGTTCGCTGATCAAGGCCTCTCGAACCCATAAGTCGTACGACATTACTTCTCCCCTGGGCTTGGGAGCTTGCAAGAGGTCCCGGACTAGGTGAACGACAGGCACGAACAGACGAACCCTCGGTCGCAACACTGTTCACAACACTTTGCGCACTAATCACTTTCCCACTTTCCGCCGTGGCACTATGGCACTTAAGTTCCTTCACGTCAGCCATGAGTTGATTACGGTCACTTGCTAACGCTTCAACTCTCTCCCCCAAGGCATGAATAGCACATAACATGTCTTGCATAGACGGTTCCTGAGTGCTAGAAGGGGGGTTAGGAACAACCACTACAGGGAAGGATTAGGTTCAGGGGCATGTGGAGAGGAAAAATCTACAGACCTAGATGAACTTCTCCTTACCCTATCTCTCTCTAGTCTACGTGCATATTTATCGTATTCGAGCCAATCGAATTCCCGAAAGGCCCACGCATTCCTCACACCGATCTCCCAATTGACAGGTTTTACCCCGACAATTGGAACAAACAGTATGTGGGTCGAGAGAAGCCTTTGGAAGACGCCTATTAAAGTCCCTAGCATTACACTTTCGAAATCTAGGTACTTGAGAAGGGTCAGCCATTTTGAATTAGTCAAAGAAAATTCCAAAAACAATCCAAGTCATCAACAAATAATCCGATTCAATAAAGAGTTCAAGAGTTTATGTTGAGGAAAAACACCTGCACTGCGAAAGCTCAAACCAAAATAAAGTACTTCACCGAATATGATGAGAAAACTCCAGGTTCTACAGCGAGTATGAATACGTCTTGTCGTCAACGTCGACAGAGAAGAATTGAAGGGTTTGTTTACATACAAGAGTGGTATCTGACCGACAGTTGGCGCTGGTGGGCACACCCGCAACCTTCATAGCGATCGCTCGCGAGTTTTTTGAGTGTGTTTTCTGTCGAGCCGCAGAGTTGCAGCTATTATAAATTCACCGGCTAAGTTAAATATTTAAAAAACCTTATATTCAATAAGTGACTATGTTATTCTGTAATAATTCCATGAGAAATATCCGTCGAAAGGTAAAACTACTCATCAGTAATAAAGGACTTTACATTAAGAAAAAATGTAAAGAAAATATCCATTTATTTCCTTTGACACAAAAGTATTCTCTAATAGCCATCGTAAGATATAAAACTAGTTGTCAGTACCAATGGACTTTACGTTATAGACTCTATAATGTAAAGCCCACATGTATTCATCTTCATCCTTTTCAAGCTGGATAATACCTAAAAAAAGCTACGATTCTTATCTTTCAACTGTGGATGAACATTTGCCAGATGCTACTTCATATGGAAAGATTTCATGATGCCATTAGAGAAGGTTTTCAAACACACAACACACTAAGGGATGTGTGCACCATCCTTAACAAGATATGTGAACCCGTAGTACAAATAGCTATCTTGATATAATCTTCGTTTCTGTGACATATGAAATTAGGCATAAAATAAGGCCTATCAATTTGGGAGAAGAAAATTAAACATAGGCACATTGTAATTCTGTATAGAAATAAAAAAACATTTCCATTCCTCCCCCTCCCAAATATAAAGTAAATTAATAAATAAACTTCTCAAACATACAAACTTTTGAAGAAAAGTACTTTAAATAAAACATCTCTGGAGTATTAACAATCTCATCCAAAACATAAAAATAGATCCATGAATTTTTATATATTATCCAGTTCACAAACTCACTTTTAAAATTATATTATTATTCACATACCTTGTACTCAGAAAACAAGCATGAGGCACTGAATCAATACAGGCCGGGTGTGTGTGTGTCAGATACTTCCTGATAACTGACTACTCATAATACTGTGGTCTGTGAACCTGTGAGGGTACCCCCGCCCTCCCTTCAGAATTCATATTTGAACGTGAACCGACTGGTAAATACGCACCACCTATCTACAACAGACATTCTCTCTCCCCATGCCCCGCCTAGCCCTCTTGCCCACTCGCCTGCCTCAGAAATGGGCATGAATGGCTAACAACAAAATGCCGCACGTACTATGAGGACATCTTCCGCTTGTTTTAGTTAGTAGGTAGTGTAATTATTTCCCCCCAGAGGGGAATTTCCCCCAGTTTGGGAACCAATGTTATAGAGAAATGTAATGAAAATATCCATTTGTTTCCTTTGACACAAGAAGTATTCTATAAAAAAAAAAAAAAAGAGAGATTGATTGATTAAGAGTTATCTGGCATCGTGACATCTAAGGTCATTGATGCCGGGGAGAGGGTGAGAGAGAGGGAGAGAAATCTTGATTGTTCGTCTGCCATTCCACCTTGTGTGACTGTCACTATGAACTGGATCCTTGCTGTTTTGGGTATTTCACGGGCTGGGAAATAGACTGCTGAAGAAATTGAGAAAGAAGTCAGAGTAAACTATGTAAAAGGTAGTGTAAATGTGTGCAGACTACCTTAGTATCAGTGTGTAAAAACTAATATTGTATATGCTTCAGTTTTAAAAAAGAACCTTGGCATTTTCTTCTTTACCCAAGTATGGGGGAAATAGTTAGGAATAATCTTCTAAAGGGAGGAATATCATGGATGTCATAAGAGCTTAAAATCATTTATTATTATTATTATCATTATGTTCTGGTTATGCAAACACTCAAATAAATGTCTAAATGTCATTAAATTAATTAAGAATCCCGATGAATTTTGCGTATCGAATACAAAAGCTAATGCACACCATGCACGTCTAATGTATTGTTTATTGTGTTTGATTGTGACATAGAAAATCTACTGCTAAGTGTTAAATGTGGAGGATTCTCGAAGAGGGATGTGACGTTTATAAAAGTGACTTCATTTGAAATGAGTGTCACTTCCAAAATCATATTTAATCTTAGTTAACAGGGATTTCTTTTAGAAACTTTTTATCCAGTGAATGCGAATAAATGTTATTTTCTTTATGATGAAAATGTAAAATTCTATTGCAATAATTACAGAGGCATCATTGAGAATGACAAAACAAGGGAGACCTGACTGACTGCAATAATTACAGAGGCATCAAACTTACGTCAGTTATGAAAATATATAGTATGGTTATTCTAAAGAGACTGTAGAGAAAGATTGATGAAAATCTCAGAGATGAACAAGCATGATTTAGAAAAGGTAGAAGTTGTACTGCCCAAATCTTCATTTTGAGACGTTGTACAGCAATGTGTAAAATATAGAAATTCACTTTTGATGCCATTTGTGGACTATGAAAAGCCTTTTATAGTGTGCACCAGCCAATTTTGTGGAGTCCTGCATTATTATGGAGTTCCTCTTAAATATGTGAATTTGATCAAAGTCTGTTCATGAGGATAGCAAGTGCAAAGATAATGTTAATGGAGTCCTATGAAATGCATTTCCAGTGAACAGCAGAGTACTCCAAGCAAATGTATTGTCACGTATGTTGTTTATCCTCCTCATGGATTTTGTGAGGTGTAGGACAGTCGGGGATGGTGGAGAAAGATTGGACTGGAGAGGTAAGAGGAAGTTGGCAGGCCTAGAGTATGCTGATGATGCTGTCGTTATTAGCAGAACACCAGAGAATATGCCATGCTTGCTTACCAGAATGCATGAAATATCACTAGAAGTTGGGCTCTAGATAAAAAGAAGAGACTCGGATGATGAGAATGGAGTATGCAATGGAAGATGAAATATCATTGGAAGGAGAAAGGATTAATGAGGTAGAATCATTCAAGTATCTAGGAGCTATGATCTTCAAATCAGGGTCTTTAAAATAAGTTAGTGATAGATTGAAAAAAGCAAATCAGACAATGGCAAAGTTAAGTAAAATCTGGAAATCAAATCTCTTGAAATTACATATAAAAATCAGATTATAAATCAGTTTAGCGAGATCAGTGTTACTATATGGACACGAGTCATGGTATAACAATGAAATAATCTCCAATAGATCTAGTAGATTTGAGAAAAAAGCCATCAGAAGGATATTAAGAGTTAAATGGTAGGACAGGATTAGAAATAAAACTATAAGAGATTACTCGAGTGCCATATGTGGATGAGATCATGATGAGGGGTAGATGGAGATGGTTTGGGCTTGCGCTTTGCATTCCCCAAGAGATATCAGTTCACCAAATGTTTAGCTGGGCTCCACAAGTTACTAGAAGAGTTGGAAGGCACAGGCCTACATGACTGAGAACTATAAAGTGTGAAGTGGGAGATGATGAATTGAGAAGTATTGATTTAAAAGCCCAACATAGAGACGACTGGCAAAATTTGACGGAAGCCCTATGCTTCAATAGGCGTAGGAGGAGATGAGGATGAAAATTCTATTTCAAAGACCCTTATAAGAAGCCTTTTGGAACTAGGTACAGATCACATGACAGTCTAAAAAGTCAAACTAAAGGGGGTATTTAAGTGGGAGGACAATGCAAATGAGACACAATCTGGTTAGACAACAAATGAAGGTGACCTTGCACTTGGTCACACTATTGAATACTAGTCATCTACAAAAGTTAAGTTTCTCCTCAGTTCCTGAATGTGAAGCTCGTTATTACCTCTGTCCTCGATAAGCCCAAAGCTCGATAAATACTAGAAGTATTTAAATCTAGTACTATTTTAAAAGTATCAGTAATTATAGACAAATGTTTTTTCTGTCACTTGGTCTATTTTTAGCTGGAATTATTGATAAATGCCACTATTGAAAGACCTGTTAACAGTAATAGATGTTTTTGTTACTCAGTTTACCATGAAGCCTATCCTTTCGCATAACCTATTGTTAATGTCAAGTTAAGTATTAATATGTAGATTGAAAACAATTGTATAATATAGACCAGTGATCTGGTATGAAAACAACACCTATGCATCTTTTGTGTATTACCGAGATTTCTCTGGATTTATTACCAGTGAGTGTAGATCAACATGGAAAGATTGAGACTAAAAAATATGTAAAGTATTATGTGTAAAATGAAACCTGCTTGATAAGAATTTATTGCACTCTAGTGTATAAAATGTGTAAAGTAAAACCTGCTTGATACCAATTTTTTGCATTGAGAGATATTTTGTATGTGTAAATTCTCTTTAGATAGTAAAGTATATTTTTGTTAGTGTAAATTCTCTTTAGATAGTAAAGTATATTTTTGTAAGCCATCTGTATTATTCAAACATTTGAATGTTTTGAATAACTGTTACCACCTCAAGCCTGGTCATTACACTTAAAAGTAATTAATCCCTTCGACCTAACGAACTCTCAAGATAGAGCATTTCAGAAATTTATTTTGATTTGTAAAACAACCAGACATAATCTAACATCATGGACAAATCACCAGGGGAGTCTCTTTATCGATTCTTTTGCCAATGCATAGAAGCGAGTCACGAAGAAGAGACCCTTTGAAGCCCTCCTCAGGTTGGCAGTAGGTGCATGTCCCCCTGCCTTCAAGATAACAACCATCAGATCGCAGAATCCAAGTTCCAACTTTTGAGTAAGGATTATCTTCCGAGGAGGGATACAAACTCTAATAAAAAGCTTCTTCAAGCTCCTTGATCACTTGACCTACACCGTGATCATCTGGAGACAACAGGCTGACGGGACCTAACAATTATGTACGACCCACGGGTTATAGGTTGTGATGCGGGGTAGCGGTCTCTCGTGGGACCAATCAGGTGTCAGTAGAGATGTCCTTTGTCCATGGTTACAGGTGACCCTTGGTGTAACTACAGGAAACCCTTGTCCATAGGGCTGAGGGAAGGGGGTGATCGGCCCAGAAGGGGCCCAATCATTTTGTTGTTATTATGGATGATCAGCCCCATATCAGGCAGCTGTAATTAGACCTACAGTCCGGAGCCTTAATCCACACATGATTGTTTACAAGGTAGGATCTATCTCCTCTCAAAAAGGAAGAAAGATCGCTCGAAGCTCTGCAGGGCTCCTGACGATCAACCTTCCTAGTTTATCCCCTTTCTTCTGAGAACTCAGAATCAAAAGAGGAAGAGGAGGCTAGTCACACAACAGCGTATCCTTACCCTCCCTCGCCTAGGTATGATCATTCAAACAGTGGTTACTATTGTACCAGTCGCATATTGCTGGGGGGAAAAAAAAATCTAAAGCAGCTTGAATGTCAACAGCAGAAGCCATTACTCTCCAAGCTCATGACCATTAACCACGAAACCCACAGGTATCGGATGGTACAGCTCGAGTGGCGTAAATAATACCCACATGGGGCTATGGCACAGAGCCAGAGATCTATCTGCAAAAAGACCTTTTACTGTACCTGCAACTAATGAAGTGGTGCCATTACACCAGGCTTACTATCGCTAACCAACATGAAGATATCAGTCAATGTGAGAGTTAATTTTGGCATGTGGATGTAGCATGATCAATACTCCTATTGGCCTAATGGTTAAGAACGTTCACCTGCTACTGATGAAACAGTGGTGACGTCACACCAGGCTAACATTTCCTAAGCAATCCTGAAAATAACAAGCGCTGCGTGAGCTTTTTATCGACATGAGGCAGTAGCATGAAATGTTTGATGAAGGAATGGAGGGAAAAAAAGAAATTGGTAGAGTAGGAAAAAGGATACACTCTCCTAACTATAGTTTTCTTCCTTGCTGTCATGAGGAGTCATAGTCAGAGACAGATAATGACTACACTCCCACTGAGAAGGAAGCTACAAGAACTTCTTCCCCTGCAACACTACTGTATTATCACATGGGGAGCAATGGGACCCCTCACTAAGCTGCACTACAGAGGAATCTCTATCAGGAGAGCACATCCAACAATTCCTACTATTGGGCATGCAGGTATGGCTGATACTCAGATCAAATCAGGAAACTCCCTCCAGAGGCAAACAAACTACCAAGGAGTGTGATGAGTTCATAATTTTCCTGATTGATTGATTGATTAATTTGAGGTTTTCTGGCATCCCGACTCATCTACCTGATGGGAAGAATGAGAGCACTCTAAACGAGGGAGGAGGGTTGTACCCTGCTTATAGTCACCCTTTCAAAAAGGTACATAACACACAGAATTTCAAAGGTTTGTATACTCATAGGGACAAAATTCACTCCGTTATGCTGGCTTTCACTGCACTTCTGTTTACAAGTGAGTGCACTCACAAAAAACATAAAATTAGCCCTCAATACAAAAATGTAAGAAAATGTCCAACAATCACGACAGCATCATAACAATATGTCTTTGTTTGTTACCCCCCCCCCCCAAAAAGTGGCTATTCTTTGATAGGAAGGGCTTTGCCCTTGTCACCCACCTGTCATTAGCTAAATACCTTGTTAATGAGTCCGTAGAGCATTCCAGCGGTGCTAAAGAAATATCCACATTTTAAAGGACAAAACGTTTGCATATACATAGGAATAATTAAGTTTTTGGTAAACCAGTAACATTTTCAATTTGTAATAAATGTACATGTATAAATCCATGAAAATGCATGATACCTACTTGTGAATCTTTTACATTTTGCTGCTTGGGGGTACTTGGCTGTGATGGTTCATTATTCTTTTGCGTGCTACTGGACAGTGTTGTTAACGAGACTCTCTTGCCAAGCTTACCACTGAAAGGAATAACTTATCTTAAATTCACGGATATTTTAGTGTTAAATGGCTGCAACACAAGTTCTTCCCATTAATTCCATTAAATTCAATTTAGTCTATAATTGTACCTTGATTCTTGGTTATCACTATGAATTACATGGATTAAAAATTACAGTTTTCTAACCTAACTAACACAATTTAGTATTACTCAAATCTATATTCTGAAGGTCTGTGTCCTATTATTAAAAGTAGTTTAACTAAACCACAATCATGATACTCTCACAAAAATAAAAAAATTAAAAAAATAAAGATAAGGAAATTAAAAAGATAGTCATGGATTTTAAAATATCACAACACTAAAAGTAATCTGTATTTTCTTAGTCATACAAACTCGAGTCCTTTTATAAGAGTATGATTTCAACAAAGCTGGCACTCTGGTGTTAATATTTTGAACAAGGTGTTAGTAGCTACCGACGAGTGGTATGGAAACCCCATCCCTTACTAGCACCTTAAGTACTATAGTCACTTTAACCTTCACTTAGGAATTACAGGGTAGATGAGGTGGGAGGTTTGCATTACTTAATACTTGGCTTTATCATCTAATGAAATTTAACATAATAAAATTTGACACTGGTTAATTCTTTATTTTCCACTAAAATCTAAGTGCTTTATCTTCCAGATGGAGTTAAATGAGAATGGGAATGGAATGGAATGGAATGGATTATGGGATTTAGACAATGCCAAACACTGGAACCGAAGAGGTCATTTAGCACTCCAATTAATTCTAAATGATATGTTGTGAAGAATGGAGGAAAAAGGTGAATAAATACCTCATTAAAAAGATATTACCTGTCAGTCAATCGCTTTACTGCAACTGGTTTTGGAGAGTTATTCTTACTGGCTGGTGTTCCATGAGAACTTTCAACCTTCTTATTCATCGGTGAATCGACAGATACCATTTCAACATTCTCTACATTATTCCTATTTTCTTGAGCTATACCTCCTGTCTTTTGATATGGTATACCAAGTTCCTCATCACTGAATGAAACTAAGGAACAATATCCGTCTGTAGAAGATAAAACCAAAATGCGCCCATCTGAAGACCTGCAATATAAATGTAATTATAGAAAAAATATTCCATTTCCTTATGGGAAAAAAATAAATTCATAAATAAAACAAATTTCTGTATACAATTTATAAATAAGGACAATATGCACTATACAATAGTGTCATGTTCCATTAAATGATTCAAACTAAAATCCAATTGACTAGACTGGGATAACATCAAAAGCAAATGGTTTGTGAGCTATCCACACACGATATACTTACCATGCAACATCACTCAAACGTGTGTAGTGCATATTTGAAATTTTAGCAAATGGAACAGGCTGTTGTGTATCATAGAGGAACAGTGCATTTTGAGTTGCTACAGCAAATATCATCCTATAGGGCAAATCAAGAAGATTTTTATAGTTCTTCCATTCTTCTGAACCACTGGCCTGAAATCATAATATAAAATTAAGCCTTTAAAAACTTTCCAAACAACAACTTTACAGTTTGTGTATCAAATACTCTGACCTTTAGATACATAAAAAATACTCAATAATAAAGAACACTAAAAACTGTTTGCAAACAATCCAAACTCCGTTCAAATCTATATTTTCCCTGTCACCAATTATTTGCTTAATTTCTATCAAGAAAACATACCAAAACTCCCATTAATGCATTTACTAGCTTCACAAAAATAAATCTTAAAACATAAAAAACTGGCAGAATCGTACATAAAAACACTAGAAACTTTAGAAACAATCTAAACTATGCCTTGAGCATGTAAGCATTTCTTCCTCTCTTAATCTTAGAGTTCCAACATCTACAATACTTATAACAATGAAGCCACTGAATCACCATCATCTATTAGCGTGCCTTTTTCCCATTCGTATGGAATCCCCATCATCTATTAGCGTGCCTTTTTCCCATTCGTATGGGGTAACACGGTTGTCTTCTTTTTGAAGGACTTATGGTTTTGGCTTTGGGGTGGACCTTAGTCCCGACCGGCGGCCCTGCCCGCCGTCACTAGACCCCGGTAGCGTATGCTTGTGTTGTACCAGCCACCATCGCCACTCCTCCCAGCAACGAGGAATCATGTTAGGTCGACAATTCGAAACGTGTGAGGTGTCTGTTATGTTTTTAGAAGGGTTGGAATGGCAGTGTTTGTGTGTGTATTAGTCTGTAACACCCATTTCCTTTATGCAAACCTATCCGTCAATTACATATATAATCCTGAGGTGTCTACACGGAGAGCAAAGTGTCTGCCTTTCTGACTGGTCGGGTGCGGAGTTGAAACCGCGACACAGACTTCTACGAAGTCCGAGCTTGCTGCCCTAACCGACTCAGCCATCGAGGCTCTAACAATGAAGCCATTGAATATTATACTTAAATATATAAAAAACTCAACACTCGCATAATAAATTGATTCACAATAAATCTATAATTCATATAAACCCTAACTTGTTATCTATTTCATTCCAAGGAATAACACTCGAGGCACGTTTACCTTGCTGAAAGCACGCTCTGCATTTCAACACTCCACTGCTCTTTCACTGTATTTAATATTTAATCATTTAAAGAATTTTACTTGCTTTCATAATTGGTAAAGGTTTTTCACCTTCATCAACTTAGCTCATCCACTTAGTAAACCAAGTGAAAATCCTAATGAAAATCCCAGACTTTTCCTGTAGAATCATCTTCAGAAGTTAACAATCAAATAGTATGAAGGCTGCTCATGAATGGTTGACATTGCCCTAGCATGCAGGACAATGCCATAGAGACTGACCATGCATACATTTGATTAGCACACAAGCCTCTCTCCACCAAAGCTAGGGCCAGGCAATGGCTGCTGATGATTTAGCAGGTAGACCTATAGGCTCTCAAAAAACCCCAATCCTTAGCTCACAAGGATAGTGATATTATAGACACTAAAGGAACTAACGAGTTTGAGCAGAACTCATACCACAATCTGGCCATACAGTGTATATATATATGAGAGAGAGAGAGAGAGAGAGAGAGAGAGAGAGAGAGAGAGAGAGAGAGAGAGAGAGAGAGAGAGAGAGAGAGAGAGAGAGAGAGAATATCAAGGTTATCCAACAATAAGTTTAAGGTGCAAGGAGAAGACAGGAATAAAAGATAAAGATATAATTGAATAAGTAAAATTCTTAGAATAAAGAATGCTGGATAGATTTGCTTTTTTTACCAATATGATGATAGTAAAATAAAAATTATTTCTAAAACTGACTACATATTTAAAACTATGGTTTTATTTCTTACAAGGAAAATCAACCAGACAATCTATGATGTAAATAACCTAAATAAATTTTATTGAAAGCAGGATTTGTAGGTCCAGCAAATACATTTGACAAAACTTCAATACTTCAAATTAAATGAATATTTAAAAGCTTACTTAACAATGCAAGACAGACTAAAAACAGAATGTTGTCATACCAAAACATATGATCCAGAGTGAAGAGAAATAATCAAGTCAAGAGGAACCAAACATAAACATTGGTAGCCACCATTTTTCAGCACCAAGATCTTTAATCTCTACCATAGAAGTGGATTTAAAATGTTAATTAACTATGCAAGATTGGATAAGAAGGGAATAGTGACATACCAAACCATGTGATCAAGAGTGAGGAGAAATAATTACATCAAGAGGAACCAAATATAAACATTGGTAGCCATCACTTTTCAGCACGGTGGTCTTCAATTTATATCATTGTAGTGGATGAAGCTAAAAGGAAGAGCTCAGGGATGTTCTATGAAAACACTAAATATAGATACTACAAATGTTCATAGCAGAATCCTCAAAGACTAATGCATTTTTAAAATAAGGAAGAGTATAGAATTGAAAGAAAATGTAAACAACAAAAATAGAATGAGAAAGAGCATGGGATAAGGAAAAAAAGTGTGGTGGATGTTGTTATGTTGGATAGGTGAATAAAAATATGTGGCCAACTGATTGAGTTTTCTTTCTTTCTCCTGTATCCTGTAATCTCTCTCTAAATACTCATTACCATTAGGTATTCTTCTATCACCTTTTTCCACAATATTCTAGACCCTCCTACAATTATGCTTCTCTACACAACTGTTCCATACCCTTTCAGAATCTAAAACATCTCAATCTTTGAGTTGTCTAACTTATCGGCTTCTAGATGTCAGTTCTTCAATTCCTTGTTTATACTATGATCTTCCCACCATACTCCAGCCAAGAATCTGAAAATGATTATGTTATCATCACCATCATCTCCTACGCCCATTGACGCAAAGGGCCTGGGTTAGATTTTGCCAGTTGGCTCTATCTTGAGCTTTTAAATCAACACTTCTCCACTCATCATCTACTTCACACGTGAAATTCACAACCCTCAGCCATGTAGGCTTGGGTCTTCCAGCAGTCCTAGTGCCTTCTGAAGACCAATTAAATGTTTGGTGAAATAATCTCTCTTGGGAAGTGCAAAGAGCATGACCAAACCATCTCCATCTACCCCTAACCCTGATCTCATCCACCTATGGCACTCAAGTAATTTCTCTTATAGTTTCATTTCTAATCCATTCCTGATATTTCATTCTGAATATTCTTCTCAAGACTATGTTCTCAAATCTACTGAATCTGTTGGATATTGTTTCATTGGTATAACACGATTCATGTCCGTACAGTAACATCGACCTCACTAGCCTGATTTTTATATGTAATTTCAGGTGATTTGATTACCAAATTTTACTTAACCTCGCAATTGTCTATTTGCTTTTTCAATGTTTAATTAAATTCCAATTCTAAAGATCCTGTATTAGAGATCATAGTTCTTAAATTTTCAAATAATTCTACTTCATCAATTCTTTCTCATTCCAATGATATTCTATCTTCCATTGCACATTCTGTTCTAATCCTTCTCCACCATCCCCAACTATTCTATGCATTACAAAATCCATGAGGAGGATAAACAACATAGGTGACAACACAATCCCTTGGTGTACTTCACTGTTCACTGAAAATTCGTTTGATAGGACTCCACTAACATCAACTTTGCACTTACTATGCTCATGAACAAACTAATCAAATTTACATATATAAGAGGAACTCCATAACGTAGGATTCTCCACAAAATTCACCGGTGCACACTATCAAAGGCTTTTTCAGTCTACAAATGTCATCAAAAGAGCATTTCTATATTCTACACATTACTATGCAACAACATTCATTTGTGGTGGATAACAGGGGAGGGTGAGCTGTGGCACCCTAGCAGTACCATCCAAACTCTGCTGAATCCCTCGTTAGGCTGGGAGGAGCGGAGAGAGGAAAGGTCCCCTTTTGTTCCTTTGTTTGATGTTGGGGGAAGTGCCTTAGTAAATAGATAGAATAGACTATACAATGTCTCAAAAAAAATTTTGGTCACTACAACTTCTACCTTTTCGAAATCCTGTTTGTTGATCTCTCAGCTTTTCATTAATTTTTAGCTTTAGTCTCTTTGGAATAAGCATACTATATATTTTTTGACAACTTACTTAAGTGTGGTACCTCTGTAATTATTGCAATCAGTCGGTTCTTGTTTTTTACGATTTTCACCAATAAGCATAGCTCCCATTCATCAGGCTTTACCTCTTCACAACACATTCTACAAAATTTTGTAATTATTCTGGGAGCTACGTAATTTTCAGCCTATACCTTCTCAGCAGTTATTTCATTGTAACCAGCGGCTTTCCATCTCCTGAGTTTTTCAAGGATAGCTTCGACTTCAAACACATTGAATTCATTCAAGTGCCCATCAAGGTCTTTCTCAGGTTCAGGTATGTCAATCAAATTATTCCTTTCATATCTCCTAATCCCGACCTCACTAAAGTGTTCCAACCAACGTTGCCTTTTCCTCATCTTCTGTTGTTATAACAGATCCATCTCTCTTTCATATGGGTATATGCTTCTTCTTCTTTGCCCCCATAGAGATTTCATTAATAATTCTATGAGCAATCCTTACACCATAGCCACTCCCTGAATTCATAGCTTTGATAGCCTCATCAGCCCTCCTGTCTAAATATTCCCTCTAGTCATTCCTGGATTTTCTTTTGACCTCACTATCAATACTGGAATACTAGCATGGTCTAAATTGTAATTTTCATTACTACCTCGAAAACATTCAACAATAAATTTCTGTCTTTGTCTCTCTCATCTTCTGGAAGCTTAGTTGTATCAAACCTAGGTATTCTATCTTCATTTCTGTTGGGTGCTTTCAGTTTTAACTTCTTGGCAATCAGGAGCTGATGATCACAACAAATATCTGCACCTCTATAGCTTCTTACATTTCTCAGAGTACCCCTTCTCTCTTTATTAATGGGTATGTGATCTATATTATCTTTTTAATTGCCACATGGTGAAGTCCATGTATATTTGTGGATGCCCTTGTGCTGGAAGAGTACCTTCAATAACAAGATTGTTTGTTGAACAAAACCTTATAAAATGTGCTCCATTTTCATTTGCAAATTTGCCAAACATGTTTCACTCAAGGCCATGATATCCAAACTATATTTCATAAATTCATTCTCCACTTGCTGTAAGTTACCAATCTGATTCATAGTTCTAACATTCCAATACCCAATTTTCTCTATCACAATGGTTTACCCTAGACCTCTGTTGATTGATTTGATGAACTGCTAGAGTTAGTGGGTCCTCTGACAGGCCAGACTACTACATTGGATCCTTCTCTCTTGTTATGGTTCATTTTCCCTTTGCCTACACATATACTGAATAGTCTGACCTATTCTTTACATATTCACCTCTATCCTCATACACCTGACAATAATGAGATTACCAAACCATTCTTCTCCACCCAAGAGGTTAACTATTGCACAGTAATTGTTCAGAGGCTACTTTCCTTTTGGTAAGGGTAGAAGAGAATTTAGCTATGGTAAGCAGCTCTTCTAGGAGGACTCCAAAATCAAACCATTGGTCTCTAATCTTGGGTAGTGCCATAGCCTCTGTACATTGGTCTTCCCCTGTCTTAGGGTAAAGTTCTCTTGTATGAGGGTACACTAATCTATCTTATTTCTCTTCCTCTTATTTTGTTAAAATTTTTATAGTTTATAAATGAAATATTTATTCCAATGTTACTACTGTTCTTAAAATAATTTATTCAAATTGTTAATTACTTCTCTTATTTCCTTTCCTAACAGGGGTATTTTCCCTGTTGGAGCCCCTGGGCTTATAGCATCCTTCTTTTCCTACTCGGGTTGAAGCTTAGCAAGTAATAATAATAATAACACAATGTGCTGAAGCTGTTTTCTCTTTTACTCCTTTCCTCTATTCTTCTACTTATTTGAATTCCCTATAAAGTACTCAATTCCTATTGAGAAATGTCTCAATTTAATAAACCTACACAACTTACCTTTTCTTCTTGATCTGCACTTAATGATTCATCCTGGGACTTCTCCTTCATCAATGGCTTGAGTTCATAGAGGACTGGAGAAAATCTGACAGCAACGGTATATTTGTCCTTTGTTGGAAGATACAGTACTGGCCTGAAAGAAAGTTTTGTTTCCTGTATTTCAATACACGAGACAAAATCTATTGAATTACATTCACTGTTACACGTGGTTTTCATATAAAGTTTTGTAACCTTACTCATCTTAATCAAACTATTAATAATTAGTAAAATGTTATTTTTATAATAAAATAAATTTTTGAATATACTTACCCGGTGATTATATAAGCTGCAACTCTGTTGCTCGACAGAAAACTCTACGTTAAAAATCCGCCAGCGATCGCAATGCAGGTAGGGGGTGTACTTCAACAGCGCCATCTGTCGTGCAGGTACTCAGTACTCAATGTAAACACAGAACTCAATTTTCTCCTCGGTCCACTGGGTCTCTATTGGGGAGGAAGGGAGGGTCCTTTAATATATAATCACCGGGTAAGTATATTCAAAAATTTATTTTATTATAAAAATAACATTTTTCAATATTAAACTTAGCCGGTGATTATATAAGCTGATTCACACCCAGGGGGGTGGGTAGAGACCTAAAATAATTGTTTACATTATTATGAGCTAAGGATTTTTTATTTCATTTTAGCAGTTATTCAAAATAACAAACATAGAATAAATAAGTACCTGGTAAGGAAGTCGACTTGAACAATTACTCTGCCTTTTTAAGTACGTCTTCCTTACGGAGCCTCGCGATCCTCTTAGGATGCTGAGCGACCCCTAGGATCTGAAGTATCAAGGGTTGCAACCCATACAACAGGACCTCATCAAAACCTCTAATCTAGGCGCTTCTCAAGAAATGACTTTGACCACCCGCCAAATCAAGTAGGATGCGAAAGGCTTCTTAGCCTTCCGGACAACCCAAAAACAATAATAAAACATTTCAAGAGAAAGATTAAAAAGGTTATGGAATTAGGGAATTGTAGTGGTTGAGCCCTCACCCAGTACTGCACTCGTTGCTACGAATGGTCCCAGAGTGTAGCAGTTCTCGTAAAGAGACTGGACATTCTTAAGATAAAAAGACGCGAACACTGACTTGCTTTTCCAATAGGTTGCGTCGATTATACTTTGCAGAGATCTATTTTGTTTAAAGGCCACGGAAGTTGCGACAGCTCTAACTTCGTGTGATCTTACCTTCAGCAAAGCTTGGTCTTCCTCATTCAGATGGGAATGAGCTTCTCGTATTAACAGTCTGATAAAATAGGATAAAGCATTCTTTGACATAGGCAAAGATGGTTTCTTAACTGAACACCATAAAGCTTCAGACGGGCCTCGTAAAGGTTAGTTCGTTTTAAATAGAACTTAAGAGCTCTTACAGGACATAAGACTCTTTCTAGTTCATTTCCAACCATACGATAAGTTTGGAATATCGAACGATATTGGCCAAGGCCGAGAAGGCAGCTCGTTTTTGGCTAGAAAACCAAGTTGTAGAACATGTAGCCGTTTCGGATGAGAATCCGATGTTCTTGCTGAAGGCATGAATCTCACTGACTCTTTTAGCTGTGGCTAAGCATACCAGGAAAAGAGTCTTTAAGGTGAGATCTTTCAGGGAGGCTGATTGTAGCGGTTCGAACCTGTCTGACATAAGGAATCTTAGTACCACGTCTAAATTCCAACCAGGTGTAACCAAACGACGCTCCTTCGTGGTCTCAAAAGACTTAAGGAGGTCCTGTAGATCTTTATTGTTGGAAAGATCTAAGCCTCTGTGACGGAAGACTGATGCCAACATGCTTCTGTAACCCTTGATAGTGGGAGCTGAAAGAGATCGTTCTTTCCTCAGATATAAGAGGAAGTCAGCTATTTGAGTTACAGAGGTACTGGTCGAGGATACGGATACTGACTTGCACCAGTTTCGGAAGATTTCCCACTTCGATTGGTAGACTCTAAGGGTGGATGTTCTCCTTGCTCTAGCAATCGCTCTGGCTGCCTCCTTCGAAAAGCCTCTAGCTCTCGAGAGTCTTTCGATAGTCTGACGGCAGTCAGACGAAGAGCGTGGAGGCCTTGGTGTACCTTCTTTACGCGTGGCTGACGTAGAAGGTCCACCCTTAGGGGAAGTGTTCTGGGAACGTCTACTAGCCATCGAAGTACCTCGGTGAACCATTCTCTCGCGGGCCAGAGGGAAGCAACTAGCGTCAACCTTGTCCCTTCGTGAGAGGCGAACTTCTGCAGTACCTTGTTGACAATCTTGAACGGAGGGAATGCATATAGATCTAGATGTGACCAATCTAGTAGAAAGGCATCTATATGAACTGCTGCTGGGTCCGGGATTGGTGAGCAAAATATTGGGAGCCTCTTGGTCATCGAGGTTGCGAAGAGATCTATGGTTGGCTGGCCCCAGGTGGCCCAAAGTCTCTTGCATACATCCTTGTGGAGGGTCCATTCTGTTGGAATTATTTGTCCCTTCCGACTGAGACAATCTGCCATGACATTCAAGTTGCCTTGGATGAACCTCGTTACTAGTGATATGTCTAGACCTTTTGACCAGGTGAGGAGGTCCCTTGCGATCTCGTACAACGTCAGAGAGTAGGTCCCTCCTTGCTTGGAGATGTACGCCAAAGCCGTGGTGTTGTCCGAGTTCACCTCCACCATTTTGATTTGAAGGAGAGACCTGAAGCTTTTCCAGGTCAGACGTACTGCCAGTAGCTCCTTGCAGTTGAAATGCATTGTCCTTTGACTCGAGTTCCATAATCCCGAGCATTCCCGACCGTCTAATGTCGCACCCCAGCCTACGTCCGATGCGTCCGAGAAGAGAACGTGGTTGGGAGTCTGAACAGTCAGGGGAAGACCCTCTCTAAGGTTGATATAGTCCTTTCACCAAGTCAGACAAGACTTTATCTTTCCGGAAACCGGGATCGAGACCGCTTCTAGCGTCTTGTCCTTTTTCCAGTGAAAAGCTAGATGGTATAGAAGAGGACGGAGGTGTAGTCTTCCTAGTGACACAAATTGGTCCACGGATGACAGTGTCCCTACCAGACTCATCCACAGCCTGACTGAGCAGCGTTCCTTCTTCAGCATCTTCTAGATGGATAGCAGGGCTGGGGGCTGATCGTCTTGTTCAGCAACGTCCTCATCAGAGGGTTCCTCATCCTAAACTGATGAGGAAACGGCAACGGAGTGGGCAACGTCTGACTCGCTGAATCCGGTCGCACTGGTGGATGCGTGACGGAGCCGGACGCAATATCATGGAACTGCTGCACAGTCTATGAACTGTCAACAACCATGGGTGCGCGAGGAAGTACAGCGTCAACCCGAAACTGTCTAGACCGTCTGGGTTGTGCAGTCAACACCCTACCGGGTTGCTGAGGTTGACGCACTGCGTCACAACAAGTCACCTCTGCTGGTTGTTAAACGTCCTGAACGTTAACAACCACCTCAGAGCGTCGCTTAACGTCAACGTGCGACTGGCAACCCACACTGGGTCGCATCGGTGGAGGAACCACCTCAACTGGCAGACGCGAGTAGGTTACCTCAGCGTCAACAGGGCGCACAACCGACCGGTTGGAAGGTTGTTGGCCAGAAGGAGGAACCACCTCAACTGGCAGACGCGAGTAGGTTACCTCAGCGTCAACAGGGCGCACAACCGACCGGTTGGAAGGTTGTTGGCCAGAAGGAGGAACCACCTCAACTGGCAGACGCGAGTAGGTTACCTCAGCGTCAACAGGGCGCACAACCGACCGGTTGGAAGGTTGTTGGCCAGAAGGTTCTTCTTCGCATTTAAGTCCTCTATCAAGGACGCAAGCTTGGACTGCATGGCTTGCAGCAAAGCCCATTTAGGGTCTACGGGAGCAGGTGTGGCAACAGACGGGGTTAGCGACTGAGGCGGAACCGTTTACCATCCCTGAAAGCCTTGTTATGTGTGACATAATAGTACAGCAAAACTTCAAAGGCTTGACAAAAGCTGAGAAGTTGACCTGTAAACAACTTGGAGCGTCTCCTGGCTAGGCGCCAGGGCGAGTCTACCAGAATTGAGAAGTCTATCTGGGCAGAGGCATGAACTCCCAAGCCGAGAACTTCTCTCGTGTCATATCAGACTCTCGCTCTATAAGCCAGTTTAAAAGAAGGGAAATCAAATGCTATATCCCTAAAAACTCCTCCTGGTGCAAAAACCAGTCGCCTAGCCAACGTAACGCTCTCTAGGAGAGCGAGAGAGCACTAGCTTAAAAACAACGGCTTCGAAGTAGCTAGGCCTAGTGTAAGTTCTGACGTTTAGGCGAACGAGGAGCAGCAGTTACAAGATCCGGACGAAGATCCTTAAAAAAAATCATCATGATTTAATTAAAGTCCATAGGAGGCTAAGCAGCTTAAGGCTCCTCTCCATCTGACAGAGTCCTCAAGGGAATATCAGTAGGAGGGAGAACAGCAACTTCCTCATCTACAGGAACCTTGTCCGATAAAAGCTAGGTTACCTCAGTGAGTCTCTCACTGGAGCATTAGTAGCAGACCAGAAGGCAACGTCATGTAACTGCTTGACAGTCTGTGAACTGTCAACAACTGAACTGTCAACCACAACAGGTGCGTGAGGACGTACAGTGTCCACTCGAGACTGCTTTGACTGTCTAGACTGAGCAGTCAAAACAACTCTAGAATGCGGAGGTTGACGCACCGCGTCAAAACAAAACAACTTAGACTGTTGTTGTACCTCGCGAACGTCAACGGAAGGTTCCGTGCGTCGCTGAACGTCAACATGCGGCTGGCAGGGTACACTGGAACGCATGGGTGGCGGGACTCTCTCAGCTGGAGTGCGGCAGAAGGTCGCCTCAGCGTCCACAGGATGCACAACCGTGGTTGGTTGTAGGCTAGAGGTTGGTGTCAACCTTCTCCGCACGAAAGTCCTGCATCAATGACATTAACTGAGACTGCATGGTCTGCAGCAAAGACCACTTAGGGTCTACAAGAGCAGGTGCGGCAACAGACGGTGTGACTGCCTGATGCGGTACCGCTTTGCCTCTCTTAGGAGGTGAGCAGTCGTCGGAAGACTGCAGCGAGTCCGAACTGACCCAGTGGCTACAACTGGGCCGTTGGACTTGCGCGGAAGGGACCAACTTGCGCTTAATAAGCCGCGAGACCTTGGTCCATGGTTTCTTACGAGAAACCCCTTCCGCAGACGAGAAATAAATGGGCTCTCTCGTCTTTGTGTGGGTGGGGCGATCTTGGGTAGATACGCCCGAAACCACGGAGGGAAAAACGTCTGTTCGTTGATCAAGGCCTCTCGAACCCATAAGTCGTTCGACATTACTTCTCCCCTGGGCTTGGGAGCTTGCAAGAGGTCCCGGACTAGGTGAACGACAGGCACGAACAGACGAACCCTCGGAAGCAACACTGTAACACTTTGCGCATATCACTTTATCGATTTTCTGTTTTGCACTTATTTCACTGAAATCGAAACTTTTACTGATTTCTACCTGAAACACGCAATTCTACCCTTCATTAAAAGGTAGTAATTGCAAAATCAGTCGTATAATGCAGCTCATTAATACTAGCAAAAAACAGAAAACATATATAAAGATAAAAAATTCAGTGGCTGGGAAAGAGACTAAACACTAGTTCAAATAAACTACGTTTACAATCTCTCACCGCACATAGCCTGGGGACAAGAATAAAACCCTAGAAACGTTTTACCTTCCTCCCCGTACAGAGACTAGGGACGAGAGTAACACGAGAACAACGTTACCCGCTTGAACGGAACGTTTTCTCTCCTCTCTCTCCCTCCGTCTCTATCTCTCTCTCTCTTTCTCTCTTGATTTCGCACCTAAGAGAAGAGCCCAATTATATATCGTCAAAAAAACATGTTATTTGACTAAAGGAAAAAACTGAAAGGTTTTCCAAATAAAAAGTTCCTTTAATTTAGAATTAAAAACATTAAAGCTAAGAAAGAATGAACAAAACGTCAGAATTGATTTACTCTTACTGCAAAGTGAAACCGTGATACACTCTCTCTCTATCGTAACGATAGAGCGCATGTTGAACGTCCTGAACGTCAACAACTGCGTAGTCTAAAAAACTAAACGTTAGTTCATCTTTGAAAACAGTACGAAGACTATCAAAGAATTTCTTTCATAAAACATTAAATTTAAAAAGTTTTAAATTCTTTAAAGGCTAAATACGATATAACGGGCTCAACGTTGATTAACTTCGGTTCCAAGTTAGGACCGCCTACTATCAGGAAAGGTCGCATATAAATAAAACATAAAAATGGAGTTTTTATGATAAAACCAAGTTTTGTGAATACTTACCTGGCAGTTATATATACATAGCTAATTATCTCTATTTCGGCAGAATTTTTCTAAAACTAGGCAACCGCCTTGTGGTGGTTGGGTGGTAACACCCGTTAAAGGGTGGTAGGAGGAATCATTCCCGTTTTCTGTTCTTCAGTTCATCTATGCCCGACCTGTCTCCTGAGGGGAGGTGGGTGGGCCTTCGAATGTATATATAACTGCCAGGTAAGTATTCACAAAACTTTGTTTTATCATAAAAACTCCATTTTTATGAATAGAACTTACCTGGCAGTTATATATACATAGCTGATTAACACACTTGGAGGAGGGTGATAGACAGTAACATCGTTGGGGAAACAACCAAAAAAGTTGTAGGATAAATAAACACCTTGATTCCTTACCTGCTAAGGTAGCTGACTTCAAAGGTTCCTGCCTCTTGAGTCGCTTTCCCTTAGGAGTGTCAGCCAGGATGTGACCTGCAGTGCTGAAAAACACTCAATCGAGTCTGTCAACGGGGTGAGACCAACAATCTGACTAGACTTCAGGACTACCTATTGCCCAAAATAAAAAACCGCAACTTCACCAAACCAACCACCTAACATTTGCAAAGTAGATATAAATAATCTAACTAGACTGAGGTGACTGTACACAAGTCGAAGCCCTCAGACAACCAATAAAAAAATACACCAACCTATGTACAAGTAAACAAAACTAAGGTTGAGGGGAGGTAGTAACTCCTTTGCCTAATACAGAAGCCGTAGCTACGTATGGTCCCAAGGTATAACATTTCTCATAATCCACCCTCACCTCTCTGAGGTAATGAGAGGCGAACACAGAGTTGCTCCTCCAGAATGTCGCATCCATAATTTGACGGAGCGACATGTTCTTGCGGTAAGCAAGCGAGGTCGCAATGGCCCTCACTTCGTGAGCTTGCACTTTTAAAAGTCCGAAGTGTTCCTCCTCACACAAGAGATGCGCTTCTCTTATCACTTCCCTCAGGAAAAAGGATAAAGCGTTCTTGGAAAGGGGCTTTTGAGGATCTTTCACAGAACACCACAGGGAGCTAGAAGAGCCTCTCACACTTTTTGTGCGAGACAAGTAGGTCTTGAGGGCTCGTACTGGACAGAGCAGCCTCTCTTGCTCTTGACCCACTAGGTTGGTCAAGTTAGGAACCTCAAAGGTCCTCGGCCAGGGCTTAGAAGGGTTCTCGTTCTTAGCGAGAAAGTCTAATCTCAAGGCACAAACTGTCCCATTCAGATTGAAGCCTACCTGTTTTTCAATTGCATGGACTTCACTAACTCTTTTAGCTGTTGCTAAGGCCAAAAGAAAGAGGGTCTTCTTGGTAACCTCCCTAAGGGGAGCCTGTGAGATGGGCTCAAATCTCTTGGTGCACAGAAATTTAAGAACCACATCAAGGTTCCAAGAAGGGGGCTTTAACTGGGTCTGCTTGGTCGTCTCAAAAGACTTCAAGAGGTCATGTAAGTCCTTGTCGCGAGACAAGTCCAAGCCTCTATGCCGACAGACGGAAGAGAGCATACTTTTGTACCCTTTGATAGTGGACACAGCTAGCTTAGCGTCCTGTCTGAGGTACAACAAGAACTCCGCAATCTGGCTCACAGAGGTAGTGGATGAGGAAATCTTGTGCTTCCTACACCAAGCCATAAAAGTCTCCCACTTGGACTGGTAGACCCTCTGCGAAGAGACCCTCCTCGCTCTGGCGATAGCTTTCGCAGCTTGCGCTGAAAAGCCTCTCGATCTGACGAGCTTCTCGATAGTCTGAAGGCAGTCAGATTGAGAGCGAGGGGGTTTTGATGATATCTCTCGAAGTGGGGTTGTCTGAGCAGATTTGGACTTGCAGGGAGGCTTCTTGGAAAGTCCATCAACAAGTCCACCACCTCCGTGAACCATTCCCTCATCGGCCAGAACGGAGCTATCAGGATCATCCGTCCCGAATCGAGGAGGGCGAATTTCCTGACTACCAGATTGATGATCTTGAACGGGGGAAAAGCATAAGTGTCCAGCCCCGTCCAATCCATCAAAAAGGCGTCTACTGCTATTGCCTCTCTGTCCGGAACTAGGGAGCAATAGATGGGGATCCTCTTGGATAAATTGGAGGCGAAAAGATCGATGAGGGGTCTCCCCCACAGCCTCCAGAGACTCTGACAGACCTGTTGGTTGAGGGTCCATTCTGTGGGAAGGACCTGCCCTTTCCTGCTGAGCATGTCCGCCCTCACATTCTTCTGTCCCTGAACAAACCTCGTCAGCAGGCTTATCCTGTTCTCCTTCGCCCAAAGAAGGAGTTCTCTTGCTGTCTCGAAGAGAGACAGAGAGTGAGTCCCTCCTTGCATCCTGATGTAAGCAAGAGCTGTGGTGTTGTCTGAGTTGACCTCCACAATCTTCCCAGACACCAAGTCCTTGAAGGCCTTTAGCCCCAGAAAAATGGCCATCAGCTCCTTGTTGTTGATGTGCCATCCCAGCTGAATTCCTTCCCAATAGCCTGAGACCTCCTTGCTTCCTAGTGTTGCCCCCCAGCCTGACTCTGATGCGTCTGAAAACAACACTAGGTCTGGGTTCTTCTTGTGTAAGGAGATCCCTTCCCCTAACAAGGTTGGGTCCAGCCACCACTTCAGAAGAGTCTTGACTTCTATTGGAATGGGGAAGGAAAAGGAGTCTTCCTGCATCTTTCTGTTCCATGTCTTCGAAAGAAAGTGCTGAAGAGGCCTTAGGTGGAGTCTCCCCAGAGAGACAAACAGTTCGAGGGAGGATAGAGTCCTCAGCAAACTCATCCACTCCTTCGCTGTGCATCTCTTCTTGTCCAGGAAAGTTCTGACTTTTACGAGACACTTGGTCTGTCTTTCCTGAGAGGGAGAAGCCCGAAAAAGAACTGAATTCAGAACTATCCCCAAATAGAGAATAGTCTGATTCGGTCTGATCTGAGACTTCTCCCTGTTGATGACCAGGCCTAGATCCTGAGCCATCATAAAAGTCTTCCGTAAATCCTCCAGACATTTCTCCCTCGATCGTGAACGAATCAGCCAATCGTCCAGATAGAAGGATATCCTTATCCCTTCCTGATGCAGCCAACCTGACACATTCGCCATTACCCTGGTGAAGACTTGAGGAGCCGTGCTGAGACCGAAGCAAAGAGCTCTGAATTGGAAGCACTTGCCCTCCATTACAAACCTCAGGTACTTCCTCGAAGTCGGATGGATGGGGACATGGAAATATGCGTCCTGCAAGTCGAGGGACACCATCCAGTCCCCTGGACGTACTGACGCCAGCACCGACTGAGTCGTCTCCATGGAGAACTTTGTCTTCTCCACAAATACAGTGATACCTCGGTACTCGACCATAATCCGTTCGAGATCCGTGTTCGACCTCCGATTTGTTCGAGTACCGAATTTTTTTTCCCCATAAGAAATAATGGTATATATTCTATTCCGTTCCCAAGCACTCGAACAGGCCCAAAATATTAATAAAACGTGTACCTAAACAACAATAATTATCTAAATGTGTATGAAATTGGTCAGAAAATCCTATAAAACAATTTTAAACCATTTACTGTACTAAAATAAAACAATTTTAAACCATTTTCTGTACTGTAGTGAACATACCTTTGAGCAGCGGTTCGATGGCATACAGGGATGGATGTGGAGAGGATGGAAGGGGGAGGTTACTGCTTGGAAGGAGAGTCCCCTTCCATGATGTGGCGGGGTAGTTCTCCTTCAGGAGTTGTTTCTCTCTCCAATGAAAGGGTGGGCAGATCTATTTCAGGGGTTTCTTCTCTTCTTTGTCTCTTCTTTGGAGGAGAAACAGGCTTTGATGTAGCAGCTTTCTTTTCTTTTGTGAAAAACTGGTCTATTGTTAATTGTTTCTTCCTCCTCTGCAGTATTCTTCGAAAATGATACATGACACTATCATTAAACATATGCACTGCCCGGTTTGCTACTGCAATTTCTGGGTGGTATTTTTCAGCAAAAGCCTGCACATCTGCCCACTTGGAACAAATTTCATTGATGAGAGAACTTGGAACATCCTCCCTTACCTCATCCTCTTCTGAAGATTCCTGCTCCACAATCAGATCCTGCTGCTGTTGTTGTTGCAGGTGCAACAATTCCTCCACAGTCAACTCGGTAGAATGGCTTTCTACAAGCTCATCAATATCATCCTTGTCGACCTCAAGCCCCAAACTCCTGCCCATGACAACAATTTCCTCAACGACATCAGTGTCATCAGAAATTACAGGGGTAGCAGTGCTTGGACCCGCCTCTGGTTGGAAACCTTCAAACTCCCTCTCTGTGACACATGATGGCCACAGCTTACGCCAGGCAGAGTTCAATGTCCTATAGGTCACACCTCGCCAAGCTTGGTCAATCATGTTAACAGAGTTGAGGATGCTGAAGTGTTCCTTCCAGAATTCCTTTAGGGTCAACTTCGTGTCACTGGTCACTTCAAAACACTTTCTGAAAAGGGCCTTGGTATAGAGTTTTTTGAAGTTTGAAATGACCTGTTGGTCCATGGGCTGGAGTATGGGAGTAGTATTGGGGGGCAAGAATTTGATTTTGATAAAGCTGTATTCTTCTTTCAAGTCATCCTCGAGACCTGGAGGATGTGCAGGAGCATTGTCCATAACCAGAAGACATTTCATTGGCAAGCTCTTTTCAATGAGGTAAGCCTTAACCTGGGGGGCAAACACTTCGTTTATCCACTCAGTAAAGAATTGTCTTGTGACCCAAGATTTAGTGTTCGAGCGCCACATAACTGGTAGTGCACTTTTACAAATATTATTTTGTTTGAACACCCGGGGGTTGTCCGAGTGGTACACTAACAAGGGTTTGATCTTGCAATCGCCACTTGCATTTGCACACAGCAACAATGTTAGCCTATCTTTCATTGGCTTGTGACCTGGCATCTTCGTCTCGTCCTTGGTAATGTACGTATTGGCTGGCATTTTCTTCCAAAATAACCCAGTCTCATCACAATTAAAGACTTGTTGTGCGATCAAATTTTGTTCATTTATGTACCGATCGAATTCCCCCACGTATTTATCGGCTGCAATTTGATCCGAACTAGCTGCCTCCCCATGCCTAGTAACACGATGAATACCTGTTCTATTACGAAACTTTTCAAACCAACCCCTGCTCGCTTTAAATGTAAATGAATCACTTTCACTGGTACTCGGACTTTTCTTCACTAATTCTTCATAGATATGCAACGCTTTTTCACAAATGAACGCTTCACTAACACTTTCCCCGGCCAACTGTTTTTCTTTAATAAATATTAAAAGCAACTTTTCCATCTCCTCAATCACTTGTGGCCTTTGCTTAGTTACCGCCGTAACTCCCGTTGCAACATTCGCCTTCTTAATCATTTCTTTATGCTTTAAAAACGTAGAAATGGTCGACTTCGCCATTCCGTATTCTACCGCTAAATCGGACACTCGTACACCATTCTCATATTTCGCTATAATTTCCTTCTTCAACTCGATCGTTGTTCGCACTGTTTTCCTCTTCTCCTTCCCCTTAACACTCATTACTTTCTTGGGACTCATTATGAAAGCTAAAAAAGCAATTAAAAGCACTGAAAATCACTAAATCACAACGAATGCTGATCGCGCGTTGTCTGAGTGACGCTCTCGAGAGAACTGATGCTTCCCGAACAAGCGAGAGTGGCCGAGATGGCGCGATCATCACAAAGCCCATGCGGTCGTCACGTGTTCGGCTGGTCGAGTACCGAATTTTTGGTCGAGCACCGCAGCAAAAATTTCTCGAAAATTTTGGTCGAACTCCGAATTGTTCGAGTATAGAGTCGTTCGACTACCGAGGTATCACTGTACGTTGAGAGCGCTGACATCCAGGACGGGTCTCCATCCGCCCGAGTTCTTGGGGACCAGAAACAGGCGATTGTAAAAGCCTGGGGAGACTAGATCCCGAACCGGTTCTATCGCCCCCTTGTCTAGCATCTGGTTGACAAGGTCTACTAGAGCCTTCTGTTTCCCAGGATCTGAGTACCGGGCTACTAAGGCCAGCGGAGCATCTGCGGGAGGAGGTTTTTTCAGAAAGGGGATCTTGTATCCTTCCTTGATGACTGAGAGGGACCAGGTGTCCGCCCCTCTCCTCTTCCAGGACTGCCAAAAACCTGACAGTCTTGCGCCTACTGTCTGGAGGAGACGAACTTCATTTCCTGGAGCGAGGTCTGAAAGAACCCCTGGTAGATCTTGGTCCTGAATCTTGCCTTCTCCCTCTAAAATCTGATCTTGAAGTAGTCCTGCCCCGAAAGGGCTGCTGGAATCTCCTTTCCTCCCGTTTCAAAGAAGAAGGAGGGGCTGCAAAGGGCTTACGAGCAGAACGAGATAAAAGGTCTTGGGTGGCTTTTTGGGCCAGAGAACGCGTAATGTCATTAACCAGGGACTCGGGAAAAAGATGTTGAGAGAGGGGGGCGTAAAGAAGCTCAGACTTTTGAGCATTGGTAACAGACCTAGAAGCAAAAGAGCAAAGCAGAGCTCTCTTCTTTAGGACCCCAGCTGAGAACAGAGCAGCCAACTCATTCGCCCCATCTCTGAGGGCCTTATCCATACAGGACATAATGCTGGTAAGGTCCCTAGATCCATCCATCTGTTCAGTTTTCCTTGCGAGAGTCCCAAGCGACCAGTCTAGGAAACTAAAAACCTCAAAGGCTCTAAAAATACCTTTGACGAGATGATCCAGCTCCGACAATGACCACATGACCTTGGCTGAGTTGAGAGCATGCCTTCTAGCAGAGTCCACTAAACCAGAGAAGTCACCCTTGGAGGAGGAAGGCACTCCCAGACCCAAAGGTTCTCCAGTTGCATACCACATACCCGCTCTTGAAGCAAGACGAGCTGGTGGAAACGAGAAGGAAGTCTTAACTGTTTGTCTCCTCTCCATCATCCAGTCATCAATCTTCGTGAGAGCCTTCTTTGCGGAGATAGACAGCTTCATCTTGATGAAGGCCGACTGTTTCTTGGCCTTCTTTCTGTTAAATTGGGACTGAGGAGATTGAGGGGCAGCAGGTTGGAATTCCTCTCCAAAAAGTTCAAGAAGGGAGCGAGAGAGAACTTTGTAATCTCCCACAGCGTCGGCAGGATTATCATCGTCATCAGAAACATCCTCGAGGGCCTGATCCACATCTGCAATATCCTTCGAAAGAGAAGGATCCTTAGAACCCGAAAAGGGCAAATCAAAGGCATCATCCTGCAAAAGACGGGTTGCATCCTGGAGTCCCGCGCTAGAAGAATCCTTGGAACGAGAGGCAGTATCGTCCCGAAGAGGCAGGGTGGTATCGCCCTGGGACCGAGAACGAGAGGCAGCGTCGTTCTGTCGTCGAGAGCGAGAGGCGGTATCGTCGTGGCGGCGAGAATGAGAGGCGGTATCGTCGTGGCGGCGAGAATGAGAGGCGGTATCGTCGTAGCGGCGAGAATGAGAGGCGGTATCGTCGTGGCGTCGTGAACGAGAGGCGGTATCGTCGTGGCGTCGAGAACTAGGGTCGGTATCGTCGTGGCGAAGCGAACGAGAGGAGGTATCGTCGTGGCGAAGCGAACGAGAGGAGGTATCGTCGTGTCGAAGCGAACGGGAGGCGGTATCGTCTTGGTATCGAGAACGAGATGCAGCGTCGTTCGATAAGGTATCGTCCCGGTATCGAGAACGAGAAAACGTAACGCCCTGGTATCGCGAAGAAGTATCGCCTGGCGAAAGCATACATTCCTCATCCTGGCGTAGAGACGGAGAAGTTCTCTTTAAAGAAGAACTCCGTTCTCTCTTAGAAGCAGACTTCTTAATCGGCAACGAGTCGTCTTTACGTCTGTCAGACTGGGCGTGAGGGCGGCTAAAGGCTTGTACTAAAGTCAAAAGTTGTTCCTGCATGACAGACATAAAGGATTTAGCAACATCAGCTGGGTCTTGCGGACCCGAAGGGGGGGGCTGACGAATAACACTCGTATCTTCGGCAGCAGGCTTCGTCCTTTTCACAGGCACGAAGTCGAAATCATCCTCCGACGGACAAGGTTCATAACTGCTAGAACCGGGAGAGAAAGAACGAGACCGTTCGTCGCGGTTCCATCTCCTCTTAGTAGGTCTTGAAGCTTCATACTTCCATTTACGTCTGGACGAATTCGGAGAAGACAACAACACATCCGACTCGTCTTTCCCGTGACGGTCAAGAGCAGCCTGGGAATAGACAACAGGACTGTCTGAGGCGACGGCTGACCGAGGGTACGTACCTCTCACCCCCTTTCGGTCATCGACGTACCTTCTCCCTTGGTCCTGGGAGCTTGGTAGAGGTCTAGGCCTAGGGGTATGACAGATTCGGTCGGTCGCCACCTCCACAGCACTAACACAAGCACTTTCACTTTCCTTACCTTTAAAGGCCTCCAGCTGTTCTTTAATGGCCTTCAACTCGGCCGCCAAGCTAGCGTACCGAGGGTCATCCGTAGATACGGAACCTGTAGGAGGTGCAGGAGTTACTACCTCAAGGGAAGGATCAACTTCCAAAGAGGAATCAATAATAGGATCAATAGATAAATCTACGCTAAGTTCGTCTTCCTTACCACTAACAGACTTAGACTTAGACCTAGAAGCTCTCCTAACTCTATCGAGCTCTAGCTTACGCACATAGCGCTTCATAATTAACCAATCTTTCTCATCCAAAACCTTACATTCCCCACACCTATTATCAAGGGCACAAACAAAATCCCTACAATGAGAACAAACAGTGTGAGGATCAACCGCCATTTTGGGTAGTCTCACCTTACATTCCGCATTCGCACAGATACGGTAATGACTCTTTTCACTCATAATGAAAAAACAGCAAAAAAAAAAAAAAAAAAAAAGCTAAGAGAAAACAAAATACAACGATCGCCAAAACCCCAAATCAGAGTACTTCACCAAAAAAGCAGACTGGTACACCGAGCAGGGAAAGCGAAGAAAAACTCTTAATGACGGACCAACGTGTTATCGATCCGGCCGGCAGAGATGAACTGAAGAACAGAAAACGGGAATGATTCCTCCTACCACCCTTTAACGGGTGTTACCACCCAACCACCACAAGGCGGTTGCCTAGTTTTAGAAAAATTCTGCCGAAATAGAGATAATTAGCTATGTATATATAACTGCCAGGTAAGTTCTATTCATAAAAATTTATTTTTATATGTTTATAATAAATGGAAAGTTAATCGAAGAGGCCTAATAAAGGCGGAGAGATATAAAATATATAGATCTATAACGTGTTAAGCAAAATTACTAAAAACCTAAACACACTTCCGTCTAAGGGAAGGGTCGGCCATTTAAAAGTGAAAGAGAGTCCATACTCTCTTTGTCACCATAATTAAATCTATCCAAAACGAGTTCAAGTTTTGAGATGAAGATAAAACACCTGCATAGCGAAAGCTCAAAACTAGAATAGTGTACTTCACCAAATAGTTGTGAAAACAAATCCAGTTAGTAACAGCGAATTAGTAGGTCTTGCCGGTAGCCCGACAGAGAGAAAATTGAGTTCTGTGTTTACATTGAGTACTGAGTACCTGCACGACAGATGGCGCTGTTGAAGTACACCCCCTACCTGCATTGCGATCGCTGGCGGATTTTTAACGTAGAGTTTTCTGTCGAGCAACAGAGTTGCAGCTTATATAATCACCGGCTAAGTTTAATATTGAAAAAAATGTTACACTAATATTAACTATCCCATACACCTGAGATTATTTTTCCTGATTTTTTTTAAACAGCAAATTATTGGATGCACCCTATACACTAAGTTGAGACATGAGAAAAAAATAAGGGGGGGGGGGGACACACAAAAGACAGATTTGGCTCTTGAAAAGAAGCAATGACTGAATAAACTAATTCTGATATACATTGGATTAGCACGTATTTCCAAGCTGTCCGAGACAAAACTTAATCAAGCTCATTACCTTGACTTTAAGAATTTGGGATATTAGCTCCGTAATACAAATGCAACCAGGGTAAATCCCAACAGTTACACTAACAGATAAAAGAGATTGGACAGCAAGGATAAAAAAACAGGAACAGAGGTAGAAAAGAAATACATAAAGTAAGTGTTGCTAGGTACTGATGAAATGCTGCAAAGAAATCTAAATGAGGTCTAAAGTGCTCTGCATGAAGGGCACTGGTGGTATTACCCCTCTAAAAGAATATCCCACCCTTTCCACTCCAATTACTAGGTTAATAGTATGAAACAATACCTATAAGAAATTAAATATTACTTAGATTAAATCTAATTAGATGGAAAAAAAATGGAAGAATCCTAAATATAATATTCACTAACAAATGATTGGGGACGTAATTTAAAAAATATAGGTGTACTGTACAAACATATATTGTTCTTTCATACCTAAAAAACAGAAAAGAAAAGAAAAGAAAATAAAATTGATAAAATTAAAATAAAAACTTACTGAAAATAGGCCAGAAACTTTTACTTTTACTTACTTTGTAAAATTATATCTTGAAAAAACATAAGTACCATTGGTAGTTTTGCCCTCTTCGTGTTCTAGAATACCAGATGGTGCAAGCAATATTTCTCCATCGGGGGAAAAGGAGAGACGACGGCAAAATGATTTTAAGGTATCATCATAAAATAGCTTTGATACCTGAAAAATAACCATAATTAGATATATAAACACACAGTAAGCTTAATAATGTAGATCCCTTGTATAGTTCAAGGAAACCTCATGGATAAAAATCTTATACATATATAAAGATCATGCAATTCTAATTAAATTCAATTTAATGTTCAAGACATCGATACAGCAATGAAAGATTTTTGGACGAATTGTTCAAATGGTGATACAACCTTCAAAGTCCATTTTATAAAAAGGAAATTTTAAACCAAGATTTAAAGCCAACTGAAACTCCAGGGCAAAAAACATTATAAAAATTGATTAATTGTCAAGTTAAAAATAGTGGTCTCAGTCACCATGAGAAGAAGAAGAAGAAGAAGAAGAAGAAGAAGAAAAAAATACCTTTCATTTCAAGCAAATTTACAAGCATGTAGTCAGTTATTTATATCTTGTATATGAATAGATTTGGATTTCTTTATACAAAAGCATAAAACATTGATTGTCAAGTTAACAGTAGTGGGCTCAGTCACCATTGAAAAAAAAAAAAACTTTCATTTCAAGCAAATTTACATGCATGTATTCAGTTATTCATATCTTGTATATGAATAGATTTGGATTTCTTTATCCAAAAGCATAAAATATTGATTGTCATGTTAACAGTAGTGGGCTCAGTCACCATGAAGAAAAAAAAGAAAAAAAAGAAAAAAAAAAAAGAAAGTAAAAAAAATTACCTTTTATTTCAAGAAAATTTACAAGCATGTATTCAGCTATTTATATATTGTATATGAATATATTTGGATTTCTTTATCCAAAAGCACAAAAAATTCTCTCTCACAAAATATAAAAACCTAACTCATTCCACCATATACACCAAATACATTTAGTAATTCTGATAACCACACATTTACAAAACACATCACTCATATCATCAAGCAAATAAAAACATCTAACCAGACAAACTGCATTTGTACCAATGTATTCTAGCTTCCAACAGTTCATAGTGTATACAGTTTGTTGAAAGCTTTTTATCATTAGCTATCACCTGGATATGTTAATGCATCTGTTCACTCATTCTCCTTCTCTCTTATTTGTCTTACAATATATATATATATATATATATATATATATATATATATATATATATATATATATATATATATATATATATATATATATATATATATATATATATATATATATATATATATATATAAGAATAAACATCTTTAATGGTTACTTAATAAAACACCAAACAAATACAGGATATGAAATAGAAATTATACTCTACATAAATAAATCTTTGATTGCAGTCTATGACAAAATAAGGCATTTGGTTTTCAAAAGTTAATTGTGCTTCATTGAATCATTTTTGTACTTTATTTTTAAATTTTGGGTGTATTTTAACAACCAACCACCCCTGAATTAAATTTTACTTTTTATTATTAGTTATCACTTGGAATTAGGAATGTTTTTTTTTTTCTCGTAGGCCTTACAATACTTACACAGTATACTGCACAGCAGAAGAAACAAAAAGTTTTTAATGTTTCTTTTAAAAGTATTAGAGTGATTAAATGTCACATAAAATAAACTTATACTTTATTTAAATCCATTTTTGATAGTAGGCTAGGCTTAAAACATGGTACTGTATTCCATTTCGTCACTTAATCTCTAACTTTAGCAAACAACATAAAGTTTATGTACTGGATTCTTATGTTAATTGAGCTTCATTTAAAAACTTGTAATTTTCTGTAATCAATTTTAAGAGCATTTTAACAATAATAATTAGCTTTTTAAATCATTGTTTGTTCTCAGCTGTTTTCAAGCTGCTGCTATCAATATACTCACTAATAATTAACAAAGTACTGTAATGTATCATTAATATAACTTCCCAACTTCGGGTGTGGTAAAATAGCCCCCCCCCCCCATCTTGATGAAGTTACTAGGAGCAGGGTGACGGATTGGGTTTAAGGCGATAGACAAGCTCTCTTCAGCTTTAACTCTTGATGCATCACACGGAACTAGCTATTATTTGATGAATCTAGCCAACAAATCTTTTATAGATTTAGTCAGTCAATGGAAAGAGACGACAAAATGGACCCCAGACCAGGGCGTAGCATGGTGCTAAGAATATCCCGGTTAATATAAGAAAAATTGAAAACCGGTCATTGGAATGTTAGAACCATGAATCAGATTGGGAAGTTACAGCAAGTGGAGAATGAATTTATGAAATATAGTTTGGATATCTTGGCCTTGAGTGAAATATGTTATAAGGGGATTTGGTAAGGAAACTTTAGATCAAGGCAATATATATCTAATTCATGAAGAAAAGATGGAGTTGGAAGAGAAGGGGTAGGAATGACGATGACAACAAGAGCAATAACGCATTGAGTGGAAAGCTGAAAATATAGATTGCTACCTGCAAAGTTTAAATCAAATCTGTGCAATAAGAGTATTGTAGTTTGCTATGCACCAACAACTGATGCCCCTGAAGAAAGGAAAGATGAATACTAAGAAGAACTGCAGAGTTTAATAGATGAGATACCGGAAAGTGATATGAAACTTTGATTGGTGACTTCAATGCTAAAGTTGGAAAGAATAATCAAGGTATAGAGAAAGTGATGGGTGATCTAAGTCTTGGCAAAGTTGCAAATGAAAATGGAGCACATTTTGTAAGTTTCAGTTCAACAGGCTATCTTATTATTGGATATTCTTTTCCAGCGCAAGGACATCCTCAAATATACATGGACTTCACCATAAGGCAATTACAAAAATCAAATAGATCACAAAGTCATTAATAAAGAGAGGAGGAGGACTCGGAAATGTAAGAAGGTATAGAAGTGTCGATAGTGATAGTGCTCTCCAGCTTCTCACTGCCATACTGAAATTAAAAATGGAGTTTTTACGATAAAACAAAGTTTTATGAATACTTACCTGGCAATTAAATTTATATATATATATATAGCTATAGTCTCTGACATCCGGCAGAATTTTTCAAAACTCGCGGCAACCGCCGTGTGGTGGTTGTGCGGTTAGGTGGTTAACAACCCTTACAGGGTGGTACTTAGAATCATTCCCGTTTTCTGTTCCTCATATCATCTTCGCCCGACCTGTCTCCTGAGGGGAGGTGGGTGGGACTTGAAATATATATATAACTGCGAGGTAAGTATTCATAAAACTTTGTTTTATCATAAAAACTCCATTTTTATGAATAGAACTTACCTGGCAGTTATATATATATAGCTGATTCACACATTTGGTGGAGGGTGACAGACAGCTAACATCGTTGGGAAAACAACAATAAGTTCTAGGAAAAAACACCTTGATTCCTTACCTGCTAAGGTAGCTGACTTCGAAGGTTCCTGCCTCTTGAGTAGCTTTCCCTTAGGAGTGTCAAACCAGGTGTGGACCTGTCATGCTGAAACAACTCAATCAAGTCTGTCAAACGGAGTGAGACTAACAACTTGACTAGACTTCAGCACTACCTATGCCCCTTTTTTTAAAAATTGCAACCTTACTCAAACTAACCACCTAACCTTGCAGAATAGAAATTAACTATCTAGCTAGACAGAGGGCGCTGTCCCACAAGTCAGAGTCCTCAGACAACCATAAAAAACAAAACCCAATCACAGACATACAAAAGTTAAGGTTGAGGGGAGGTAGTAACTCCTTTACCCAATACAGAAGCAGTAGCTACGTATGAGCCCAAAGTGTAACACTTTTCATAATCTACTCTACCTCTCTGAGGTAATGAGAGGCGAACACAGAGTTGCTTCTCCAAAACGTTGCGTCCATTATCTGTTTAACTGACATATTCTTATGATATGCCAGTGAAGTAGCAATGGCTCTAACCTCGTGAGGCCTTACTTTTAAAAGACCGTAGTTCTCCTCCTCACTCAAGAGGTGAGTTTCTCTTATTGTCTCCCTCAAGAAGAATGATAATGCATTCTTTGAGAGGGGCTTTTGCGGATCTTTCACTGAACACCATAAAGAATTGGATGCACCTCTAACATTCTTGGTTTGAGATAAATATGCCCTGAGGGCTCTAACTGGGCAGAGGAGCCTCTCCTGCCCTTGACCCACCACATTAGTGAGGTTAGGAACCTCAAACGTCCTCGGCCAGGGTTTTGATGGGTTCTCGTTCTTAGCGAGGAAGTCGATCCTCAACGCACATACTGCTCCATCCTGGTTAAAGCCCACCTGCTTCTCAATAGCATGAACATCGCTGATCCTTTTTGCTGTGGCCAGAGCCATCAGGAAGAGGGTTTTCTTAGTAGCATCTCTAAGGGTCGATTGTGAGATGGGTTCGAACTTCTTGCTGCATAGGAACTTCAGAACCACATCCAAATTCCAAGCCGGGGGTCTTAACTGAGCCTGCTTAGTTGTTTCAAAAGACTTCAAGAGATCTTTCAAGTCTCTATCCTGAGTTAAGTCTATGCCTCTGTGCCTACAGAAAGCTGAAAGCATACTCCTGTACCCTTTAATAGTGGATACGGCCAGTTTACAGTCTTGCCTGAAGGACAACAGAAAATCAGCTATTTGGCTCGCAGCGGTAGTGGTTGAAGAAACTTTCTTCTGCTTACACCATGCTCTAAAGGTTTCCCACTTCGATTGGTAGACTCTTTGTGAAGAGACCCTCCTCGCTCTGGCGATAGCTCTTGCAGCTTGCGCAGAAAAGCCTCTGACAAGCTTCTCGATAGTCCGAAAGCAGTCAGTCGTAGAGCGAGGGGGTTTTGATGATACCTCTCGAAGTGGGGCTGTTTGAGAAGCTTTGGACTTGGAGGAAGGCTTCTTGGAAAGTCCACTAACATGTCCACCACCTCTGTGAACCATTCTCTTGCTGGCCAGAACGGAGCTACCAAGATCATTCTTCCTGATTCAAGGAGAGCGAGTTTCCTGACGACTAGATTGATGATCTTGAACGGGGGGGAACGCATAGGTGTCCATCCCTGTCCAGTCCATCAAGAAGGCGTCTACTGCTATTGCCTCTACGTCTGGGACTAGGGAGCAGTAGTTGGGGATCCGTTTGTTCTGGTTGGAGGCGAAGAAGTCTATTGAAGGCCTCCCCCATACCTTCCACAGACTCTGACAAACCTGATGGTTGAGGGTCCATTCTGTGGGAAGAACTTTCCCTTTCCTGCTGAGCATGTCTGCCCTTACATTCTTCTGTCCCTGCACGAATCTTGTTAGAAGCTCTACGTTGTTCTCTTTCGACCACAGAAGGAGCTCTTTTACTGTTTCGAACAGGGACAGAGAGTGAGTTCCCCCTGCTTTCTGATGTAAGCCAAAGCCGTGGTGTTGTCCGAATTGACCTCCACTATCCTCCCCGAAATGGAGTCTTGAAGGCCTTCAGTCCTAACAGAATGGCCATCAACTCTTTCCTGTTGATGTGCCATCCGTTTTGTTCCTTTCCTCAAGAGCCTGAGACCTCCTTGCTTCCCAGTGTTGCTCTCCATCCTGAATCTGAAGCGTCTGAGAACAACACTAGGTCTGGGTTCTTCCTGAACAGGGAGATTCCTTCCCCTAAAATAGATGGATCCAGCCACCAACTCAGATGACTTTTGATTTCTGCTGGAATGAGGAAGGAAAAGGAGTCCTCCTGAATCTTCCTGTCCCACACCCTTGATAGGAAGTGTTGAAAAGGTCTGATGTGCAGTCTTCCCAGAGAGACAAACTGTTCGAGCGAGGAGAGGGTTCCCAGCAAACTCATCCAATCCCTCGCTGAGCACCTCTGTTTCTCCAGGAATTCCTGAACTTTCCCGAGGCACCTGATCTGCCTTTCTTGAGAGGGAGAAGCCCGAAAACGAACCGAGTCCAGAACTATCCCCTAATAAAGAATCGTCTGACTCGGTTCGGTCTGGGACTTCTCCTTGTTGATGACGAGACCCAGTTCCTGGGCCATCATAAAAGTCTTGCGTAGGTCCTCCAGACATTTCTCCTTTGACCGGGATCTTATCAGCCAGTCGTCCAGATATAGAGATACAGTGAACCCTCGTTTATCGCGGTAGATAGGTTCCAGTCGCGGCCGCGATAGGTGAAAATCCGCGAAGTAGTGACACCATATTTACCTATTTATTCAACATGTATATTCAGACTTTTAAAACCTTCCCTTGTATGTAGTACTGTTAACAAACTACCCTTTAATGTACAGAACACTTAATGCATGTACTACAGTACCCTAAACTAAAACAGGCACAAATATTAAAGGTGATTTTATATCATGCATTTCCTAAACATGCTAAAAAGCACGATAAAAAATGGCAACCAATGTTTTGTTTACATTTATCTCTGATCATAATGTAGAAACAAACTGGAGGTAGAGCTTTGCTTATTACCCAGAGATATTTCCCATACTTTTCCTTTAGAACTACATCACATCTTCCTACTTTAGATATATATATATATATATATATATATATATATATATATATATATATATATATGTATATATATATATATATATAAATATATGTGTGTGTGTGTATATATATATATATTTATATGTATACACATATACATACCTACATATATACATAAATACATGCATACATATATATATATATATATATATATATATATATATATATATATATATATATATATATATATATTACTGTATATATATGGGTTATGGAAAAAATCCGCGAAGTGGTGAATCCGCGATGGTCGAACCGCGAAGTAGCGAGGGTTCACTGTACTCTTATCCCCTCTTGATGAAGCCATCCTGCCACGTTCGCCATTACTCTGGTGAAAACTTGAGGAGCAGTGTTGAGGCCGAAGCAAAGGTCCTTGAACTGGAAACACTTGCCCTGGACCATGAATCTTAGGAACTTCCTAGAAGTCGGATGGATGGGGATGTGAAAGTAAGCATCCTGTAAGTCCAGAGACACCATCCAGTCCCCTGGACGTACCGCTGCCAGCACCGACTGAGTCGTCTCCATGGTACATTTTGTCTTTTCCACAAAGACGTTCAGAGCGCTGACATTTAGAACGGGTCTCCATCCACCCAAGCTCTTGGGTACCAGAAACAGGCGATTGTAGAAACCTGGGGAAGATAGTTCCAGAACCGGTTCTATCACTCCCTTCTCCAGCATCTGGTTCACCAGATCCAGTAGCACCCCTTGTTTCACGGCGTTCAAATACTGCGCCACTGGAGGCTTCTTCAAGAGGGGGATCTTGTATCCCTCTCTGATGACCGAGAGGTACCAGGCGTCCGCCCCTCTTTTCTTCCAGGCATGCCAAAAGTGACAGCCTCGCTCCTACCGCTGTCTGGAGGACTTGAGCTTCATCTCCTGGAGCGGGACCTGAACGAACCTCTATTCGTTCTACTGCCCGTCTCCTGCCTTCTTCCCCTGAAGTCTGTTCTCGTAGGTGCTCTACCTCAAAAGGGCTGCTGAAGTTTCCTTTCTGCGCGACCGTAATTGCTCTGGATGTGAATGAACATAAAAGGGCGCTCTTCTTTAAAACTCCTGCAGAAAATAGGGAAGCCAACTCATTTGACCCATCCCAAAGAGCCTTGTCCATGCAGGCCATAATACTGGTAAGGTCTTCTGTTTCTTCTAACCGTTCTGTTTTCCGGGCCAGCGTACCCAGAGACCAGTCCAAAAAGCTGAAGACTTCAAAGATTCCCTTGACGAGGTGGTCAAGCTCTGACATAGACCACATTACCTTAGCCGAGTTAAGGGCATGTCTTCTAAAAGAGTCTACAATACCAGAGAAGTCCCCCTGGGAGGAGGCAGGCACTCCCAGGCCCAGAGCTTCTCCAGTCTCATACCACATGACAGCCTTAGATGCAAGTTGAGCTGGTGGAGATGAGAAGGTGGTCTTTACAACTTGCCCACGCTCCTTCAGCCAGTCATTAATTTTAGCGAGAGCCTTCCTAGCCGAGATGGACAGCTTCATTTTGATGAAAGTCGACTGTATTTTGGCCTTCTTTCTGCTAAACTGCGACTGAGGAGAACGAGGAGCAGCAGGTTGAAACTCCTCTCCATACAGCTCAAGGAGGGAGCGAGAGAGAACCTTATAATCCGCAGCCGCGTTAGCAGGCTTATCCTCATCCTCTGAAATATCCTCTAAATCTTGCCCTACTTCCAACTCAGTCTCTCTTTGGGCTGAAGGAACCAAGTCGGAGGTTCCTTTAACATGCCGATCAGTACCAATACGACTAGCATAAAGATCACTTCCTTCCAATTGTTTACCTGCGTCCGAGAAAAGCAAATCGTCGGATGCGTCCTGTTGGCGAGGGCTGAATGCGTCCTGACACCGAGATGCTTGTGTCCTGGCGCCGCGTGCTGGAGGTGTCCTGGCGTCGCACGCTAGAAGTGTCCTTGAGGCGAGAGGAGGATGCATCCTGGCACCGAGAGATGGAAGCGTCCTTGCGCCGAGAGCTGCATGCGTCCTAATGTCGCAAAACGGAAGCGTCCTGGAGAGGCAGGCTAGATGCGTCCGGGCGTCGCGAGCGAGACACGGAAGCGTCCCGATGACGAGAATTGCAAGTGTCCTGGCGGCGCGTCGAGGAAGAAGCGCGGCGTCGAGCGCTTGACGAATCGCGCCACGGTTCCCTGGGAGAGGAGTGACGCTGTTTGTCCTGCAAGGGAGAGGCACTCCGTTCCCTCTTAGAGGCCAGTTTCTTAATCGGTAAAGTGTCGTCCTTACGCATGCCCGACTGGGGGGGAGGGCGGCTAAAAGCTTGCACAAGAGAAAACAGTTGTTTCTGCATAACCGTCATGAAAGACTTCGCAACTGCTGCTGGATCCTGCAATTCCGAAGGCGATGGCTGCCAAGTAACGCTGGTGGTAGGAGAAGGGTCTCTCGTCACTTAAAATAAGAGGAAAACCCTCCTTCCTTCCATCTCTAGGCTTTGACCTTTTCGCTGGAATGGCATCCAAGTCATCCTCGGAAGGAAAAGGTTCCGCGCTACTTGATAGGGGAGAGCAAGAACGGTTCTCGTTAGCTTGTTTCCACCTCCTCTTGGTCGGTCTCGAAGCCTCATACTGCCATCTGCATCTAGGAGAGGGGTTCGGGGAAGACACCATCACTTCCAACACGCCTTTTCCGTGGAGGTCATGAGCAGCCTGGGAAAAAGCAACAGGACTGCCTGAGGCGACGACTGACCGAGGATACGTACCTCTCACTCCCTTGCGGCCGTCGATGTACCTTCTCCCTTGGTCCTGGGAGCTTGGTAGAAGTCTAGACCTAGGGGCGTGACTGGTTCGATCAGTCGCCACCTCCACTGCACTTTCACAAGCATTAATTACACTTTCACTCTTACCTTTCAAGGCTAAAAGCTGGTCTTTAAGACCCTTCAACTCCGCAGCCATCCTGGCGTACTGAGGGTCATCCGTAGTTACCGTTCCTGTAGAAGGGGCAGGAGCTACTACCCCAGGAGAAGGTTCAACTTCTACAGGAAGGGATCAAAGGAAATATCTATGCTAACCTCACTAACAGACTTAGATTTAGATCTAGAAGCCCTCCTGGCTTTATCTAACTCTAACTTACGCACATAGCATTTCATACACAACCATTCCTTCTCGCTTAAAACCTCACATTCCTTGCACCTTTTATCAAATGCACATTCAAAACCCCTGAACCCCAAACAAACAGGGTGAGGGTCTACCGAAACTTTCGATAACCTCACCTTGCATTCCTCATTCACACAAACACGAAAATGAAGTTTATCAGTTATCGTAAACAAACAAAAAGCCAAAGAATAATCACAAATGCAATTGCCAAAACCCCAGGTTAGTGTACGTCACCAAAAGATAAGTCCGGTACAGCGACAAAGGGAAAGCGAACGAAAAACTCCAATGGCAGACCAACGATGTTGTCAATCCAACCGGCAGAGATGATCTGAGGAACAGAAAACGGGAATGATTCCTAGTACCACCCTGTAAGGATTGTTAACCACCTAACCACCACACGGCAGTTGCCGCGAGTTTTGAAAAATTCTGCCGGACGTCAGAGACTATGGCTATATATATAACTGCCAGGTAAGTTCTATTCATAAAACTGAAAGCACCCAAAAGAAATGTAGACAGACTACCTAGTTTTGATACAGCTAAGCGTCTGAAGATGAATACAGAGAAACATTTGCAAATGAATGAATGTTTATTAATTATTAAGCTGATAAGAACAGATACCACACTTTGATCTAAGCCAAAAGGCCAAGGACTGAAACTATAAGAGATTAAACGAGTGCCATATGTGGATGAGATCTTGGTGAGGGGTAGATGGAGATGGTTTGGGCAGGCTCTTCACACTCAACAAGAGAGACTAGTTCACCAAACTTTCAACTGGGCTCCACAAGTCACTGTTAATTATTATTTTTTGCTAAGCTACAACCCTAGTTGAAAAGCGAGGAAAGTTAAAGAGTTACATACATACATATACCAAGGCACTTCTCCCATTTTTGGGGGGTAGCCGACATCAACAAATGAAACAAAAACAAAAAAGGGGACCTCTACTCTCTACGTTCCTCTCAGCCTAACAAGGGACTCAACAGAGTTCAGCTGGTACTGCTAGGGTGCCACAGCCCACCTTCTCACATTATCCATCACAGATGAAGCTTCATAATACTGAATCCCCTACTGCTGCTACCTCCGCGGTCATCTAAGGCATCGGAGGAAGCAGCAGGGCCTACCGGAACTGCGTCACAATCGCTCGCCATTCATTCCTATTTCTAGCACACTCTCTTGCTTCTCTCACATCTATCCTCCTATCACCCAGAGCTTTCTTCACTCCATCCATCCACCCAAACCTTGGCCTTCCTCTTGTACTTCTCCCATCAACTCTTGCATTCATCCCCTTCTTTAGCAGACAGCCATTTTCCATTCTCTCAACATGGCCAAACCACCTCAACACATTCATATCCACTCTAGCTGCTAACTCATTTCTTACACTCGTTCTCACTCTCACCGCTTCGTTCCTAACCCTATCTACTCGAGATACACCAGCAATACTCCTTAGACACTTCATCTCAAACACATTCAATTTCTGTCTCTCCATCACTTTCATTCCCCACAACTCCGATCCATACATCACAGTTGGTGCAATCACTTTCTCATATAGAACTCTCTTTACATTCATGCCCAACCCTCTATTTTTTACTACTCCCTTAACTGCCCCCAACACTTTGCAACCTTCATTCACTCTCTGACGTACATCTGCTTCCTCTCCACCATTTGCTGCAACAACAGACCCCAAGTACTTAAACTGATCCACCTCCTTAAGTAATTCTCCATTCAACATGACATTCAACCTTGCACCACCTTCCCTTCTCGTACATCTCATAACCTTACTCTTACCCACATTAACTCTCAAATTCCTTCTCTCACACACACTTCCAAATTCTGTCACTAATCGGCCAAGCTTCTCTTCTGTGTCTGCAACCAGTACAGTTAAAGAGTTAAATTAAAATATTTTAAGAACAGCAGCAACATTAAAATAAATATTTCCTATATAAACCATAAAAACTTTTAACAAAAAATGAGGAAGAGAAATTAGATAGAATGGTGTCCCGAGTGTACTCTCAAGCAAGAGAACTCTAACGCAAGATAGTGGGAATTCATGGTACAGAGACTATGGCACTACCCAAGAATAGAGAACAATTGTTTGATTTTGGAGTGTCCTTCTCCTAGAAGAGCTGCTTACCAAAGCTAAAGTCTCTTCTACCCTTCCCAAGAGGAGAGTACCCACTGAACAATTAGTGCAGTAGTTAACCTCTTGAGCAAAGAATTGTTTGGTAATATAAGTGTTGTCAGGTGTTTGAGGGCAGAAGAAAATCTGTAAAGAATATGCCCGACTATTCGATGTATGTGAAGGCAAATGAAAAGTGAACCGTAACCAGAGAGAAGTGTGACGAGTCGAGAGAGGGGGGGTCACCAATGTGACGAGCCGAGAGAGGGGTTGTAACTCGGTCGATTGCTTCCTGCCTTTGAGTCACAACCCCCTCTCTAGGCTCGTCACATTGGTGACCCCGGAGTGACAGAAGGATCCAATGTAGTACCGTCTGGTCAGTCAAAGGACCCCATAACTCTCTAGCTGGTGCCCTGGCCAACCTACCACCTAGAAGAGTTGTAAGACCCAGGCCTAAATGGCTGAGGACTATGAAGTGTGAAGGAGATGATGAATGGCGAAGTATTTACTTGAAAGCTCAAGATAGCCACGACTGGTGAAATCTAACCGAGGCCCTTTGCGTCAATAGGAGTGGGAGGAGATGATGATGATGATGATGATGATGATGATGATGATGATGATGATGATGATTATGATGAATGTTTATTATAACCAAATTACATTATAACATATTGAGAAAAATTAATGTTCACACCACATTTTTACACTGATGTAGACAAATCAAAACATTGCATGATTAATACTGATCTTACCTTTTCAATAGTATTACCCTCAGAATCCACAACTGGTAAAGAAGCCCTGTCGATTCTGTATATCAACTTCTTAGACCCAGAACTGAAAATTCGACAGCCCCTACATGGAGAAAAGATAAAATGTAAGTTGAATATTCAAACTAAAGCTAATAATAAAGTAAAAACTAAAGCTTTTCTAGTTAAATATTCAAACTAAAGTAAAGCTAATAATGTAATTTTAGTCTCTTCATCATCAATTAGGTTAAGTTGGCTACCAGAAAATGAGGTGATATCTGACTGTTTTATTATTCTATATTTTTTCTTGTTAAAAGTAAATTCAGTTACAAAGTAAAATCTCACAATATATAACAAGGGTTTCAGCTTCATATTTGACAGAAAAGTTAACTTGTTAAATTTGTAGGATATCAAGACCCAATTCCTGTACTAAGTACCATTACTGCAACTTAAATTTATACAGTACAGGAGCTGTCATTCAAAATAAAAATAATTATGACTGAAATCACTCCAATAAGAATTATGTCAAGAAATAAATTCATATGATCAATTAATACTGCATTTGACAGCCCGTAAGACGCACCCTCATTTCAGCAGGTCAGATTCAGGAAAACAGTTTTTTGTGTATTTAGGCATATTTTGTTGAAAATAGTCTAGCTGTAGATTATACAAGCAGAAACATATGGTATATTTACGCGCATAAAACGACCATTAGTGCATAGGCAATACTATATCAATTTTTTCCTAACAAACGCTGCCTAGAACAGAAAAAGTTGTTTTGTTCATGTTTCATCGCCAATCATAATGAACAAACAAACGCATTTACACATTCAAGCAATGACTTACAATATTGAGAGCTTTTAGCAAAGATGTTATTACAAATATTCTACTTTCCATATTTCTAAAAAATTCTACACATCGCATAACAGAAAAGCCATTTTGTTTGCGTTTAGTCAACAATAACAAAGTACTGCTAATGACAGTATGATGTGATAGAGAAGATGGAGCTTGATTGGAGAAAGAGTGAGGATAATTCGATTCATGGTGGATTTTTAATGAAAAATAAATATGCTAAACTAAATTTGATTACTGTATTACCGTTATTAATGATACCATTAAAATTATCGAAAGCTAAGGAAAGAGAAAGTTAAAAGATTGCAGAGAACGCAACCATAACTTGTTTACATTTAGTCAGCTGATGTTTATAAATGAAAATCACAGGATTTACGTTTAAATTGTTTTGATTTTAACTAATTCATTTTTAAAGCATGGCAATAATACGATAATACCAGCAACACAGATAAAATAAGGATGCATAGAGTTTAGTGCAGGTAAAAGTACCTAGCGTAAGCTGGGTTAGATTAGCCTAAACCTACAGTAGGTCTCAAACTTTACCTACAATGTATTAGACGCAGGGCGATTTTTTTTAGCCAAAGTTTTGGGAAAAAGGTGCATCCTATAGGTTGTCAAATACAGTACAGTATATGATTCCAACGCATAACAGATAGAGTAAAAAAAAAAAAAAAAAAAAAAAAAAAAAAAAAAAAAAAAAAAAAAAAAAAAAAAAAAAAAAAAAAAAAAAAAAAAAAAACTTGGAAAAAGACAGCTATCAGGCTGTTGATAGTCTGACAAAACAATAGCAGAACCCCTACATCTTAAATAATGTAAATTCTCCCTTTCTATTTTTTTACATAATACTGTATAAGAAACTCTACCTCATTTAGGCCTCTACACTAAAAACATCAATGGGCCATTGAACAAAACTTACAGCACGAGCAGTACACATTGTGTGCGTCCTAAGGAGATCATATGGTAATCGTATAAAACAGCATGCACTACTATTGTATTCTAAATTTCTCTAATATGGAAGACACACCTGTGATTATCCATAAATATAAAATAATTCTCTAGCAATACAAAATAAATCAAGAGAATCAAAATCCAAAAATATTCAGAGTGAACAAAACCATGTTTAAACATAATAGCAGACTAAATGAATATGTTAAGGGGAGTTGATCAAAGGAGAGACCAGAGCTACCATTTCAGAAGGGCAAGTCATGCTATTTTTCCCTTAGTTGAAAAGGTTAATCTACTACAATACATTGCAGGGTAATACCATAACTTAAGTTAAAACTGCAAATATGAGATATGGAAGAGTTGGATGTTATCTATTCTTGTAGGTTACATGGTACACATTCTCAGTACTATATACTTTAATTTGTTTTTTGGAATTATCAGTTTGATTAACTGATTATTCATCCCCTTATATTAATGCACCCTATCTTAAAGTCACGATTTTCTTGCTAAACTATTTGCTCGGCTTTCAAGAATCCTTCGAATTTCTAGGGGAAGAGTAACCATCAAAGTAGGAAGCCGAGTAGATGTTAACCAACAATTTCTCCAGCTGCGACAATTCGACCGAGAGATCATATGTTATCATACACCAACTCCACATCCTTGATGTAGTGGGAAGCAAAAACTGTATTCCCTTTCCATAAAGCAGCGTTCAGGACTGACTTCAAAAGAGTTCTTCCAAAAACAAAGGGGTGTGGAATAACCCCTCAGACTGTGGGTACCTTTACCCTTCTTGGAAGCACTGTCTGATAAAGATTAGGGAGAGACCTCGACTACGAGTTTCCCAATAAAGAAAGAAACAGCATCTTTAGTCATGGCCTTCGACTGTAGTTTAGGCGAGACAAAGAGAGTCCGGGGTCTGTCAGGGATAGCCTTTGTTCTGGTTAGATAATAGCGTAAGGTTCTCACTGCAGAGTACAGTCTCTCCTCCTCCAGATGCCCAATTGTATCACTTAAAGAAGTAAGAAGAAACTCTCTGGAAAGAAAGTTGGACTTTGATTCCGTCTTGGCTCTGAAATCTGGAGAGTATGTAAGGACCACATCCCTTCCTCTTGTGCCTACAGTCTCTTGGCTGTAGCTAATGTAGCAAAGAAAAGTCTTGGTAGTCAAAGTCTTGGAGTAATGCTAACTCGAGAGATTAAAACGGGGTCCCTACTAGAAACTTGAAAACCACATTCAAGTCCCTCTTGGGAGGACTAACGGATAACTTGGGAACCTCAATCTCAAAAGATACTATCAGATAAAGAGAATTGGGTCCTAACACACCTCGCCAAAAGTCATCCTAAACAGAGGCTAGTGGTGACTTGAAAGTTTTAACATCTGACACTGAAAGCTCTCTCTCCTTCTGTAAGTAAAGGAGGAAATCTGCAATCTTCAGAACTGTAGGTCTAGACAAAGTGTGGTGGTTCCTCTTACACCAACCTGTATATGTTATACGCTTATGCTGGTTGTTCAAATTGGTAGTGTGTCTTCGTGCCTTTGTGAGCAGTTCAGCCACTGCTGAAGACACTCCCCTTGCTCTAGCGAGACGCTTGACAGTCTCCAGGCAGTTAGATGTAACAAAGACGATCGAAGATGGAACCTGTGGAAGTAAGGTTGGCATAAGAGGTTGTACCTGACAGGCAAACTCCTTGGAAGGTTTACGGGGAGTTCTTGGAGAATTGCATACCCTTCCTTCTCAGGCCAGAATGGGGCTATCAGTGTCATTGTGCACCTCTACGATGGAAATTTGTAAGATCTGGTCTATCATCCCTAAAGGTGGAAAGACCCAAGTCTGCAGATTCCACCAGACTTGAAGCCTGGTGTTGACCCCTGCAGATTGAGAACCTTTCTGAGGGCTGAAATATGCCGGAAGACGGAAATTTACAGCAGTCGCTAACAGGTCCATGTTTGCTGGCCAAAAGTGTATAACATGATCTACCACCTCTTGGCATAGAGTCAATTCGGAACCTATCACCTGCTCCCCCCTGTTGAGCGTCCGCAATGACATTCTTCTTCCCTGGAATGAATTGGGGTCGGAGAATAACGTTGTGATCCTCTGCCCACTGTAGAATCTCCTGAGCAAAAAGATTGCAAGGTTAGAACTTTGTTCCCCCTTCCTTTAGATAGATCGCAGTAGAGTTGTCTGCATGCACCGCAATCACTTCGGATGAACACAGAGGAGTGAAGTGGAGAAGGGCCCCAGTAGAAGAGCAGAAGATGGCGAGAGTCCTGATGAATTGGGGCTTGGATATAAGCATCCTGGAGGTCAATGGTAAAGAACTCCAATCTCTACAAAGGAGTTGAGGATAGACAGATCGATGATGGGTCACTACCCTCCTGAAGCTTTCGTTACCACAAAAATTTGGCTGAGAAAACTCCAAGAGTTAGGCAGGGCTGGCTCTATGGCCCCTTTGAACTCTAGCTATAGTATCTCCTCCTGAGAGCTTGTTGCTTTACGGACCTGCTGGAGTAACTGATAGATAGTGGCGAACGACTGGTAAAGGGTGATTGAGACTTGAAAGGTATCCTGTATCCTGTACCCTTCCCTTTGTACGATGGTCACCCAAGGGTCTGAATTCAGGACCCCCAAGCCTACCAATGCTGTTGTAGGCAGCTACCCACTTGTTCGAGTGAAGGAACTGGCCCCTATTTCTGAAAACCCTTTAGAACAGGGTTCTGTGAGGACCTGAAATCCTTCTTCTTGTCTTGTTTCCAAGCCTGGAAGTTTGATGAAGCAGCAGCTGTGGACTTGCCTTCCTTGCTAATGAATAGGGCATTTACCCAAATCCCTCTAGGTGTAGGACTGTTTCTGTTGCGATTTCTTTGACTAATCATTTAGCATATCTTCCTTCCGCATCTTGGAAGACAGTTGGGCCCGAGAGAACCTCCTCCAGAATTGCAGGTTCGAAAAGGTGATGCCCGAACATTTGGGATTCCCTCAGTATGTCTTAATGACGCAAGGAAAGAGAAGCAGGGTCTCTACTGAGAAAATGATCCCTCCTTTAACCAGTCAGGTAAGCCTCATGGAAAGTGGCCTCCTCCATCTGGTCAAGGCAGCGTCCAATGGACCTGGCTACCTGTAGGTAGAGGGGTTGGTGCATTGTGAGGAAAGAAGGTTCCTTAAGAAAAGCTGTCAATAAATACCACAGCCACGCCAGCATGTTCCCAACCTCCTGTACTCTTCTAACAAGAGGCTTCCAGTCTCTTGCACTCTTTTACTGTGATATCGACCATGGTGCGATTCCCTTTCACTCGTGACGGTAACATGTCACCAAAGGAACGGTTGAAAGGTGTGGGAGCTGGATCATAAGAATCTTCTTCCAGCTGCAGTTGTCTCTTGGTCTTGCCTAGAGCAATGGTAGGGTATGAGATGCTTCCCACCTAACATCTTTCCTTTGCGTATTTCCTGCCTCCCTGGTGACCTAACTCCAAGGACTCTAACGGTGTCCATTTAGTCAATCTGACCAACTTCTGGTTCTTCAGACCCTGAACAAAGCAATTCAGGTGGGTTATAATAGGAAGCTGAAACGTACTTCACTTGCAGAACTCTCTCTCGGAAGGAATTCTCAGAAAGACTAATCAATTACCTGAAGGAATTAGGGATCAAAGTCTCAAGAGCTATCTCATCCATTTTGTCATCCCAAAGAACTCCTGGAGAATTCTGCATCTCCATGGTTGGTTGAAAAACCTGTAGAAGGAGACCCGTGATCATACCGGGTCCTCGTCCAAGAACGTTGCGAAAACCTGGGGCCTCTGGTAGATAAAAGAGGAATAGCTTTGGGAGTGATGTCTCCCAGTATTACTGGATAAGGAAAGATAAGAATGTCTGAAGAACCTGCAGGATTTTGCAGGAGTGGCCAAAAGTTATCTAAAGTGGGATCTATCGGATGAACGGCTAGGTCACGTCTCTTGTCCTGCCGGTGAGTCCTGGAGTAAGAAGAAATGCGATCTGAGGAAAGATGGGACCCACTCCAGTTGCTTCTCTTTGAAGACTGGCCTCTGGACCTTCGGTCAGAGGAGACACTCTCGAGGACCTGAGGGATGAAAGTCCGGGTGTATGGTTTGAAGAGTGGTTCGACAGTCTTTTGTGACTGGGCCTTGATGTGGATCTACCCTTGGGGTGGACATACTTGAGGTGGACTGTTGAGAGGTATGCCTCCAATGACAAGATGAGCTCCTAGAGGAATATCTGTTGCGATTGGATCTCAGAGAAGACCTCCCTGGGTCTAAAGGTTCATGGTCGTGCGAAGGCGCATGGGAGCTCCCTCGCTGACAGTGAGAACTAAATCTTGACCTCCCTGGATCTGAAGATATAGGATCCTGCGAAGGTGTATGGGCGCTACCTCACTGACGATGTGGAGAACAAAGTAGCAAAGGGGTTTCTTTGTCCAAGTTGCTCATACACACATCAAGGGTGATGGCGAACTGGACCCGCTATCTGCCCTTCTTTATGGCGGGAACACCTTATGGTGTCCGCTCGCCTCAGCAACTGGAGTACCAAGGGCAGGTGTAGAGCTGGAAAGTAATACAGGAACATTTAAAGCACTAAAGGAATTCACTAAAGAGGAAATGTCCTCACTCAGATCTGAGAACTTTGCCTCCCAGACAGCTTACACTTTCTCAAAACAACTTATAATTGCTCAAGCACTGTCAGCGGTAACCATTCTATCTGGAGAAATGGACCGGGCAATGTCTACAGAAGAGTTTAAACTACCTAACCCTCATTCCGGGTCATTTTCCTCTAGAGGTTTTACCCCCCCCCCCCCCCCCAAGACTGAACTAATCTCCAGGGAAGGTGAAGATCTGACCTCGTCCTCCGGTAGAGCACTCTTCATGGCCTTACTCGACTTATAACTACTACGTTTCTTGACTAAAGAGTCCACATACTTGACATATAACTTACGGTCTTCTTTAGAACAACCCTTACACTCATTACAAGTACAGTATCATTAATGTCACACCTAATACTCCTACAGAGCTAACAAAGGGAATGAGTATCAAAAGAAAACTTTCTTCTTATCCTAGTTGAACAATTATTGCAGGAGCAATCAGTCCAAGTCAGATGGCATACTCATAGTACAATAACACCATCAAAGGATCCAAAAACCACTTGAAGGCAACAAATCCAAGGTGTAGTCGATGATGAATAGGTGTATCAAAAACATATGGAATTCTGAAGTGTTTCAGTGACAACAGATGACTAAAGAATGGCTCAGTAACCAGTTGATAGAGAGACCCCCACCACTTGTGGGGGCGGGAGAGAGAACCATGTGACCAACTGTCAATTTTCCGATTGACAAGCAGTTTCCTGTTTAACAGTTAAAGCCGACAGTCTACAGGTATTGTGCTTTTTTTGGTTTCATTTTGCCGAGATTTCCTTAATTCCATTATCTCGACCATGAGACTTTTTGGACTTGTTGTCGGTTGGTCACAATCAATGAGGGTAAGATAATTACTTATCTAATTAGTTACATCTGTTTAGAGCTGACACAGATGTGATCGGCTGAATTAAGTTATACAGGATAAGCAAGACAAACCAAATTTGATATGTATAAAATATGGCAGATGTCATAAGAGTGGTGGGAATAATGGAGAGAATAATGTCAAGTGTCAAGTAAAGCATAGAAAAAGTGGGGGGGCCCAAAGATCATGCATAAACACCACAAAAAATATACTAGCAATCACACACAAGTTAATGCCATTCAAACACCATGAATAAAGTGGCATAACCAAAAGGTAGATTTGTAGAATGAGATCTAAATTAACACAGCAGGAGGAACGGAGTAGGCTTTGAATAAATGATTAGATAATATAGAGAATAACTATAGGAAAAAACATTACCAAAAGCATGCCAAAGCTAAGCAATAAAGCTGCTAAACAGAATTTTTAAGAAGCCCAGAAAAGCAGAGATACCTTATAAAAGCAGATAAGCTGAACCACTCAACATCCATTTCTGAATAGATAGCATCAAGGAAAAATATTGTATGGCATTTAAAACATTACCTATTAGAGATTGAGCAGTTATTCAGACATATATTTCATAATCAATACTAAACCTCTTCAACTGCATTTAAGAATTATATTTAACCCCTTCATTACGAGGCCACGGATCAGCTACTTAAACTATATACGAAATTTGTCACCATTGAATATACAGTACTTCCTCACTCTATAATAACCTACATTTCCATGTTTATTGTTTTACGGCTGATTACAGAATAAATTTGACAAAAGTTTGCCTTATTCTCCATTGTATTTCACTCTAAACATCCAAAATGTTTTTTCTATTCACTGTGCAGTTATAGAATAATTTTTCAGGAATTTGTTTTATATAATTTACTCTAAAATGATGGCAAAGCACTGTTCTTTTATGTGTAAAAAGAATTTATTCATTGAAGTGACTATGTTACTCCGTAATAATTCCATGATAAATAACCGTTGAAAGATATACAACTACTCGTCAGTAATAATGGACTTTACGTTATAAAGAAATGTAATGAAAATATCTATTTGTTTCTTTTAACAAAGGATGTACAGTATTCTATAATGTATAATTTATTAGGTATACAATAAACACAAAACTGATGACAAAATAAACATATTTCTGGCAGAGAGACATAATACAAATTTAGTTCATTAGACAAAGTTTGTTCGTTCGTCTGTCATTCTAGTGTTACTGTCACTATGACCTGGATCATTCCTGTTTAGGGTATTTCATGGGCTTGGGAATAGAGACAGCGCATGAAAGAACATGAAGAATACTCCGTAGAATGACAATAAATGGGAATAATGACAGTAGGCTAACTTTTACTCGTGAAACCAATGAACAATACTAATATGAAATAAATAAGACATGAATATATTATTTTGTAGAAATGATAGCCGAGAAAAAAGGAATAAAATAAGAAAAAACAAATCTCGTCGTGTGTCAACTTGCATTACTGGTAAAACATTTTGCTTACGTTATAGGTGGGACTTGTGAAAATCAAGAAGCGGAAAATTGTAGAACACATATGCCAACATAGAAACACACTAAAATAGACCTTACATAATCGTGAGTAATGACTAGAATCGCAAGTATTCTGATTGGTGGTGGGTTGAAATGTGAGGATCCCTATGTCTCTAAGCTGGGGGTGTTAGGGGGTTAGAATACCGCCTTAGGTAGGGAATGTTACCATTGGCTAGTGTGTGGTATGATTCTACCATGGCAACATAAAAAAATACTAAAATAGCTCTTCCACAATCAGAAATAAAGGCTAGAATTCCAAAGACTTTCTTGGTTGACTAAAGAAAGGAGGGGGTAATATTACGGAAAGGAGGAAATTTTTTGGTGAAATTTTTCAAAGTGTGAATTGCGTGCAATATATGACCATGTGCTATACTCTCTTGTAGGATATATGAGCTATACAAGTAATTCTAACCTCCATAATGGTGTATATTTTTAGCTTAGCTTTTAATAATAATAATAAAAATTTTATTTTGATAATAAAATAAATTTTTGAATATACTTACCCGGTGATTATAATAGCTGCAACTCTGTTGCTCGACAGAAAACTCTAAGGTAAAACTCGCCAGCGATCGCTACACAGGTTGCGGGTGTGCCCAACAGCGCCATCTGTCGTCCAGATACCCAGTACTCAATGTAAACAAAGACTCAATTTTCTCCTCGTTCCACTGCGTCTCTATTGGGGAGGAAGGGAGGGTCCTTTAATTTATAATCACCGGGTAAGTATATTCAAAAATTTATTTTATTATCAAAATAACATTTTTCAATATTTAACTTAGCCGGTGATTATAATAGCTGATTCACACCCAGGGGGGTGGGTACAGACCAGCAATATATGTTTACATTATTATGAGCTAAGAGTTTTTATTTCATTTTAGAAGTTATCAAAATAACAAAAACAAAATAAATAGGTACCTGGTAAGGAAGTCGACTTGAACAATTACTCTGCCTTTTTAAGTACGTCTTCCTTACGGAGCCTCGCGATCCTCTTAGGATGCTGATCGACCCCTAGGATCTGAAGTATCAAGGGTTGCAACCCATACAACAGGACCTCATCAAAACCCCTAATCTAGGCGCTCTCAAGAAATGACTTTGACCACCCGCCAAATCAACCAGGATGCGAAAGGCTTCTTAGCCTTCCGGACAACCCAAAAAACAACAATAAAAACATTTCAAGAGAAAGATTAAAAGGTTATGGAATTAGGGAATTGTAGTGGTTGAGCCCTCACCCACTACTGCACTCGCTGCTACGAATGGTCCCAGTGTGTAGCAGTCCTCGTAAAGAGACTGGACATCCTTAAGATAAAAAGACGCGAACACTGACTTGCTTCTCCAATAGGTTGCGTCCATTATACTTCGCAGAGATCTATTTTGTTTAAAGGCCACGGAAGTTGCGACAGCTCTAACTTCGTGTGTCCTTACCTTCAGCAATGCTTGGTCTTCCTCACTCAGATGGGAATGAGCTTCTCGTATTAACAGTCTGATAAAATAGGATAAAGCATTCTTTGACATAGGCAAAGATGGTTTCTTAACTGAACACCATAAAGCTTCAGAAAGGCCTCGTAAAGGTTTAGTTCGTTTTAAATAGAACTTAAGAGCTCTCACAGGGCATAAGACTCTTTCTAGTTCATTGCCAACCATATTCGATAAGCTTGGAATATCGAACGATTTCGGCCAAGGTCGAGAAGGCAGCTCGTTTTTGGCTAGAAAACCAAGTTGTAGTGAACATGTAGCCTTTTCTGACGAAAATCCGATGTTCTTGCTGAAGGCATGAATCTCACTGACTCTTTTAGCTGTGGCTAAGCATACCAGGAAAAGAGTCTTTAAGGTGAGATCTTTCAGGGAGGCTGATTGTAGCGGCTCGAACCTGTCTGACATGAGGAATCTTAGTACCACGTCTAAATTCCAACCAGGCGTAACCAAACGACGCTCCTTCGTGGTCTCAAAAGACTTAAGGAGGTCCTGTAGATCTTTATTGTTGGAAAGATCTAAGCCTCTGTGACGGAAGACTGATGCCAACATGCTTCTGTAACCATTGATAGTGGGAGCTGAAAGTGATCGTTCTTTCCTCAGGTATAAGAGGAAGTCAGCTATTTGAGTTACAGAGGTACTGGTCGAAGGATACAGATACTGACTTGCACCAGTTTCGGAAGACTTCCCACTTCGATTGGTAGACTCTAAGGGTGGATGTTCTCCTTGCTCTAGCAATCGCCCTGGCTGCCTCCTTCGAAAAGCCTCTAGCTCTCGAGAGTCTTTCGATAGTCTGAAGGCAGTCAGACGAAGAGCGTGGAGGCTTTGGTGTACCTTCTTTACGTGTGGCTGACGTAGAAGGTCCACCCTTAGAGGAAGAGTTCTGGGAACGTCTACTAGCCATCGAAGTACCTCGGTGAACCATTCTCTCGCGGGCCAGAGGGGAGCAACTAGCGTCAACCTTGTCCCTTCATGAGAGGCGAACTTCTGCAGTACCTTGTTGACAATCTTGAACGGTGGGAATGCGTATAGATCTAGATGTGACCAATCTAGGAGAAAGGCATCTATATGAATTGCTGCTGGGTCCGGGATTGGTGAGCAATATATTGGGAGCCTCTTGGTCATCGAGGTTGCAAAGAGATCTATGGTTGGTTGGCCCCAAGTGGCCCAAAGTCTCTTGCATACATCCTTGTGGAGGGATCATTCTGTTGGAATTACTTGTCCCTTCCGACTGAGACAATCTGCCATGACATTCAAGTTGCCTTGGATGAACCTCGTTACTAGCGATATGTTTAGACCTTTTGACCAGATGAGCAGGTCCCTTGCGATCTCGTACAATGTCAGTGAGTGGGTCCCTCCTTGCTTGGAGATGTACGCCAAAGCAGTGGTGTTGTCCGAGTTCACCTCCACCACTTTGCCTTGAAGGAGAGACCTGAAGCTTTTCAAGGCCAGATGTACTGCCAGTAGCTCCTTGCAGTTGATATGCATTGTCCTTTGACTCGAGTTCCATATTCCCGAACATTCCCGTCCGTCTAATGTCGCGCCCCAGCCTACGTCCGATGCGTCCGAGAAGAGAACGTGGTTGGGAGTCTGAACAGCCGGGGGCAGACCCTCTCTGAGGCTGATACTGTCCTTCCACCACGTCAGGCAAGACTTCATCTTCTCGGAAATGGGGATCGAGACCGCTTCTAGCGTCTTGTCCTTTTTCCAGTGAAATGCTAGGTGATATTGAAGAGGACGGAGGTGTAGTCTTCCTAATGACACAAACTGTTCCAGGGATGATAGCGTCCCTATCAGACTCATCCACTTCCTGACTGAACATCGTTCCTTCTTCAGCATGTTCTGGATGCATAACTGGGCTTGGCTTGTTCTGGGGGCCGACGGAAAAGCCCGAAAAGCTAGACTGTGAATCTCCATCCCTAAATACACAATAGTTTGGGATGGGACCACTTGTGACTTTTCCATATTGACAAGGAGACCCAATTCCTTGGTCAGATCTAGAGTCCACTTTAGATCCTTCAGACAGCGACGACTGGAAGAAGCTCTGAGAAGCCAGTCGTCCAAATAGAGGGAGGCTCGGATGTCCGCTAAATGAAGGAATTTGGCTACATTCCTCATCAGCCTCGTAAACACAAGAGGAGCTGTGCTTAGGCCAAAGCACAGGGCTTGAAACTGGTAGACAACCTTTTCGAAAACGAATCTCAGATAAGGTTGGGAGTCCGGGTGGATGGGGACGTGGAAGTAGGCGTCCCTTAGGTCTAAAGAGACCATCCAGTCTTCCCTTCTGACCGCTGCTAGAACCGACTTTGTGGTCTCCATGGAGAACGTCTGCTTTGTGACAAAGACATTCAGCGCACTGACGTCTAGCACCGGCCTCCACCCTCCTGTCTTCTTTGACACCAAGAAGAGGCGGTTGTAGAATCCCGGGGTTTGATGGTCCGAGACTTTGACCACCGCTCCCTTCTCTAGTAAAAGAGACACTTCCTGTTTCAATGCTCGTCTCTTGTCTTCCTCTCTGTACCTGGGAGAGAGATCGATGGGAGACGTTGCTAGAGGGGGTTTCCGTACAAACGGGATCTTGTACCCCTCTCTGAGCAACTTCACAGATTGTGCATCTGCGCCTCTCTTTTCCCAGGTCTGCCAGAAGTTCTTGAGTCTGGCTCCCACTGCTGTCTGAAGAAGTTGGCAGTCAGACTCTGCCCTTAAAGGACTTGGTTCCTTTCTTCTTTCCTCGTTTCCCTTCGGCACGAGCACCTCCTCTGCTGGAGGCTCTGCCACGAAAGGGCGGAATAAAACGGGACGCTGGAGTGTCCATCCTTGGTCTAGCTGACAAGGTAGGCAAAGGGGTGGCTTTGCGAGCTGAGGACGCAACAAGATCGTGAGTGTCCTTCTGTATCAAAGAAGCGGCAATTTCCTTAATCAGGTCTTCTGGAAAAAGGCACTTGGAAAGAGGAGCAAACAGAAGTTCGGATCTCTGGCATGGTGTAACTCCAGCTGAAAGGAATGAGCATAGGTTTTCACGCTTCTTAAGGACTCCGGACACAAATGATGCAGCAAGCTCATTAGACCCATCACGTACGGCCTTGTCCATGCAGGACATAATGAGCAAGGAAGTCTCCTTCTCTGTCGGAGAGATTTTTCTGCTTAGAGCTCCTAGACACCAGTCTAAGAAGTTAAAAACTTCGAAGGCTCTAAAGATACCTTTCAAAAGGTGGTCCAGGTCCGAAGATGACCAACATATCTTTGAGCGTCTCATGGCAAGGCGGCGGGGAGAGTCTACAAGACTTGAGAAGTCGCCCTGGGCAGAGGCAGGAACTCCCAAGTCGAGAACTTCTCCCGTGGCATACCAGACGCTCGATCTAGAAGAGAGTCTAGCAGGGGGAAACGTAAAAGCTGTCTTCCCTAAACTCTTCTTGGACTGCAGCCATTCTCCTATCACCCGCAAAGCTCTCTTGGACGAGCGTGCGAGGACGAGTCTAGTAAAGGCAGGAGTGGTTGACGGCATGCCTAACACAAACTCTGACGGAGGAGAACGCGGAGCCACAGAAACAAACTGGTCCGGAAACATCTCTTTGAAAAGGGCCAAAACTTTCCTAAAGTCCAAAGAGGGTTGCGTAGACTTAGGCTCGTCCAGTTCTGAATGCGGTTCATCTACGTGTGCAGCAACATCATCATCAGAAAGTCCCTCATCCGATAACTGATGAGGGAACGGCAACGGAGTGGGTAACGGCTGGTTAGCTGAGTCCGGTCGCACGGGTGCATGCGTGACTGAGCCGGACGCAACGTCATGGAACTGCTGCCCAGTCTGTGAGCTGGCAACAACCATAGCAGCGCGGGGACGCACAGCGTCTACTCCAGACTGTCTGGACTGATGTGGGTGAGCAGTGGCAACCACACTGGGTTGCGGAGGTTGACGCACCGCGTCAAAACAAAACAACTCTGACGGTTGTTGAACCTCACGAACGTCAACGGATACCTCCGTGCGTCGCTGAACGTCAACATGCGGCTGGCAGATCACACTGGAACGCATGGGTGGCGGAACTCTCTCAACTGGTGTGCGTGAGAAGGTTACCTCAGCGTCCACCGGACGCTCAACCGATCGTGTGGGCGGTTGTAGGCAAGGAGCTGCACTAGCTGGTGCGGCAGCAACCTTCTCCGCACGAAAGTCCTGCATAAGAGACGTTAGTTTAGACTGCATGTCTTGCAGTAAAGACCACTTAGGGTCTACAGGAGCAGGTGCGGCGACAGACGGTGTAACTGTCTGAAGCGGTACCGCTTTGCCTCTCTTAGGAGGTGAGCAGTCATCGGATGACTGCAGCGAGTCCGAACTGACAACTGGGCCGTTGGACTTGTGCGGAAGGGACCGACTTGCGCTTTAACGGTCGTGAGACCTTGGTCCATGGTTTCTTGCGAGAAACACCTTCCGAAGACGAGGTATAAATGGGCTCTCTCGTCTTAGTTAGGCAGGGGCGATCTTGGGTAGATACGCCCGATACCACGGAGGGAACGTCTGTTCGCTGATTAAAGCCTCTCGAACCCATCTGTCGTACGACATTGCTTCTCCCCTGGACTTGGGAGCTTGCAAGAGGTCCCGGACTAGGAGGACGACAGGCACGAACAGACGAACCCTCAAGCGCAACACTATCCACAACACTATCACTCACTTTATCACTTCCCACTGCACTTTTGCACTTCAGCTCCTTCACATCCGCCATGAGCTGATTACGGTCACTAGCAAGGGACTCAACTCTCTCACCCAGAGCTTGGATGGCACGCATCATATCAGCCATCGAAGGTTCCTGAGTGCCAGGAGGGGGATTAGGAGCAACCACTACAGGGGAAGGAATAGGTTGTGGGGCATGAGGAGAGGAAATATCAATAGAACGAGAGGAACTTCTCCTAACTCTATCTCTCTCTAGCCTACGTGTATACTTTTGGAATTCGATAAAATCGAATTCCGAAAGCCCAACGCACTCCTCACACCGATCTTCCAATTGACAGGTTTTATCCCGACAATTGGAACAAACAGTGTGAGGGTCGATAGAAGCCTTCGGAAGACGCCTTGAACAGTCCCTAGCATTGCACTTCCTAAATTTTGGGACTTGTGAAGGGTCAGCCATTTTGAATTGGTCAAAGGGGAATTCAAAAAACTATCAAAAAGTCATCAACAAAGAATCCGTTATCAAAAAGAGTTCAAGGATTTGTGAAGAGAAACCCTGCACAGCGAAAGCTCAAAACTAGAATAATGTACTTCACCAATTAGTTGTGAAAAAACTCCAGTTTAGCAACAGCGAGTAAGTACGTCTTGTCGATAGCATGACAGAGAGAAAATTGAGTCTTTGTTTACATTGAGTACTGGGTATCTGGACGACAGATGGCGCTGTTGGGCACACCCGCAACCTGTGTAGCGATCGCTGGCGAGTTTTACCTTAGAGTTTTCTGTCGAGCAACAGAGTTGCAGCTATTATAATCACCGGCTAAGTTAAATATTGAAAAATAATAATAATGACATAGCTGGAGGTCACCGTATGTATCACCAGGCATGATTTTTGACGCATAACGACGCCATGGTAGTGAAGGGGTTAATGTGTCCAACACACACAAAATAAAACAGAATTTTTACATCTAAAAGGCTGTTACAGCAATAAAGTTGCATTAATCTCTCCTAGTCTACGATCAAAATATAATATTTCAATTGCAAAAACTATGGAAAGAGTAAAGGTTACTTCATTACAAAAAAACTGCTTGTTTGATCTGGCAATGTAAAATTTTTAAAGTTGATTGCTTATTCAATATCAACCATAAAATATACCAATGAAAACAAAATTACCGTACACACAATTAAATGAATGCAGAGACAAATCAAACTAACCTGTCAGAGCAAAGAGTGGCAATATACTGGTTGGATGGATCCCATGCGACACCTTGCACAAAACCTTTATGTTCTTTCAGAATTGACATGTGTTTACCTGAAAGTGGATAATTTATGGTATACTCTCCCATTTTGATGAGAATTATTCATATTGCTATAAAAATCAATCCTCTTTCATCATCACAACAAACTTGGCTTACTAATGAAAGTATGCTAGTATTTTGAATTTTGTACAAATATCAGTTTAGCTTATGTAATTTGAAAATTATAAGATAGTCACAGGAGCTAAATGTTAAAACTATGCCAAATTATTAGTCAAAGTCTTACCTTTACTAACATCCCACAATATTGCACTATTATCCACTGCCCCAGAAACTAGATACTGAGAACACTTAGACCAAGAAATGTCATAGACATCTTCCAAATGACCTCTAAGCATCTTGTGTATTACCCAAAGTTCTTTATTTTCCTTTTCTGAATCTTCTGTAAATATATCACCTTCAGCTAACTCCTGTTTCTTCCACAATATAATAGCAGCCTCTGTATAAAAAAAAAATTAATAAGAACCAATTTAAAGCAACAACATAAAGTTAGGCTGCTTCAACATTCATACAACTCCATATGAGAACCTTTTTTTTTTTCTTTTTGTGATTCACCTTGACTTAAAGTTTCTTATAATCCACACATAAATTACAATGGAAAACTTAGTACCATTTTTATAACAAACTCAACTATAATACAAATATCACAAATTTTTGCTAAAGTAACATACATTTTTCCTAAATATAAAACCTAGGACCTTTAACCTCTTCACAACAAGGCCGAGGAGGGCTACTCAAGCTATATACAAGATTTGTCACCATCGGATATACTTGCTCACGTAGTCTATAATAACCTACATTTCCATGTTTACGAGGGTAATTAAAAAAAATCTGTGGAATGCTCTCATGGCCTGAGTGCCGACAAGATAAAACATGTTCGAATATGTCAGCCAGAAAGAGCATGATCTTTGCTATATATCATTTGCTAGCAATTAGTATTTGCCTGGAAACGAAGCCGTGAGGTGATAGTTGATAAAAGGTAGTTTTTTTGCCCCATGGAATGTGAGCATTTTGAGATAAGAATGATCATAAATTTTATAGTACAGCTTGGTTGGAAAGGGATGGAGATCATTCAAGCTTTGCAGAACGTTTATGGGGATCATGCTCCCAAGAAAACTTGCGTTTACAAATGGATTGAAGCGAAAGAAGGACGGAACCCTTATTCCTGATGCCCATGAGTGTGGTTAGTAACAGAAGGAACAGAATATTTTGATACCACTTACTGGTTAGATAGTTTTTGGCACAACCAGGTCCTGGAATGAAACGGCGTACATGTAGTAGTAGCAGTGTGTGCAGATATTCCTAATGAGGAAGGTTCTCAGCATGCATTGCTTCTTACTCTCCCAGTGAAATAAGTAAAACGTCCAGGAAAGGGAACGAAGGCGGAGCCCTTTATTCCTACAGGCAGTGCGTGAATATTATTGTAACAAACCGAGCACAGGTAGCAGGTGAGTACCTGTACCACGTACTGATATGTCTACTCAGATATATGTACGTTCTAGATATGCATCAACCCACTTCATGAACAATATGAGAACATACTAGGATCCCTTCCTCGAGCAGATATGTTCTTGGTACCACATTCTATACCCCCATGGGTTAGAGAAATAATAGGAATCACTCATACGTGACTCCTATTGATAGGTTTTACTCGCCTTCTTCAATGACATTATCCCTAAGTTTCCTTGAAGCACCCTTTCTCCCTTTAGGATACTCGTAGTCAGTCTCTAATGGAATGGAGCAATTGAGTGCCTGTCCTTGGTTAGGGAGGATACTTGCCAACAACTGTGCAAGCACAGTGTGGCATCTTGTTGCTTGTATAAGTGTTCAGATTAGACTTAGAGTCGGTTCCAATCCCTACCGCACAAATGAGTTGGATGACTTTGGCGTATGAGAAAATCTCAGGGCATGAAAGATCCTATGTTCTACAATGGTTTCTGCGAGATAGAAGATCTAGATCGTGGAACAGTTTCACCATGTCAGAAGATCTCAAAAGATTTCTGGAATGGTGATGCTGAGAATGAATGTACCAATCCCCTGGTGACTCGAAAGCAACAATCACCCGATGAACAAGCTTAAAGTTCCGATCATAGAATGCAGCAAATCAAGTGGGAAACAATGACAGTGGAAAACAAGCATGGAGAAACTCATCTTGAATGGTGAGAACACAATAGGAATGGTTCTGTGAACACTAAGGGGAAGAGCACAGGGATATCTTAGTTCTAGTAAAAGAAACACAAAGGGGAAGAGCACGGGGAAATCTTGGTTCTAGTGAAAGGAAGATTTTGTAGTTCATACAAGCGATAAGAACTATCATATAGTAGGTTCCTCTTCCACCCGTATCGTGTACTGAAAAAGCAGGAACGAAGCAGATACAAAAATTCTGCGACCCTAGTCACTCAAGAACAGGCACGATGTGTCTAACAGTGTGAATACCTGAACCCTGGACTGTAAGTAACTCTGAATACAAGCATACAAATTGGAGTTGGGTTACGAGTGAGTCTTCAAGCAAATAATTTGCTCTGTATGGCATGTTTAGTGAATAAGTACTAACAAGCTATCATTTGTGGAGCAGAAATTTGTCACGCAGTCCCCAGACGCCACCCATGCAGTTTTCATGTGATTTTACCCTACTTTGTCTCATATTAGTTTGCAAGCCCCCTTGCTCAGAGCCTCAGACTCTTTCCCTCTCGAGTATCACTCATTAAAGCACCATCACATGTAAGCATCTTTGAAATGTTCTTTGTTGAGTTGTGACAGCGAGTTCTTTATAGAGTTGTGATCACTATTGTTCATCATAGACATTTTGTGCTGCATTTTAAGGTTAACAATATCATGAAAAAGGGGTCAACAGGATAATTAAGAGAGACAGTAAGAAGATAATTCCCTTAGAAGTGTAAAAGAAAATTATCATGATGCATGAACGCCGTATGCATGCAATCCACCTGCTCAAACCCTTTAGTTCCTTTGGTCGCTCCAACCTCTTTGTGAGCTAAGAATGATGGGTTTGGGGAGCCTATAGGTCTATCTGCTGAGTCATCAACTGCCATTGCCTGGTCCTCCTTAGTCCTAGCTTGGGTGGAGAGGGGGCTTGGGCACTAATCAAATGTAATAAGGTCAGTCTCTAAGGCATTGGCCTGCTTGATAGGGCAATGTTACTGTCCCTTGCCGCTGTTATTCATGAGCGGCCTTTAAACTTTTAATTGTACAACATCCACAATTGGTATAGTTACAATTCTGAACAAAATAGATTTCAAATTAATTGATATTGCGAAAGGGATGCTGAAATTGATGAAACAATGGCCACATATTCCTTCAGTTGAAACATTTCTACTTATCTGGATTAATGAGAAGCAGTTAGCAGGTGATATGATTACCAAAAACCTTATTGTGAAAAGCAATGATATTGGAGCTGCATATATCTAGACTCAACAGAATGCCGATTTCATCTGAGGAGGAGGACAGAATGACAAACCTCTCACTTCAAGTGAAATTAGGAAGTTTAGAATATGGAACATCTATAGTTTTGTAAGGCTTTGGTAGAGTGAGCAGAGAATGTATATACCAATAATACCAAATCTTATTTTTATGGCCATTTAAAAAAAAAAAAAAGCAAAAGTTGTCTTCTCTAGATAGATTCCTTGCCAAAGTTGAACACAAGTGTAAAAAAAAAGATGACCAAGTACCCAAAAATAGTAAATTAAGTGATTCTGTTAACAATAGAATTCAAATAGAGGGAGATTTTACTTCTAATCAGTAACCCCCTCTTCCACTATCTCGTCTCCCTCACATCAGCCATGACTCTCCTCAATGGTAATGTGCCAGTTAAATTGACAATTATTTCTATCTTTTTTTGTGAAATATTAATTTTGATTATTAATTTCTGATTTATGGAATATAATTTATACAGTAACTACCATTACAAAACATGAAGATGAGTATAATGTTTGTGTATTTATAGATGTGGAATGCATCGAGGGAATTTCCTTAGTTCTTACAGGAAAATATTTTAGGACTACAGCATTGTATGTTGCAAGCTCACTTCCAGAACAAAGTAAACTCGTAACCAAAGGTACTACTGTAGTAAGATCGTCCCCATGGGAAGATACAATTCCAGTACGCATCATCCCTCCCACATGTACATGGGGAGAGATTAGTCAGGGGCATTCTTGTTACTCGACTAACCAAGAGGAAAAGAGTGATCACGTTGTGACTGGTCACAAGTTTGGACACCAAAAGCAATCTGAAATGGAATGCAAGGAGATAGTGCACGTGGACGATCAAGTTTGAGTAGATCGTGTGCAAATAACGGGCTCGTAAAACATTGTGCACTTGGAAGAATGTTTTGTGAAGCTTGTGCATATGGATGACAGGCTCATGAAAAGGAGACTTATAGAAAGCTGTCTTAAAGAGAAGAGCAAACATTGGTCAGAGTTACTCATCCAACCGAGGCAGGAGTTTTTGCAGTTACTATCAATGTGCCATCAAAATTTTCATGAGAAGGAAGTGAACGAGGATGGCAGCCCATGTCCTGAACATCAGAGCTCATACAAGACCGAGTACTAGAAGCAGGCCCATGAACATCAGTACCACATACCAAAACATATACTAGGATAAGGAAGTGTTCCAGAAACTTACCCACTCACCTGTGTGCGAAGTGAGATCATATTAGGATCATCTCCCAGAGTACATATGTTTCTGGTACATAACATCTTTCCACTCGTACACATGGAGAGATCAGTCATGGGAGGGTCTCGTCACTCGGTTGAGTGAGATAGACAATTAAGACACCTTGACCACCAGTAAATTCCTTCGTTGGTCGTGTGAGTGGCAAAGGGGATACAACAGTGGCAGTGCACACTGATATTGCTTTCACAAGTACGCTTCTCTCTCTCTCACAAAAGAGAGAGATAATATAGGAAGGGGAAATCCAACCTGACCAGCAGTGCCTATGCTCAGCTTGTGTGAGTTATGGGTACAAATGTTTCTTCCTGTTATGGGACAACTCTTGTCCCTTACTCCTGTGGTACAAGACTGAGCACAGATAAAAGGTGTTAATATATGCACAGAGAACCATGACAGAATACCTCCTTAGTGTAGTATGCACAGATGTTTCTTCCCAATTCACACTATGGGACCACTCTCAGAACTCATTCTAGAAGGGAGGTTCATCTTCTCATTCTTCTACAGAAGGTTACAGCAAAGATGGACCAGGGGAGAAGGGAGAACTTAAAATTTGTCTTCTGAGTCGTGCAGACCATAGACACTCACAGGAAATGAGACCACAACAGCACAACCAAGTCCTTACAACTTTCGGGAATCTGCAGATATCATAGAAGTGTAGGGTGCACCTAACCTCTTCAAATTCAGAGGTTGCAAGCTCATTTTCCAATGAACACCAGCAATGTCCAATGAAAACCAACTTGCTGTAAGGATGTTGGATAACAGCAGGTACCACAAAAAGCTGTCATATAATCAAAGTTATCATGAAACACTACATATCACTGGCTTCTTCCATTAATATCCCTCAAACAGCTACCTGCAAAAAATTTCATTCAACCTGAAAGAAAAAGCAAAAGATTAAAACAGCCAGAAGCAGACAATGAGAAGTACATCTATGCTATCCACCAGCCGAGGTCAAAGTGAGGGTTGCTCCACCCGCCAGACAATTATGTTTACCTTGTTAAAAGTTTAAACAGTCGTTTCCAGCTGCATTAAAGTCATATTTCTATTGAAGGAAGATTGTTTGTATTCATGTAGGAACAAACTTCATAAGCAAAAGCGGTAGATAATTAAGAATTTCCAATATCATCTAGCAGTATTCAATATAGACAAAGGCAAATATTTCGCAGAGGTAAGATAAAAAAGAAATTCCTAACTAAGCAGCTCACCATCATCAGCAGAAGCTAACATCTCTCCATCCGGGGAAAATCGAACAGCATTAACAGCTCTACTGTGTCGTGTGAGATCACTCAGCATTTCCACGCTTATGCCTCCATTATCCAATATCCTTAACTGCCATATCTGCAATAACACAATGTATTAAGTATTTGAAAAACAAAGAAACCAATATGCATTAGGAGTACCTTAAAAAAAGACAAAATATCAAATGTAAATAGGAAAATTAGAAAGTCATGCATGCACAATTACCTACTCAATAAAAAAAATACTTAAATTTTCAATTAAAGAATGGCATCTAAACTCAAAGCCATTTAAAGTCTTCAAGCTCATACAATTCTTGTTTATTCTCCATTCAAGGAACTCAAAAACTTGTGACATTCCACGGAGGTGATCTAACTTCTAACTGGGGCAAGGTTGCTCAAAGCTCTGTCTGAGCATATACAATTCAGCCGAAGAGGGAGCAAATCCTTTCAAAATGACCCTACTCAAGGCCAGGCAATAGCCATTTATGGACCACACAAAGTAGACAAAGTTGAACGAAATCTGAACCCATCCCACTGAGTGGGCTATGTCATATGAAAGACCAAGCAGGGTGAGAAAGAAAACCGTTTGAGTCAAGTCTCTGTCAGAGGTTCCGCTCAACAGCTCATAAAGGGCTCCTTCAGGAAATGCAAAGCTTCTGTGATGTTCGAAGGTGGTGGTTTAACTTCCGACAGGGGGGCAATTTGCTCAAAGACCTGTATGAGCATAGACAATTCAGCCAAAGAGGAAATATCAACTCCTTACAGTCCCTAACTGGTGAACGCCAGACGGGGGGGTCGAGTCCCGCTCAAACATTTTAGTTTCTTTAGTCGCTCCAACCTCACCATCCTTGTAAGCTAAGGATGGGGGCGGGGGGCGGGGGGCGGGGGGCGGGGGGCGGGGGGCGGAGGGGGGGTCCTATAGGTTTATCTACTGAATCATCAGCAGCCATTGCTGGCCCACCTTGGTCCTAGCTTGGGTGGAGGGGGGCTTTGTTGCTGATCATATGTATATATAGTGTTTCTATGGCATTGTCCTGCTCAATAGGGCAATGTCACTGTCCCTTGTCCTTGCCATTCATGAATGGCCTTTAAACCTTTAAGGCCGAGCAATAGCCTTTTACAGAGATTAAAGGGATAGTGTGTCCAAGAGGAGACGCACGCCTTCCATGACACCAATAACAAGGTATCAAGACATCCGTTCCACAAATGGTCGAAAAAATCTTCGTAAACATCCAGGTTGCCCCACAGGTGTTGGAAGGCATCCTGGAATGGCGCCTGTGGGTCTGGTACTGGCAACCAATACACCGGAAGTTTCCAGTTGAGCATCGTTGCAAAGAGATCTACGTCTGGCAAACCCTCACAGTCATTACTTTGTTCGTTTTCTGTGGGGGGGGGGGGGGCTTGTCTGTTCTAGAGTAAGTGCCCAAGCCAACTCTAGCAGGAACAGAAACACTTCTGCTGAGCCCCACGAACCAACACCTCCAGTAGCCTGTCGTTCCCAGGGGACCCGAAAGTCTCAAGGAAGGCCACAAAAGATAAAAATTGTGTTGGGATGCAGTCCCCAAGCCCCTTTACTGGGAGAGAGACGAGAAGAGCTTCCTGACCACTAGGGTTAAATGCCCACCGCTCTTTCTCAATTGACAGCAGGAAGAGACCGAACAAGAAGAGGGAGGAAGAAGTTGGGACTTCTTCGACTTTGAGGAAGACCTGAAAGGCGAAGAATTCCTTTCGACTACTGCTTCCCCCTCCCGCCATACCTCTCATGATGGTTACTCCTGACACTCGTCGCATTAAGTAGCCTGAATGCAGGAGTGTCCTCTGCCTGTAGGACAAAGTTGGTCAAACCCAAATGTCCCGCAACCTCAAGCGCGCGCACACACCTGCGAAAGAAAAAAGAAAAATTAGTACTGTATTAAGCTAATTCCAAGAACATGGAAGAGAATGTCCACCCTCAACCAAGGCTGAAATCGAAGTGGAGTTGTAGTGAATAAGCGGGAAGGCAATGTTAATCCGCTACCCACTATTAACAACTACTGTAGTACAGTTGTTGACACCTCGTTAAAAATCACAAATTTTAAGTAATTTGTATTTTTCCTAACAGTACTTACCTCGAACTACTTTCTTAGGAGTATCTGGGATCTCCTCCCATCCGACCAGAGTTTTGTGTAGTTTACCCTATACCCGTTTTCTATGAGGGATAACCTCAGGCGGAGTGATATGCGCCCTGAGGCTAACCCCGGGTCAGAGAGCATGCTTGCTCAGGTCTCGACCTCCAGTAAGTTCTTGGTAGCTTAAGTCTCTAAGAATTCCAGGAGGCACTCGGGGAAGTCTGGGCGGGCCATTACCCGAAAGTAGTTCGAGGTAAGTACTGTTAGGAAAAATACAAATTACAAGTTCTTGGTAGCTTAGGTCTCTAAGAATTCCAGGAGGCACTCGGGGAAGGAAGGGCGGGCCATTACCCGAAAGTAGTTCGATAAGTACTGTTAGGAAAAATACAAATTACTTAAAATTTGTGATTTGTTCCAACACGGAATACTTACCTCGAACTACTTTCTTAGGAGACTTATACTTTAGGAGGTGGGAGTGGCCTTTTAACTTCTGAGACTGTGCTGAGATATATCCAAAGACCTAGATAGGAGGCTAGGTCCTGTTGACCCCAAAAAAAGCGAGAAAAGAGGAAACTACACAAAAAACTCATCTTAGTGTCTAAGAAACTCACCTCTGCAAAAAATCCTGGGAGACATGTCCTTCCAAAGTTGGGGTACTTGTAGCCGGCTCAGGATCCTATCTGAGACCATTTGAAGCGGAAATAGGGGGAGGAAGAACAAGGGGGGTTAAGGAACGAACCTGTGTCTCTTGTACTTACTACCCGCGGTTATCACTGGGGCTACACCTTTAAACCGTTTGGAGCACGGAAATGACGGTACCTATCGAGAACCCGTCCAGGGATTTTCTTGAATAGTCTTTCAAGTAGTGAGCAGTGAAGGTAGACTGGTTAGCCCAGGTGCCTGCTCTCAGGATCTGGCCCACTGCCACATTCTTCTCGAAAGCTAACATAGTACTAAGACCCCTAATGTCGTGGGGTCTGGGTTTTCCCGGCAGGGGGATACCTGCCTTACTGTAGGCCCTGATTATCACCTGCCGCAGCCAGAAGGAGATAATGTTCTTCGAGACTGGCTTCTTCACTAGGCCTGTGGAAACAAAAAGACTTTTGATCTCGGTCCGAAGTCTGGCTGTCCTCTTTAAGTATTTCCTTACCGCCCAGACAGGGCACAGACGCAAGTCCCTCGAGTTGTCCGAGCGAGGGATTGCTGGTACAGTACTGAGAACCCTTCAAACCTGGGATCCCACACGAACCTGAAGGTAACCTCCCGCCAACCCTTCGAGTGAGCGACTTCGTAGGACAGTCCATGGATCTCCCCCACTCGTTTAGCCGAAGCTAATGCCAATAGGAAAACTTTCTTGAGGGTGAGATCCTTGTCCACGATGTCCTTTAGGGGTTCAAAGGGAGGTTCTGACAACATCTTCAGGACCCTGGCCACGTCCCACTGTGGCACCCTAACGGCTTGCGGGGGACACGATTGCTCGAAACTCTTAATGAGCATCGAGAGATGTCTGAAGGTTCCCAGGATGATGCCCTTCAGGAGGAAGACTTGGCCCAGAGCAGCTCGTACTCCCTTGATGGCCGGGATGGACATGTTGACCACGTCCCTGAGATAAACTAGGAAGTCCGCTATCTCCGGGATGGAGGCCCTCAGGGGCTTGATGTTCTTAGAAGTGCACCATTTAGTAAAGGTGGCCCACTTTGCCTGGTAGACCGCTGCCGATGATCGCCTCAGGTAGCCTGACATCCTCGCTGCCGTCCCTGACGAATAGCCTTCTTTCCTCAGGAGACGCTCGATAACCTCCACGCGTGAAGGCGGAGGGACCGAGGGTTCTCGTGGAACCTTTGAAAATGTGGTTGCCGGAGAAGGTCTGGCCTGTCCGGAAGGGGCCAAGGTGGAAGTTGTGCCAGTTCTTTTAGATCCCCGAACCATTCTCTCTCCGGCCACCAGGGCGCTACCAGTCATCCACAGGTTGTCCGCCCTCCTTACTCTGTTGAGGACCTGTCTGAGCATCCCGAAGGGGGGAAAGGCATAAACGTCGAGGGTGTCCCAAGGGTGCTGGAAGGCATCCTCGAACGCCGCTCTTGGGTCTGGCACAGGAGAACAAAACACGGGGAGCTGTGCGTTCAACCTCGTTGCGAAGAGATCCATCACTGGCGATCCCCATTTTTGAATGATGGTTTTGGCTACTTATGGGTGCAGGGACCATTTGGATCCCACTACTTGTCCCATCCTGCTCAGGCCGTCGGCTAGGACGTTCCTTTTTCCCGGAATGAACCTTGCTGAGATTCTGATCTGTTCTACTTCGGCCCATTCCAGAAGTTCCAACGTGAGGACGCACAACTCCTTCGATTTTAGTCCTCCTTGTTTCTTTATGTAGGCCACCACCGTGGTGTTGTCGCACACCAGAGCCACGGTGTTCCCCCGGAGTAGATGGACGAACTCCAGGCACGCCCTTCGCACTGCCCGCATCTCTAGCACGTTTATGTGCTGGGGCTTCTCCTCGTCCGTCCAGCTCCCTCTTGCTGACCTTCCGAGGAGATGGGCACCCCACCCCTCCTTTGATGCGTCCGTGAACAGGAGCATCTCCAGAGGGTCGGCTGTGATGAGCATTCCTTTGAGGGTGTTCGACCTGCCGCACCACCACTCTAGGACCTCCTTCGTCTCTGGGAAAACCGGAATCACCTTGTGGGGGGAGTCCCTCTGGTTCCAGCTCTCCTTCAGATTCCACTGGACCTCCCTGAGCTTCAGCCTGCCCTGGGGGACCAGTTTCTCTAATGACACAAGGTGGGCTATCAGCCTCTGCCAGTCCTTCACTCTCCTGGGCTGGCCCGACAGGAAGGGACGGAGGACCTGGTCTAAGTTGTCTAGTCTCTCCGCGGAGGGGAAGGCTCTCGCCAACTGGGAGTCCAGGACCATTCCGAGGTAGGTCATCCTGATGGAGGGTATCAACTGGGACTTCTCCAGGTTGATGATGATACCCAGGACGTTGCAGAACCGCAGAAGCTTCGTGCCTTGGTCCCTCAGTACTTCCTCTGAGGCTGAAAGTAACAACCGGTCGTCCAGGTACCGAATCAGGCGAATGCCCTGTTCGTGTGCCCAGGCTGAGACCGTCGTGAAGACCTGAGGGGCTGTGAACAGCCCGAAGCAGAGGGTCTTGAACTGCAACGTTCGGGTACCCCATTTTACCCGTAGGTACTTCCTGCTGGAGGGGTGAACTGGAATTTGGAAGTAGGCGTCCTTGAGATCTACTGACATCATGAAGTCCCCTTCCCTCAAGGACGCTAAGACCGACTTCAGAGTGTCCATCTTGAAGTCGGTCTTGCACACGAACTTGTTGAGGGCTGAGAGGTCTATGACCGGTCTCCAGCCCCCTGTCGCTTTCTCCACCAGGAAAAGCCTGCTGTAAAGCCTGCTGTAGAGCCCCGGACCTGGGTCCTTGACTGGTTCTATCGCTCCTTTCGCCAGCATCGCTGAGACTTCCTCCTGCAGGGCTGTCTTTTTCAAGGGGTCCTTGGGGGCTAGCCACTCTGCCCGCTGATCTGCCACTCTGCCCGCTAGGAAGGGTAACCTGTACCCTTCCTTCAGGACTGCCACAGTCCACGGGTCTGCTCCGTGGTCTTTACATGCTTGCCAAGAGTGTTTGAGGCATCCCCCACCTGAGCCTTCGGCAGGAGTAGGGGGCCTCCCTCACTATCTCCTCCTAGAGGCGCGGCCTGAACGCCCTCTTCTGGACGCTGCGTAGGAAGGTCTATAGGAGGATTGAGCTGAGGCTGCTCCCCTACGGGAGGGCTGAGAGGACTGTGACCAGGCCGTAGTAGGGGTGTCTCTCCTGGGCTGGCTAGGTGAAGCCCGAGGAGGGAGAGGAACATCGGAGGTAGACCTTCTGTGTGCAGGTCTCCTCACTGGAGGAGGTCTGGAATCGCCCGGATCCTTGAGTTTCCTGACCCTTTCAATTGACTCCCCAGCTGCCTTCAGGGGGAAAATCGAGTCGTCCCACAGGGTTAGGCTTCTCAGGGATCACGCTTCTCTGTCAGGAAGCCGTCTAGTAATCTTGTTGAGGACCGTGTCCCTCCTCCGTAGGACCCAGTTGGCGGCCTGCGCTAGGGACTGGTAAGACAGAAACTTCAGGGCCTTACCTCCCGAGCTAATCAGCTCCTTGAGTAAGGCCTGATTCTCTGGAACCGTGAGGTCGTACGAGGCCTGGACGCCCACTAGGGTGGAGGCCCACCAATCCAGCCACGAGGAGACGTTCATGAGGTCCTTCGCTATCTCCTCCATCATGGTGGCTTCTGATGGAGAAAAGCAGATTGGTGCTGTAGAGGCACTCTCTTCCGCCGCTCCCTGGCCTAAAACGGCGAGTGCAGGCTCCAGTGTACAGGCGCCTGCACGATGGCCCTCCGGGAGGTGAAACTTGCTCTGGGACTTCAGGCCCTGAAGCAGTTCGGAGGAACTCTGGTTCTTGGGAGCCTCGGCGTGGTTGGCCACAATCTTGTCCACGTGGGCTCTACCTAGCTCCACATCCCTGTTGAGACTGGATCACCAGAATTCCTCGGAGGAGGCCTCGGGCTCGTCCAGCCTGTGGTGTCTCCGAATGAGCCCTATCACCCTTCGATAGGCTGACACCTCCGCTGCTGAACCCTCCCCTTGGTCGTCCAGCTCCTCCGTAGGACGTACTGATGCTTGAGACGGGGCTCCTCCGGCGGAGGTCTTCGTCCGGGGAGAGGACAAGGCCTTGGCACTCTCCATCTCCTGGGGTTCTGGCCGAAGGACGGGCATAGCCATCGAGACGGAGGCCTCCGTCCTCGGTCTATCTTTCCTCACGGAGGTCCATGTATCTGCGGGTCTGCTCGACGAGAGGAGCCGTATCTCACGATCCTAACGGCTCAGGAGCACCTTGGAGGTCAGGACACGGCTGCCAGACCGAAGGGGCGACTCTCTCCGCTGGGCGGATGGAGTCGGAACCTTTGCGAACTTATGCCTGTCTGCTGGGACCTGGAATGACGACTCCCTCCGTCGGTCGAATCTGCCACCGGACGAGTATCTCTCCGGAGAATGGGCTCTAGGGCGCCAACTTGAAGAGCCCGGAACTGCTGCCAACTCTAAAAGTCTGCTACGAGGGATGACTACCCACTCTTCATCCGGGGAGCCACTTCTCCATTTCCTTCTGGGGGATACGGAACGCCAACTCATATTCCTGCGGGACTTCTCCCGACGTCTTCTGAGTTTCCTCCGGGCTTCGTCCTCCGAGGAGCAGGAAACCGCCTCGACTGAAGAGCCCGACGACTTGTAGACTCGTTCAGGCGGGCCCGACTCACGCGATGACGTAGGAGGGTTCCCTCGACGCTCGATGGACGACGGGGCCTGCAAGACGACGTCCGGAAACGAAGCAGATGACGCTGGAGGGGAGCGTGGACGCTCTTCAGTGGAGGACCAGGTACCGAAGCCTTCTTCCATTCTCAGCGGGGACCTGAAGGGCGTCTTCGGGGGTACCCACGCAAGGGGGTCTGATGGCGGTGAGTGTTCTTTCTCGATGGCGGTGAGTGTTCTTTCTCGGCGGCAGATGTTCCTGAAAAACAAGCCCAAGAGGCTGGAGAAGAGTTAGGAACATTTTTCCCCCACATAGGGTCATCCGAGGAGACGTGCCCTGCTTGCACCAGGACTCCGTCCCCCACACACTCCCGTCGCTCCCTCAGGCCCCTCACTTGCCTGGAAAGACGCCACAACCCCACTATCCTGCAGATCAGACTCCTGGGGAAGGGCCACGGGCCTCTTCCCCGCAACGGACTTACCTCGTCCCCTACTCTGGGTAGGGGAGGGAAGCTCGGTCCGATGACACGCCCAGCAAAGCAAGGGGGGAAGAGATGCTCGGCTTCTTAGGTGACTTCTTTGTCGCCTTCTTCTTCTTGGTGCCATAACGCAACCACTGCACCTCGTTCCAGGACACGCACTCCGGACACGTGGCAGTAGGGGAACACACACTGCCCCTACACGACGAACACAAGGAGTGCGGGTCTACTTCAGGTTTCGACAGAAACGCACCACACGATTTACCGGCCAAAGGCCCAGGACAACGGCGGGGAGCACGAAGCACCACGAGACACAAGAACGCACAGGGAAAGCAAAGGTAAGAGCACAAAGGAACCACGTGGGAACCGCGTGAGACACAAAGTCACACTGGGATTAAGGGGTGGCGAGATGATATCGCGACGCGACCAGAGAATTTACTGGAGGTCGAGACCTGAGCAAGCATGCTCTCTGACCCGGGGATAGCCTCAGGGGGCGTACCACTCCGCCTGAGGTTATCCCTCATAGAAAACGGGTATAGGGTAAACTACACAAAACTCTGGTCGGATGGGAGGAGATCCCAGATACTTCTAAGAAAGTAGTTCGAGGTAAGTACTCCGTGTTGGAACAAATTTATATAGCCGTGTTCCACCTTACGCCGTTCTCTTCTCATATGTAAAGAACGAGGGTTTGTATTTGTGTCGGAACAAGAAGATGCAGTATTAAAAAGCCAGAACATTATTCCTCATCACTTACTACAACATGAGTATCAGTCCCTGCTGTTGCTAATCGATAAATTCCATCTGGTGGGTTAGGCTGAATATCAAGCGCCAACACAGGGTCTCGGTTATGCCATGAAATCTCAGGAATGGTGACCTTCATTTCTTATCCTCGTTTTATTCTGAAAACAACAAAACTTTCATTAACAACAAAATTTGGCAATACTGTACACTTGTACAGTATAGGTACAGGAAAAAATTACTTCATCAAAGTTATCCTACAAATCAAAATACTGTAAGCAAACAGCACTCAGTACATAGCACAGAAATAAGAAGTTGTAATAGCTACAAATACAATATTTTCCTTTATGTACATCTTTAACAAAGAATATAAACTACAGCACTATGAAATAAATCACCAGTTATTTTTAAGCACTAAGTTATTTAACAAATCAATTTTCTACTACCTGTAACATCAGTACCTGCACTACATTAAACAAGTTTTTTGGAGTGGTGATTGCAACCAATTAGGTTAGGCTAGCACACCACACTTACCTAATTATTTAGACTATGCTCTATGCTAAGGAAAATACAGGCACTACCTTAACTTACTTGGAGTTAGAGCCTAAGCAAACTGATACTTAGTTTTATCTACCCTGTATTATTATTATTATTACTTGCTAGGCTACAACCCTAGTTGAAAAAGCAGCATGCTATAAGCCCAGGGAACCCAACAGGGAAAATAGCCTAGTGAGGAAATGAAACAAGGAAAAATATATTTTAATAGATTAAAATAAATATTTCCTATATACACTATAAAAACTTTAACAAAACAAGAAAAAGAGAAATTAGATAGCATAATGTGCCTGAGTGTACCCTCAAGCAAGAGAACTCTAACCCAAGACAGTGGAAGACCATGGTAGAGAGGCTATGGCACTACCCAAGACTAGAGATCAATGGTTTGATTTTAGTGTGTCATTCTCCTAGAAGAGCTGCTTACTTTAGCTAGAGAGTCTCTACTACTCTTACCAAGGCGAAAGTAGCCACTGAACAATTAGTGTAGTAGTTAGCCCCTTGGGTGAGGAAGAATTGTTTGGTAATCTCAGTGTTGTCAGGTGTATGAGGACAAAAGAGAATCTTTGAAGAATATGCTAGACTATTCGGTGTATGTGTAGGCATAGGGAAAGTGAACCGTAACTAGAGAGGAGGATCCAATGTAGTACTGTCTAGCCAGTCAAAGGACCCCATAAGTCTATAGTGGTAGTACCTCAACGGGTGGCTGGAGCCCTGGCTGTAATTTACCCTGTTAAGCTACGTCCACACAAGAAGCGATTCATCATGTACAGGAAGAAGCAGTGTGAAGGACAAATTTAGAACGCATAGAATACAAGCCCACTCAAACAGAGTTGAAGAAGCTGACTGGGACGGTCTTGTTGAAATCAATAAATTTCTTCAAGATTCAACCTATTCCTACCAAATCTAAGCTAATGTTGAAGCATTCTCAGGCAATTGATTTGTGGCTGAGGAAAAGATGGAATAGGCTAGCTCAGATACAAATGTTTATATAGTGCTATACTGTAAATGCTCTAGGGCTAAGCTACACCTGTCAAGTGCAACCATTGAAACCTTCCAAAAACTGTGGGCCCTTATGAAGACCTGCTAACATTAAAGAACAACCTCCCAAGCTTGATGTATGAACTCTGATAAATATAGCTTTATGCAAAATTTATGTACGGGGTATAAGGGATGGATAAGGTTCGGGTCAAACAGGATATTATATGCTATGCTTGGCATGGATAGTGTGCTTCTATTCAACTACTTCTTGAACATTTTCATCCTTATTACTTGACTTCTCACTCTCAAACTTTATTGATTACACATATTACCACATATTATATACTGCATTCCTAATTTTCCTAAGTCTCTTTAAACTGTTTGATGTTAAATGGGGAAACACATCAATGATAAAACTGCCACAATTGGCCAAGATTATTGATAAAAATCATCTAAATTTCAACTTGTGCAGTCAAAAAAAAAAAAAAAAAAGTAGTCGGAGAGCAATGTCCTTAGTTCTAGTATATGGAGAGTGCAGAGTAAAAAGACAGCAGGCTAATTTTGGGTTGTGGAGAACGTTAGGCTTTAATGTTTAACCAAGCCAGAGCATGGGTAAATGTTTAGTTTTCCCCTTCAATATTCAATATAAAACAGATGGAATATGGTTTTTCGGGGCTTATGTAGAACAGTGGCCTACAGATCTGAATTGAAACTCCTATATTTTATGACGGGGTAGACAGTTACTAAGTGGATCCAGTGACTGTTTTAATTAAATCACAGTGATTCATTCTAGCATAAGGTACACCAATGTGGGATAAATGCATATTGTGTCAATAAGATCTGACCCAAGATATGGGCAAGAATGCCAGTTAATCTGTACCCACCCTACAGATAGGGTGCTCCGCAATACAGGATCAGCACGATAGTGACTTGCTCATCCCACTCATCAAGTATCTTGTAACCAACCAAACCCCTAAGACCCTAAAAAGATTTACCAATATCATACCACAAATATTGAAAAAAATAATAATAATAATGCTGTACTGTATCAAAATGACAGCAGGCGTATATAGACCACACCACAAGAGTGCTTTTTCAGTCATAACTAACGGAATTCTAAAAAATGTTATTTTCATTAGTAAAATAAATTTTTGAATATACTTACCCGATAATCATGTAGCTGTCAACTCTGTTGCCCGACAGAATTCTATGGAGGGATACGCCAGCTATCACAATACTAGAAGGGGGTGTTCTTACCAGCGCCACCTGTGGCCAGGTACTCAAGTACTTCTTGTTGACACCTCCTCAATTATTCCTCGGTCCCACTGGTTCTCTATGGGGAGGAAGGGAGGGTCAATTAAATCATGATTATCGGGTAAGTATATTCAAAAATTTATTTTACTAATGAAAATAACATTTTTCAATATTAAACTTACCCGATAATCATGTAGCTGATTCACACCCAGGGGGGTGGGTGAAAACCAGTGTACAAGATTAAAGGATAGCTAAGTATCCCATATTTCATATAACAGTTATCTCAAATAACAATGAAATAATAAGTACCTGGTAAGGAAGTCGAATTGAACCGTTACTCTGTCTCTTTTTTAAGTTCGTCTTCCTTACTGAGCGCAGCGTTCCTCTTGGAGGCTGAATCAACCCAAAGGTGCTAAAGTATACAGGGCTGCAACCCATACTAAAGGACCTCATCACAACCTTTAACCTCGGCGCTTCTCAAGAAAGAATTGACCACCCGCCAAATCAACAAGGATGTGGAAGGCTTCTTAGCCGACCGAACAACCCATAAAAAGTATTCAAGAGAAAGGTTAAAAAGTTATGGAATTATGGGAATGTAGTGGCTGAGCCCTCGCCTACTACTGCATTCGTTGCTACGAATGGACCCAGGGTGTAGCAGTACTCGTAAAGAGACTGGACATCTTTGAGATAGAATGATGCGAACACTGACTTGCTTCTCCAATAGGTTGCATCCATAACACTCTGCAGAGAACGGTTCTGTTTGAAGGCCACTGAAGTAGCCACAGCTCTCACTTCATGTGTCCTTACCTTCAGCAAAGCAAGGTCTTCTTCCTTCGGATGAGAATTTGCTTCTCTAATCAGAAGCCTGATGTAGTAAGAAACTGAGTTCTTAGACATTGGTAGAGAAGGCTTCTTGATAGCACACCATAAGGCTTCTGATTGTCCTCGTAATGGTTTTGACCTTCTTAAATAGTACTTAAGAGCTCTAACAGGGCAAAGTACTCTCTCTAGTTCGTTCCCCACCATGTTGGACAGGCTTGGGATCTCGAACGACTTAGGGCAAGGACGGGAAGGAAGCTCGTTTTAGCCAAAAAAAACCGAGCCGCAAGGAACATGTAGCCGTTTCAGATGTGAAACCTATGTTCCTGCTGAAGGCGTGGATCTCACTTACTCTTTTACCTGTTGCTAAGCACACGAGGAAAAGAGTTTCTAATGTGAGGTCCTTAAAAGAGGCTGATTGGAACGGTTCAAATCCTGATGACATTAGGAACCTTAGGACCACGTCTAGATTCCAGCCTGGAGTGGACAACCGACGTTCCTTTGAGGTCTCAAAAGACCTAAGGAGGTCCTGTAGATCTTTGTTGGAGGAAAGATCCAAGCCTCTGTGGCGGAAAACCGCTGCCAACATACTTCTGTAACCCTTGATCGTAGGAGCTGATAGGGATTTTACGTTCCTTAGATGTAACAGGAAGTCAGCAATCTGGGTTACAGTGGTACTGGTTGAGGAAAACTGCATTGGCCTTGCACCAGCTTCGGAAGACTTCCCATTAAGACTGATAGACTCTGAGAGTGGATGTCGTCCTTGCTCTGGCAATCGTTCTGGCTGCCTCCTTCGAAAAGCCTCTAGTTCTTGAGAGACTTTCGATAGTCTGAAGGCAGTCAGACGAAGAGCGTGGAGGTTTGGGTGTACCTTCTTTACGTGAGGTTGACGCAGAAGGTCCACTCTAGGAGGAAGAGTCCTGGGAAACGTCGACCAGCCATTGCAGTACCTCGGTGAACCCTTCTCTCGCGGGTCAGAGGGGAGCAACCAACGTCAACCGTGTCCCTTTGTGAGAGGCGAACTTCTGAAGTACCCTGTTGACAATCTTGAACGGCGGGAATGCATACAGGTTGAGATGGGACCAATCCAGCAGAAAGGCATCCACGCGAACTGCTGCTGGGTCTGGAATCGGAGAACAATACAAGAGGAGCTTCTTGGTCATCGAGGTAGCGAATAGAACTATGGTTGGCAGACCCCACAGGGCCCAAAGTCTGCTGCAAACATTCTTGTGAAGGGTCCACTCTGTGGGGAAGACCTGACCCTTACGGCTGAGGCGATCTGCCATGACATTCATATCGCCCTGAATGAGCCTCGTTACCAGCGTGAGCTTTCGATCTTTGACCAAATGAGGAGGTCCCTTGCGATCTTGAACAACTTCCTCGAATGAGTCCCTCTCTGCTTGGAGATGTAAGCCAAGGCTGTGGTGTAGTCGGAGTTCACCTCCACCACCTTGTTAAGCTGGAGGGACTTGAAGTTTATCAAGGCCAGATGAACTGCCAACAACTCCTTGCAATAGATGTGAAGTGTCCTTTGCTCCTGATTCCATGTTCCCGAGCATTCCTGTCCGTCCAGTGTCGCACCCCAGCCCGTGTCCGATGCGTCCGAGAAGAGACGGTGGTCGGGGGTCTGAACAGCCAAAGGTAGACCTTCCTTGAGAAGAATGCTGTTCTTCCACCACGTTAGAGTAGACCTCATCTCTTCGGAAACAGGAACTGAGCCCGTCTCTAGCGTCATGTCCTTTATCCAGTGAGCAGCTAGATGATACTGAAGGGGGCGGAGGTGGAGTCTCCCTAACTCGATGAACAGGGCCAGCGATGAAAGTGTCCCTGTTAGACTCATCCCCTGCCTGACTAAGCATCGGTTCCTTCTCAGCATGCTCTGGATGCATTCTAGGGCTTGGAAGATCCTTGGGGCCGACGGACAAGTCCGAAAAGCTCGACTCTGAAGATCCATACCCAAGGAAACAATGGTCTGGGATGGAACGAGCTGAGACTCCTCAAAATTGACCAGGAGGCCCAGTTCCTTGGTCAGATCCATAGTCCATTTGAAAATCTCCAGACAGCGACGACTTGTGGGAGCTCTTAAAAGCCAGTCGTCTGACGGAGCCGGACACAAGATCATGATACTGCTGCACAGTCTGTAAACTGACAATCATGGGCAAGCGAGGAAGTACAGTGACAACCCGAATCTGTCTAGACTATCTGGGTCGTACAGACAACTCCTTAACGGGTTGCTGAGGTTGCCGCACTGCGTCACAACAAGTCCCTTCTGTTGGTTGTTGAACGTCTTCCCCGTGACACATTGACTCCGTAAACAAAAATCCTCTAACAAGGACTAAGCTTGGACTGCATGTCATGCAACACAGCTCAAGGTCTATGGGAGCAGGTGTGGTAACAGACGGGATTAGCGGCTGAAGTGGAACCATTACCTTCCCTGTAAGCATGTTATGCTTAAATAAAAGTCCATAAGAGGTTATGCAGCTAAAGGCTCCCTCCAAATGACAGAGTCCTCAAGGGAATATCAGAAGGAGGGAGAAAAGAACTTTCTCATCTACAGGGACCTTATCCTAGAAAAGCTAAGTTCTCTGAGTGAGGGTTCACTGGTGCAAAAGCAGCAGACTAGAAGGCAACGTTATGAAACTGCTTGACAGTCTAGTGAGTTGGCAACAACCCAAGATATGTTGAGAAGCATGCGGTAAGGTATGCAGAGCATGATGAATGCAGAGTATGCTGTATGCAGAGCATGCTGTATGTAGAGCATGTTGTATGCAGAGCATGCTGAATGCAGAGCATGCTGTATGCAGAGCATGTTGTATGCAGAGCATGCTGAATGCAGAGCATGCTGAATGCTGAGCATGTAGTAAGCAGAGCCTGCTGTAAGCAGAGCCTGCTGTAAGGAAAGCAGAGCGTGTGCATGGCGTTTAACATTTCTCAGAAATTCCATGACCAGTGCTAGAGTGCTTTATGCATGCTTGCATGGGGTTTAAAAATCAACATAATGTTTACCTTACATTCATAACTCATGATTCATATTTTTGCCATGGTTTGAAAATGGAGGTAAGGTATGCTGAACAGCAGAGTCAGAACGAGCTGGAACAACAACAGTGGAAGGTGCAGAAAGTTCCTGTTCCTGTGGTATGAGTGGAGCGTGAAGAGACCGAGGTTGCGCAGAACAAGGTAAAGTTCCCGCAAGCAGAGGTGTCTGAGGCGCAGGATCAGGGTGCACGGGTTGAGCTCGGTGCAGCAGCTGAGGAGACTGACTCACAGGTGGAAGAGGTTGTACCTCCACCGAGAGTTGCACCACCGGTGGAGCAGCCAGGGGAGGAGGAGGAAGAGTGGGGTAATCCTCCTGATCCCAAACCGAAGGTTGCCTTAAAGAAGGCTGAGGCTGAACAACACTGGGAACAGCGAACACAGAAAGAGGTTCAACATCGTACGCCTGGCAGATGGTGCTGCGACTGGGTGCAGCGAGTGCAGGCGGGTTGAGCACAGGCTGAACGGGTGCAGGGGAGGTGCAACACTCTCAGCCCGACACTCACACAACAGGTCCGAAAGCTGTGCTTGCATGGACTGTAGTAGAGTCCACAACATCGTACGCCTGGCAGATGGTGCTGCGACTGGGTGCAGCGAGTGCAGGCGGGTTGAGCACAGGCTGAAAGGGTGCAGGTGGAGGTGCAACACTCTCAGCCCGACACTCACGCAACAGGTCCGAAAGCTGTGCTTGCATGGACTGTAGAAGAGTCCACAACATCGTACGCCTGGCAGATGGTGTTGCGACTGGGTGCAGCGAGTGCAGGCGGGTGCAGCACAGGCTGAACGGGTGCAGCCGGTTGGTGCACCACCGGTGCAGGCGGGTGCAGCACAGGCTGAACGGGTGCAGGCGGTTGGTGCACCACCGGTGCAGGAGGAGGAGGAGGTGCAACACTCTCAGCACGACACTCACGCATCAGGTCCGAAAGCTGTGCTTGCATGGACTGTAGTAGAGTCCACAACATCGTACGCCTGGCAGGTGGTACTGCGATCAGGCGGAGCGAGCATAGGGGGGGGGGAGTGTAGGCGCACTCTCAGCCCGACAAACTGATGACTGAGGAGAGTCAGAGCTAACCCAATGACTGCATCCGGGTTGTTGAACTTTACTTCGTACGTCTGGCATAGGTCTGGACTTTACGTTTAAGAGGTCTTGAGACCTGAGACCAGCGTAACTCTGCCTTTATTTTCTCCTCTAAATCTCTTCTGCAGACGAGCAAAATAAGGGCTCAATCGTCTGCGGGTGGGAGTGACGGTCTCGGTAAGACACGCCCACAACCACCGAGGATACTTCTGTGCGCCGATCAAGGCCTGCCGAACCCTTATGCCCTTCGACATTGCTTCTCCCCTGGGCTTGGGAGCTTGCAAGAGGTCCCGGACTGGGAGGACGACTGGCGCGCACAAAAGTACCCTCACGCATAACACTGACATACTTTGCGCTAATCACTTATCACTTTGATTTCTGTTTGCACTTATTTCACTGAACTCGAAACTTTAAGTGGTTTGTACCTGAAACACGCAATTCTATCCTTCTCAAAAGTTAGTAATTGCGAAAACAGAATTACAATGTAACAGAAAAATCTAATGAAAGAAAATTCAGTGGCTGGAAAGAGACTAAACACTAGATCACTCTAGAAACGTTTAGTTTCTTCCCCTAAAGAGACTAGGGATAAGAGCAAAACGATAACGACGTTACTCGTACGCCTGGCAGGCTTGAGGGAAACGTTTATCCTCTTTCTCCCTCCGTCTCTATCTCTCTCTCTCTCTCTCTCTTGACTTAGAACCTGAGAGAAGAGCCCAATCATATATATCGTTAAAACATATTATTGTTAAAGGAAAAAACTGAAATATTTCCCAAAAAGAAAAGTTCCTTATTAGGATCAAAACCATTAAGTTAAGAAAGAATGAACAAAACGCTAGACACGGTTACTCTTACTGCAATGTGAAACCGTGAACATTCTTTCTCTATCGTAACGATAGAGTGCAAGTTGAAACGTTCTGAACGTCAACAACTGCCGAGACAAACAAAACGTTAGTTCAACTTTGAAAAAGTACGAGACTATCAAAGAAATTCTTTCAAAGACCTTAAAATAGCATAATATGTTAACAGGTAAAACCGAAATGACGGGCTCACGATAATTAACTTCGGTACCAAGAAAAGACCGCCTACTATTAGGAAGGTCGAATATAAACAAATATAAAAATTAATTTTAATAAGTTTATAATAAAAGGAAGTTAATCGAAGAGGCCTATAAGAGGCGGAGAGATATAAAATAAATCTATAACTTTTGTTAAGCAAAATTAAGAAAGAGAGTCTATACTCTCTTAGACACCAACACTTCCGTCTAAGGGAAGGGTCGGCCATTGAAAGGTGAACGAGAGTTCATACTCTCTTCGTCACCAAAAATAATCAATTAATTCCAAAAGCTAACTAAGCTAAAATAGAAGTTTCCAGTAAAGCGACAGCCGAAATCAAAGAGAAATACTTCACCAAAGTCGTGAAAATACTCCAAGAACATAAGCGTATCCCAGAACGTCTTGTCAGAAGCACGACAGAGGAATAATTGAGGAGGTGTCAACAAGAAGTACTTGAGTACCTGGCCACAGGTGGCGCTGGTAAGAACACCCCCTTCTAGTATTGTGATAGCTGGCGTATCCCTCCATAGAATTCTGTCGGGCAACAGAGTTGACAGCTACATGATTATCGGGTAAGTTTAATATTGAAAATCTAAAAATTTTGGTCCTCCAAAAATTATTAACATCCGAACAGTTCTAAATACCTATAAATGGGTAGTTTGTAGCGCTACGGCCAAGCGTCCTAATTTGCTTATTATCGCTCCGACTGTTATCTTGTATAGATTAAAAACGTTTGGAAATGGTCTACGGATCTTAAATATGTTGTGTAAGGGGGGGTCCGTAAGGGCGCAGCCCCCTGGGTAAGGACACAGCTTTTAGCATTGATTAGGTGGGTTTTTTAAGTTAGCTTCTCCTGTCGTACTCGTAGGTAAGGAAACTGTTGTGAAGGGGGGGGGTGTGGGATAAGGATACGGCTTTTAGCATAGGTTAGGTGGGTTTTTTAAGTTAGCTTCTCCCGCCAAAATCGATATTAGAACAACGGCCAGTTCAGAATATTCCCGTTTTCTACGGGATCTGACCGTCACCCTACAAAGGCTCCCTATAGATACACCTGGACCGTCCCAACAAACTACAAAGGCTCCCAAGTTGCATATAAGAAAATTATTTCTAAGTGTCGTAATGTTTTAAGAACCCATCATATCGTATATCCGGAGCAAGTTAACATATACAGGTTTACATGGGGTTTTGCCATCTCAGTAACTCTTTGCTTATATCATAGGAGTCCATTAAATATGACCAGATCCTGGCATCTTGAATATAGTAAGGTCAGGCAGATGCACACCCTTAATTCGGACAATTCGTATTGTTTTCTCCAGTCAAAATCCTGGGTTTCCACATAGGGCACACCCAAAACTTGTTAAATATTGCCTACATAACAAAATCCAAATTATTCAATAAATACCTGAATATTACATATATTTTAGCATGTACGGCTTTAATTGTAACATGATATATTTGAGTCAACAACAGACACGGAACCATCATTACCCCTTTAGTGGGTCCCGGTTTGGCCCAACGTAATATTAGTGCCATGTAACATACATATACATATATATATATATATATATATATATATATATATATATATATATATATATATATATATATATATATACACACATTTATACATACATACACATATACAATAAAATAAACTGATTAGACATAGCTGGGAGGTGGTGCTTTCCTTTGTGAAAGGATCAATTCAATATAAATATGGGTAAATAACACTGAGCTATGATACGTACAAATCAACCTCAACTTCATTATTAGTCTAAATAACAAATAACACTATCATTACACCTTGACAAACTTTAAACAACGAAAATACCTGACAATCAAATACTGTTGACAAAATCCCGAATTCCCGCGCTCTCCTCTAATTTATTTACTTCTTTTTTTAGTTTGGGTTCGGACGTTGGTTCTTTTTTCAGAATGTAAAATCAACGTTATTTAGAACTACAAATTAAGATTTTGTCTACTTCCTTATCAATAACTTTACAATATTAATTTTGAATGATCTAATGGTCTTAATACAGGAATCAAGACATAATTTTACGTTTTAACGAGTTGCCAATAGATCTCGTACTATGTGTTGTTATATACCTGTACTTCGTATCCTAAATCATATTCTGCTTTATTTCTTTTACATACATATAGAATGCTGAATCAGTTAAATAATTCAACATGAAATACTACATTGTTTAAAAAACCAAGGCATTGCGTATTTGATCTGTTGTATTGTATATTTGTAAAAGCTCAATGCAAGGCAGTGTTTTTTTCTTTTTGCCTTGTATGGAATCAGTATTTTCATGTTATACAATAACTATGGCACAAAGATAGATATATTCTTTTTTTAACGAATTGTCCTTTTTAAAGTATTTGAATTGCTTTATATTGCCAAATACAAAGAAAAGTAGCTGTATTCACATAAGTCATCGTACGACCTCCCAGGGACTGATTCGTCTGAACTTCCCTTACTGAGAAGTAATGTGAAGCCACAAATGACTAAGAAGACGGTGATATGAATATATAAAACAGCGAAAAGTCACATCTTTTATAAGTCTTCATAATGCTTATTAAATAAAGCGAAATATGTTTATCAATGGATGTGGTGTGAAAAGGGTAGATGGTTTTAATTATAAGTGTATCGTATATTATTATTATTATTATTATTATTATTATTATTATTATTATTATTATTATTATTATTATTATTATTATTAGCTGGAAAAGCAGGATGATATAAGGCCAAGGGCTCCAAAAGAGAAAAATAACCCATTAAGGAAAGAAAATGTGGAAATAAACCGCGAGAGAAATAATTAAAAATGAAATATCTTAAAAACAGTAATAACATTTAAATAGACCATTCATTTATAAACTATAAAAAGGGACTTATGTCAGCTTGTTCAAAATAAAAAAACTTTCAATGCAACTTTGAACTTTTGAAGTTCCGCAGATTCCACAACTTGGTCACAACTGGAATAAAACTTTTAGAATACTGCGTAGTGTTGAGCCTATGATGGAGGGGACATGGCTATTAAAACTAACTGCATACCTAGCATTACGTACAAGAAGTTGTTTGGGAAGATCTAAATAACAGCAAACGAGCAATATGCAGCGTGAAATACTTGGAATACATATAATGAAATGAATGTAAAGGTCCTGTAAAGAGTAGAGTTCCCCTGCTGTATAGGACCAGAAAAGCAGCCCTTAGAGTAAAGTAAAGGTTGGTTAGAATCGTGAAAAACTGTATACAAAATGCATAACGAACTAACTGAACGACGATGACAGAGGTTTATATCTAGATCAGAAATGAGAATTTTAATAGACCCTAAGTTCCTGTCCAACAAATTAAGATGTGTTTCAGCAGCTGAAGACCAGACAGGAGAACAATACTCGAAACAAACCAGAATGAAAGCATTAAAACACTTATTCAGAATAGATTGATCATCGGAAATATTAAAAGATTAATAATTTTTTTTTTTTTTTTTTTTTTTTGCAATTGAAGTAGTAGAAGAGAGACCTGTGTTTCTCAGAAGTAAACTTGCTATCAAGAATCACACCAAAAATATAAAAGATTCATAAAGAGCTAAAGACAAATTGTCAATGCTGAAATCTGAATATTGAGGAGCCACTATCCTCGACCTACTTACAATCATATTTAGAGTTTTGCTATGGTTTAACTTCATGCCCCATAATTTGCACAATGCACTAATTTTAGTTAGATCTCTATTAAGGGATTCAGCAATCCCAGATCTACATTTAGGAGAGGGATTTGACGCAAAGAGAGTAGCATCATCCGCATATGCAACAAGCTTGTTTTCTAGGCCAAACAACGTGTCATTTGTATATAGTATGAAAGATAAAGGGTCAAGAACACTGCTCTAATGAACACCAGATATCACATTCTTACATACTCACTATGGTGTCCATAAAAAATGACTCTGTAATCTATTACTCAAAATTTGATAATGATGCTAAGAAAAGACAAATATACTTCCAACTGTTTGAGTTTTAAAACAAGGGCTCACGATTAACAAGGCCAAAGACTGCACTAAAATCAAGGCCTATCATACGAACTTCCTGACCACAAGTAAGTAATTTCTGTACAGCATTGGAAGTTATAAGAAAGGGATAACATGATCCAAGGCCTTTACGAAAGTCAAATTACAAACTTGAGAACAGTTTATTACCTTCAGCATACCTATTTAGATATTTTGCCAAAAGAGGTTCAAAACCTTTATGGAAATTGGCAGTAACCAGCAGGGTTAAAGCTACCACAAACACATTTTTTACCCAATGCCTAATTATTGTTATTATTATCATTACTTGCTAAGCTACAGCCCTAGTTGGAAAAGCAGGATGCTATAAGCCCAGGGTCTCCAGCAGGGAAAATAGCCCAGTGAGGGAGTGAAACAAGGAAAAATTATATTTTTTAGGAACAGTAACAACATTAAAATAAATATTTCATATATAAACTTAAAACATTAACAAAACAAGAGGAAGAGAAATGAGATAGAATAGTGTGCCCGAGTGTACCTTCAAGCAAGAGAACTCTAACCCAAGACAGTGGAAGGCCATGGTGCAGAGACTATGGCACTACCCAAGACTAGAGAATAGTTACAGATGGCTTCAAACTGTTGGGACCTAGATATATGTCTACTTTAGGCTCCAGAGCCTTTAAATATGCTGCCCCGAGACTATCCTATATAATAAGCTCCCACGAAATATTCGAATGATTGAAGACATTAAGGCTTTCAAGGGGGAACTGAAGACTTTCTTATTTCATGAGTCTTTTGACAGTGACGATTTAACAGTAAATGAACAATATGTGATATGAAATGTTAAATACTCTGAACGAACAAGGTAAAACGACAGTGGAGGTCCTGTAGAGAGTGGGGTTCCCCTGCTGTATGGGACCGGAAAAGCAGCCATCAAAGTAAAGTAAAGTAAGTAGAGAACAATGGTTTGATCTTGGGATGCCCTTCTCTTAGAAGAGCTGCTTACCATAGCTAAAGAGTCTCTGCTACCCTTACCAAGAGGAAAGTGGTCACTGAACAATTACAGTGCAGCAGTTAACCCTTTGAGAGAAGAAGATTATTTTGGTAATCTCAGTATTGTCAAGTGTATGAGGTCAGAGAAGAATATGTAAAGAATATGTCAGACTATTCGGCGTATGTGTAGGCAAAGGGAAATGAACCGTAGTAGACTAAGTTCGTAGGAGTAGACCAACGTCACTTTCCACAAAATGAAATTAACAAGACTCAAATAAAGGGGAAACAAAGGAATGAAAGACACTGTGTTAATTTTAAAATATAAACGAGTCCAATAACGATTGAAATTATAAACGAAATGAATTACTAGCGTAAGCATTTGTATATATATATATATATATATATATATATATATATATATATATATATATATATATATATATATATATATATATGTGTATATATATATATATATATATATATATATATATATATATGTATATATATATATATATATATATATATATATATATATATATATATATATAAGTATAAGAACATCCGCACTTTCTAAACACACATTCCTTCAAAAGAACAAACGTCAAAAGCAGCAGCAACGAAATCCCCTGCAACACTCTTTTAATCAACAGAGATGAGACATAGATCATTACTTATATAATAAAAGACATAAAAAGTTCATATTAAAGCAAAAAACAACGTGATAATGATGAAACATATAAATAACAAATAAAAAACATAATAAATCTATCTGAACACGACTAAATTCCTTTATTCACAGTTCGTTTTTTATGGTTGACTGAACCACAGTTGATATACCTAGACCATGGCCATGATCTTTTCTCTTGGACAAGGAGTCAGCTCCCAAAGTCCCTTAGTGTTATCAGACCATCATGAAATTGCGTGATACTCGATGCCACTATTAACCACAAGTAAACAGTTCCAGAACTATTGGCTGATGTTAATATTATAGAAATCTAAATAAAAGGAGTATTTTAGAATTTACAGTAGATGATAGACTTAGCAAAGGGAAAAGTCTGACTTGTTCTTGATAAAGATTTGCTTTTACTGTTTCTTTACCGGGTGGACAAATGGTCCAATATATGGATATATTCATAAGATTTACAACTTTGTGTATTTCTGAAGGAATAGTTTAGAAAATATGAACTTCGCAGAAGGAACAATTCTGACATTTTCTTGTACTAGAATAGTGGAACAAAACTTTGTGCTTAGTTATGTGAAAATATAAAGAAATTATAAAAAAATATAGGAAAATGAAGCAAAATAGAAAACGTAAATTAAAATTTCATAAGCTATAAAAATGCAGATGATTAAATAAAAAAATCGAAATAGAAAATCTAGAAGAATTACGAAAATGTGAGGATCCTCCAAAATCAAATAGAAAACAAAAACGATGCAGGCCACAAGAAAAAAATTATACACACACACACACACACACACACACACACACACACATATATATATATATATATATATATATATATATATATATATATATATATATGTATGTATTATATGTATATATATATATATATATATATATATATATATATATATACATATATATGTATATATATATATATATATATATATATATATATATATATATATATATATATATATATATATATATATATAGTGCAACAGGTTTTAGTTTAGGTTTAAGTTCTTAATGTTAGTTTAAGTTTATGGAAAGTAAACCTCTCAGTTTAGTTTGAAGAATAAAATGTTAGTTGATTTGTGTAAGGAAAATTAAGTTTCATTGTCTACGTTGGGATACAAAGACTAAGGAATAGAAAATACAAAAGATAAGAAATAGAAAATATGCAAAAAATATTGCAAAACCTCAAAAACCGTAAGGAGTAAAAAAAAAAGAATAAATGATAGGTAAAAACAATAGAAAAACTTAAAAATTTGAAGAAGTAATAAAATACTAAAATAAATAGTTCTGATGGATACAAGCTGCTATGGCATCTATTGGTCTTCTAAACTGAGATAATAGGAAACAGCGAATGTCAATAAGTAGGCTTACCAGAGAAGAGGAATTTAAAATCTTTCTATGTTCTCTCTCTCTCTCTCTCTCTCTCTCTCTCTCTCTCTCTCTCTCTCTCTCTCTCTCTCTCTCTCTCTCTCTCTCTCTTTCTCTCTCATAGGCAATTTTCATTAAATGCTAGAACACCTGTGACATCAACTATTCTAAGGCAACACTTATGAATTTTACTGCTTCTCATCGATATTTTTATTATGCTACTATTCATCTAACATTATATATATATATATATATATATATATATATATATATATATATATATATATATATATATATATATATATATATTCATATATTATATACATATATATTCACACACACACACACACACATATATATATATATATATATATATATATATATATATATATATATATATATATATATATATATATATATAGATATATACAGTATATATATTCATATATGTATATATATACATACATATATATATATATATATATATATATATATATATATATATATATATATATATATATATATATATATATACAAGGTTAGATGACTAGTAGCATAATAAAAACATTGACGAGAAGCAGTAAAATTCATAAGTTAAAGCAATGTTAAAGCAATTGTGGCATCAGACATCAGTTATTCCAAGGCAACATTTTTTTTTAGTCTTCTGTATCTTTTCTCGTCTTCTGTACCTTTTCTCGTCTTCTGTATCGTTTCTAGTCTTCTGGGATAGATTTTCGAAGGAAATGACAGACTTTGTTACTGTGCCACTGCATTTATTAAATCTAGCTGATATCTCTTCCAGCCCATCACTATTGGCCTTTATCAGGGCATGTCCAGGCCGACCTACAAAGAAATCAGCATCCTTATACAATGGCAATGCATTCTTACAAAAAGAAAAGTTAAAAGGAAATCTAAAAACCATTAAAAAACAATAATCATGAAGATATGAAGATATTTTGCACGCAAATCTTTTTGGAAAATACTATCTGAATCTTCAATGACGCTTCAAAATTCCAATTAGATTTCAGAAGACCTTGCGGTGGAGAAATATCTTGATATTCACGCAAGAGCCCGTGTCTAGCACAAGGCTAGACGATCTATCAAGCAAGCAACCAACATAGTCCCGCAGCATCAGGTCTAAATGCTTTAGGATAAGTTCTGAAAGCATACTGTGAAATGTCCTCCTGCTGGGGGGAAGGACATAGTCTGGGGAAACATGAATGTTCAGCGTAGACAACTGAATCCTGATGCCCACTGCATAAGCAATCACCAGCCTCCCGTAGACATCCTTCTCCTGAATGACATGTGTCCCCGAGAAGGCAATTTAATGTAGGATTTTGTCCTGTGTATTAACGAAATGCTGATATATAGTACCATTATTGCTTGAAGTCTTTTGAGTACTGACGTAATCGGGCCAATGTAGCATATATTGAGGGGCTTCGCCACGCCTACAATTATGAATATCCAAAAGTGTAAATTAGTCTGAGAATTTGTAGAGATGCTCTGGTGGAAGCAAATAGTTATTGGATGAAACATCTGTCGGCTATAGAGTTGAATAAATGGAGTAGCACAGTAACAAAATCCGTTTTTCCTTCAAAACTCTACTCTTGAAGAAAAAGAAGATACAGAAAACTAGAAATGTTGCCTTGAAATAATTTGTGCCACAAGTACTTTAGTATTTAATGAAAATTGCCTTAGAGATGGATTATGCTCCAAAACACACACACACACACACACACACACACACACACACACACACACACACACATATATATATATATATATATATATATATATATATATATATATATATATATATATATATATATATATATATGTATATATATAAAATATATGCATACACAAACAATGCCTAGAGCTATCTATCTATCTATTTACTTATATATATATTCTGTATAGATATATATATAAACACACACACACACACACACACACACACACACACACACATATATATATATATATATATATATATATATATATATATATATATATATATATATATATATATAATGCCTAGAGCTATCTATCTATCTATTTACTTATATATATTCTGTATATATAAACATACACACATACACACACACACACACACACACACACACACACATATATATATATATATATATATATATATATATATATATATATATATATATATATATATATATATATATATATATATGCGTATGTGTTGTGAAGTGAATATAGTTTTACTGCATATTACCGTTCCACGAAGCTGACAAGCTAAATAGCCATATAGTATAATGTAGTACTAAATCAATGCGAAATAATTTATTTAAACCGAATCGCAGTGAAGATCAGCCATGGTATTTTTTCATAATAACTCAGTCTAAATATGAGGCTTTTCACGTTGATATTAACTCTATAGGCATATAACTTAATATACATTCACTTGACAAAATGAATCTACAGTGTATACAGGTAAATACACAGATGGAGAAGTAAGCAGATTTTTTTTTTTTTTTGCAATATGGGTGGAAAACTGCTGTGAAGTAATTCTACAGGAAAACATTGCTAAAAATAAAGAAATGATTTGGCGGGCATAACAGATTTAGTGAGAAAACTCCAGAAAAGAAAGGATTTGGCGGGTAAACTTCAGAAAGGAAAGGGGTTTGGCGGGAAAATCCCAGCCGCTAGTACTGAGAAAGTTTATGCCTGACCGCTTATTATGTGTCAGTCAGACTGTCAGACATTTGCTCTGTGTTGCTATCAAGGAGGTTAACCTCCTTGATTGCTACCTGGCTTACTATTGTACCAAAATGGTACGATTTGAACATGGCGGTACTGTGGTCCCTTTTTTTCTAAAAAGAAAGGAAAAAAATTATTGTTGCATTTTGCTTCTTTGCTGTACGATTTTTGTGCACCGCAATCAGTCTTCAGATAACTACCTAAGAGTAAGTCTGGTCGTTTTAAGGCAAGTCATAAAGGATTAAAATCTAAACTTCAGCAGGTGTCCCACAATTTATTCATTATTACTTGTGATTTTCACTCCCTGTACATTTTTTTTTCAGCTGCCTGCTCAAAATTACCAATAGAAGTAGAAGATTTATATAGAGATATCTACAATCATCCGTCCTATCTCCAAACGATTGGAAACAAAGAATTTCAACGATTGACCAATTATTTCAGCACTGACAAATCCAGTTTATAAGAAGTGTTTTTTTTTTTCTTAGGCTATGTGCTACCTTATGACACTAATATGAATAAGGAGTTTCATGGAGAGGGTGATCAAATACATCATGTCTACGTAAAATGTGTTTTTATTCAGAACAGGCCTTTCAAATTACACGAATTCAGAGGCGTTTACCATCAATGACACGTTTTCTGTGAATATCCTTGAATGATCCCATACTTTACACGCAGGCCTATAGAAGGCACCCACTAGGGAACAAAAGTAAACACATGCTGAAAAAAGCAATGTAGGCCTATATTCAGTATCAAATGGGTTCATTTTATATGGGATTATCAATCCAGGTTAAGAAACGGTTCATTCCACTGATGATAGTAAATCTAAAAACAATGATAATAATTTCAATAATAATAGGCCTACTAATTTTGATAATTGCCTCATCATGATGCACTTGACCCTGGCAATACAACCATGGAAAATAATTCCAATCTAGAACTCGTAAGATTATTCCCTAATTTTGTACTTAGAAAATCTGGTCTAAGCTTATTATTATTATTATTATTATTATTATTATTATTATTATTATTATTATTATTATTATTATTATTATTATTTTCAAGTAACAGATTACAAAGAGTTGTTGATCATCGGACACCATATTGAGCATTGGAGTGTGATATCACATAATAAAGATGATACTGTAATAATGACTACCAAAAATCTATGGGCAATCAGAGTATGATATTTATATTGGTTAAAAGATTACTATTTACAAAACCATCAACGTCTTTGATGGTCAAAATAAGTCAAATGCCTGAATATTAATATTTTCATTCTAATTATGGTGCGTTTTTAAAATAGGATATTGTACTTTTGACCATATTTCGCCTAACAGCATCTAACAGTAAAAGAGAGTTCATTTAACAGAGAGAAATAAATGTCTATTACTCAGTCTTAAAGAATGGGATAATTTACAAGAAAGCAGACACTCGGGGGAAATCTTTCGCCAGATGTCTCTAGTGTTTCCATGACAAAACAGACAAGGTGTTGCTCTTCTTGCTATTTCTACGAAATGGGCGGAGCCCTCTCCAACCTTACCGACAGCAAACGGGTGTTTTTGCTAGTGAAAGCATTAAAATTTTACAAATCGAGTTGCCATATTTCAGTCTGTTATATCATTTGACGTTTCGAATATCCACTGCAAATACTGAATACACACACACACACACACACACACACACACACACACACACACACATATATATATATATATATATATATATATATATATATATATATATATATATATATATATATATATATATATATATATATGTGTGTGTGTGTGTGTGTGTGTGTGTGTGTGTGTATGTATGTGTATGTATATATAAACATATCATGAATCCACAAAATCATGTAGAAATTGTTGGAGTATCGCAGCTAAACAATTCCTTCTGTTAACAGCTACATTATATGATTTCGACAAAGTCTTGTTCAAGTCACCGATGAAAGAAAAAGTACTTTCAGATATGATTCGATATAAAATGATAATAAAAAAAACACCATACATGAGTTATACCGGCCTAAATAACATTCAGAGAGAGAGAGAGAGAGAGAGAGAGAGAGAGATTCGGCCTGAATACATCGTTTTTAATATATTTGTAGTACTTTAGTCAAAATTCGCCTGTAACTTTTTGAGTTAGGTTGGTGACAAACAGACAGGTGAAAACATGACCTCTTTGGCGGAGGTAATAATAATAATAATAATAATAATAATAATAATAATAATAATAATAATAATAATAATTATTATTATTATTATTATTATTATTATTATTATTATTATTATTATTGGACCAAAACGTAAATTTTGAGAGTTCTGACGAGGTGAATATTGACCCGCGCACTGACCCCTTTTATAATTTGGAATTGCAAAATATTTCTTTGGATTCATTAAACAGACAAGGCGTAAGCCACGTAATTAGTTCTTCTTACCTTATAAATTCCTGGAATTTATCCATTTATCCAAATCTACCGAAACCTTGTAACCCTTCCAGAAACCACATTATTACATCCATTCTTGTGTGTTTGTCTTTCGCCAGTTCCAACTCCTAGTGAGATAAAGATTCACTTCACGAACATCATGTCTCTAGAGAGTGGAACTTGTAATGTTTCTCAAGATAATGTTTATTTTGAAATTGAGTGTGTTATGTAAGTGGGGGATATAAACTCGACGCTATCTTTTATCATATATTATGGAGAGAGAGAGAGAGAGAGAGAGAGAGAGAGAGAGAGAGAGAGAGAGAGAGAGAGAGAGAGAGAGAGCGAAGGGGTGAAAGAGTCCGAGGGTGGTGAGAGCGAGAAGGGGTGAGAGCGAGAAGGGGTGAGAGAGGAAGAGAATAATGAGAGTCAAAGATGTTCATTCCATACCAGTTATGTTACAGCTAAACTCTTTATGATTAGTTGGCAGCTTGACTCTGCGTTATCCATTTCAGGGTTAAAATTACAAACTTCATTTCTAACTAAGCTGATATTATCTAGTTACCGATAATCTGTTGCGCTACGTCTTTATTGTGCGATTTGTGAAACGACAGGAAAAAATCAAAGAATAAAGTCACGCTATTTTTAAGGAACAAGACACCAAGGATTTCAATAGATTAAACAGAATTATATTTGAATACGAACTTATTTTGGGTCAGAGTTCGTGAGCAAATGCACAAAATCTATCTAAAATATGGTACCAATGGGGTAAGGGGTGGGTGCGCTTTAAAAAATTTAATTTCAAGTTTGTAAGCAATGTTTTTCTACCTTTTTAGCTTAGCATTTTCAGTTCGTATTGTATAGTTTCTTTTTTTACGGTACATATGTTTATTTTTCTAGTTTTATTACCCTGGTTTTTGGACAGCTTACTGGAAGATGTAAATGAGAATATAGCAGCTGGACAGTAATCAGTTTCAGTAATCAGTAATAGGGATGTGGTTAAGAATCAACCTGAAGGAACAATGTTTCATGGCAACTGAGACTTCTTTGATCAGCTGGTGTCTGATGTTTATGGAACTGGATCAGTTGAAAGTACAGTTGGAATCTACATGGAAGAATTTGGATTCTGTAAAGATGATGGGCTGAAATTAGTCCCTCGTATGACTGAACCCATTCCTGAGAAGATTCAAAAGTCCAGTTTAAGAGTTTCCACCATACTACCTAAGAAAATGATCTGAAGAACAAACTCTCATAGAGTCCTCAAACTGTGCTGGAAATTACAGCATCAAGATTCTGATTTTTTCTCGATTATTGCTTGTCATATGCCCTTCGATGGTCAATTTATCCTTGCTATATCGGGATCTGTGTCTGGTAGGCTACTGCCAATTCTCCAAACTGTACGACAACTATGTATGTATATATATGTATATGCATATATATCTGTATATATATATATATATATATATATATATATATATATATATATATATATATATATATATATATATATATATATATATATATATATATATATATATGCATATACAGTATATCTATCTATATATATATATATATATACTGTATATATATATACTGTATATATGTATATATATATATATATATATATATATATATATATATATATATATATATATATATGAGTGTATGTAATATATATATATATATATATGTATATATATAAATATATATATATATATATATATATATATATATAAATATATATATATGTATATATATATACATTTGATAAATTTTGCACATTTAGACGGGTTTTTCATATTCAAATAAGCCACATATTTTTGATACATTAATGTCTGGATTCTCTTAACGACCTCGGAATCAGAGCCCCAGGCGAAATCACACAAAGACAACAGCTTCTGACTGGCCAGGAGTCGAAGGTGGGTCCAGGAAACTTGTATGAACATTGACATACCACTTGGCCAAGTGGTATGTCAATGTTCATACAAGTTTCCTGGACCAGAGTTCGACTCCCGGCCAGTCAGAAGCTGTTGTCGTTGTGTAATTTCGCCTGGGGCTCTAGTCTTGAGGTCATTAAGAGAATCCAGACATTACTGTATAAGAAATATATGGCTTATATGAATATATATATATGAATATATATATGTATATACATATATATATATATATATATATATATATATATATATATATATATATATATATATACATATATATATATAAATATATATATATATATATATATATATATATATATATATATATATATATATATATATATATATATTTATATATATATAATTACAGTATTTCTTAGATTCTTTAACGGGGAACCCAGCCATGCCAGCTGGAAAGGGGGAGCCCCGCTGTGCCAGCAGAAACAGTGGAGCCCCACCCTGCGAGCAAGAAAGGGTAGCCCTGCCTTGCAAGCAAGAAAGGGTAGCCTCGCCCTGCAAGCAAGAAGTGGGGAAGCTCCGCCCTGCGAGCAAGAAAAGGATATCCTCGCCCTGCAAGCAAGAAGGGGGGGGGGGGAGCTCCGCCCTGTGAGCAAGAAAGAGTAGCCTTGCCCTGCTAGCAAGAAGTGGGGAGCTCTACCCTTCGTACGGGAAAAGGGGAGCCCGCCCTTCCAGAGGGAAGAAAGGAGGCCCGCACTGCCAGTGGGAGGGTGGGAACCCCGCCCTGCCAGCAGGAAGGGGAGAGCCTTGCCCTGCCAGTGGGAAGGGAGAAGCCCCGCTCTTCCAGCAGGAAGGGGGGAGCCCTGTCCTGCCAGCGGGAAGGGGGAAGCCCCGCCCTGTCAGCGGGAAGGGGGGAGCCCTTCCCTACCAGCGGAAGGGGGGAGCCACTCCCTCCCAGCGGGAAGGGGGAGACCTGCCCTGCCAGCGGGAAGGGGAGCCCCACCCTGCCAGCGGGAAGGGGGGAGCCCTTCCCTGCCAGCGGGAAGGGGGGGAGCCCCGCCCTGCCAGCGGGTAGGGGGGAGCCCCGCCCTGCCAGCGGGAAGGAGGAGCCCCGCCCTGCCAGCGGGAAGGGGGAGCCCCGCCCTGCCAGCGGGAAGTGGGGAGCCCCGCCCAGCCAGCGGGAAGGGGGGAGCCCCGCCCTGCCAGTGGGAAGGGGGGAGCCCCGCCCTGCCAGCGGGAAGGAGGAGCCCCGCCCTGCCAGCGGGAAGGGGGGAGCCCCGCCCAGCCAGCGGGAAGGGGGGAGCCCCGCCCAGCCAGCGGGAAGGGGGGAGCCCCGCCCTGCCAGCGGGAAGGGGGGAGCCCCGCCCTGCCAGCGGGAAGGGGGGAGCCCTGCCCAGCCAGCGGGAAGGGGGGAGCCCCGCCCTGCCAGCGGGAAGGGGGGAGCCCCGCCCAGCCAGCGGGAAGGGGGGAGCCCCGCCCAGCCAGCGTGAAGGGGGGAGCCCCGCCCAGCCAGCGGGAAGGGGGGAGCCCCGCCCAGCCAGCGTGAAGGGGGGAGCCCCGCCCTGCCAGCGGGAAGGGGGGAGCCCCGCCCTGCCAGCGGGAAGGGGGAGGCCTGCCCTGCCAGCGGGAAGGGGGGAGCCCCGCCCTGCCAGCGGGAAGGGGGGAGCCCTGCCCTGCCAGCGGGAAGGGGGAGGCCCTCCCTGCCAGCAGGAAGGGGGAGGCCCTCCGGGCTAGCAGGAAGGGGGGAGCCCCGCCCTGCCAGCGGGAAGGGGGGAGCCCTGCCCTGCCAGCGGGAAGGGGGAGGCCCTCCCTGCCAGCAGGAAGGGGGAGGCCCTCCGGGCTAGCAGGAAGGGGGGAGCCCTGCCCAGCCAACAATAGAGAGTTCCTGTATCTGGCTTATTTTTAAAAAAAACATCAAGGGTGGAATCAGGAAGGCAGTCATGAAAAGCAAAATAAGAATCTTGAAGACTTCTTCCTCATGGAAAGAAAGAAGTCTTCAAAATTCTTGTGTTGCTTTTCATGACTGCCTTTCTGATTCCACTTGTCGTTGATCCCTTTATTCTTAGAAGAAAGAAGTCTTCAAAACAAGAATCTTGAAGACTTCTCCTTTCTCTCCATGAGGAAGAAGAAGTCTTCATGATTCTTGTTTTGAAGACTTCGTCTTCCTCAAGGAGAGAAAGGAGAAGTCTTCAAGATTCTTGCTTTGAAGACTTCTTTCTTCTAAGAAGAAAGGGATCAACGACAAGTGGAAACATGAAGGCAGTCATGGAAAGCAAAACAAGAACTTTGAAGACTTCTTTCTCTCTATAAGAAAGAAGAAGTCTTTAAGATTCTTGTTTTGAAGACTTCTTCTTCCTCATGTAGAGAAAGGAGAAGTCTTCAAAATTCTAGTTTGCTTTTCATGACTGCCTTTCTGATTCCTCTTGTCGTTGATCCCTTTCTTCTTAGAAGAAAGAAGTCTTCAAAACATGAATCTTGAAGACTTCTCCTTTCTCTCCATGAGGAAGAAGAAGTCTTCAGGATTCTTGTTTTGAAGACTTCTTCTTCCTCATGGAGAGAAAGGAGAAGTCTTCAAGATTCTTGCTTTGAAGACTTCTTTCTTCTAAGAAGAAAGGGATCAACGACAAGTGGAATCAGGAAGGCAGTCATGAAAAGCAAAACAAGAATTTTGAAGACTTCTTTCTCTCCTTGAGGAAGAAGTCTTCAAAATTCTTGTTTTGAAGACTTCTTTCTTCTAAGAAGAAAGGAATCAACGACAAGTGGAATCAGGAAGGCAGTCATGAAAAGCAAAACAAGAATCTTGAAGACTAATAACTGATTTGTTTGAAAGGATTCCAAACAGAAAATACAGGAGGAAGAGGGAGACAGGAAGGAGAACGGGAGAGAAGAAATAAAGTATCCGAAAAGGAGAATTAAAAATTATTTGTTGATCAGTTTACGTTTGTACGGATTTGAAATGAGTAAGTATAGCTCATAACGTTGAAGATTCAAATTAAAGATTGTGCAGAATAAGGCGGAAACTGTACAGAAGTA
>NC_090745.1:95548919-95551419 GCF_036898095.1 Palaemon carinicauda
CATCTGACGAAAGCTTCCCCCCCCCCCCGAGTGTCGGCGTTCTTTTGATTCTAACTGTACAAATCCGACTTCACGGCTCACGCAGTTTGGATTTAACTTTCCATGCAATACTTGTAACTCTAGACCTTGTTTTCAGAGACCTCGAACAAGGAACTACTGATATTTGGTTATAAGTTACTTCTAATCTAAAAGAGATCAATAAAAGCTCGTTGCGCTTTCAGCGCTCCCTTCTCTAATCAATGATTTGGTTCTCTTTGCCACTCAGATGCCTTGGATATTTTCTTTTCCACTGTAGTCGGCAACTGCTCCTGATCAAGAGCTGAGGCATTTGTACAACGCTGCCGTTCGGAAAGTTTCAAGGTCTTTTCAAGGTTTTCTTAAGAAGAGGTTGGTGAAGATAGGCCTATTAAACCCAGACAATCGAGAAGAAGGCATATAAAGTTAGTAAAACAGGCCTACTCGGCTCAAGTATCATAGAATATGAAAACTAGGCGAATAATGACCTCTTTCGTCATGGCAATTATCATAATCGTAGGACTATGGACCGGAGCAGCTGCAGTTGTCCACGAAGGTTCCTTATGGCGCTTCGTGATGGTGTCCAAAGCAAAACTGCTAGCGAGGACTAGTGCAGGGTACAATATAACTACTGAACTCCGCATACACATCAGTCAACTGAGTTGCATCTTCGCCTGCCAGAGTCTGCCCTGGTGTAACATCTGGTGTAAGGACCCAGATTCAGGCGCATCCTGCTCGTTCTTCGAGATGTTCATCGTCGGTAACTACAAGGAGACAGATCTCGCCGATGCTGTTCCTTGCTACACTCGCGCTCCACCCGACTACACCGTCGATGCCACCATCGAAGGAGCTGCCCCTAGGAGTGCCTACCCTGGGCGCGTCAAGGAGTTACTCATAGATGGAATCTACCCAATCGGGAACAAGGAAGCATGTCACTGGTCCGGCGACCAATGGGACCCGTGGCTCAAGATTAACCTGGGCAGCCCAAAACCCATCAGGTATGTGAGGATGGTGCCACAGTCCACTGTTAAAGCCGACCAAATGTACGACATAGAGATTCGGGCGGGTAATGTCGACGTCCAGGAGGCCAACATCAAAGATAATCCAGTGTTCTTCTACTTCGTCGGACCGGCCGCGCTCAGCCGAATGGAGGTCTTCACCAAGGAACCCCCAGTCATGGCCCAATTCGTAACCTTCCAGAGGTACAGTGACAGGGCTAGTTGTCTGCCCGATGAATCAACGTTAAGTCAAATCTGCGGCATACAACTCTGTCATATTGAGATTAGTAACTGAGATATTGAACACGTATGTAATTATTGAAAAGAAAATAGTTTTTATGAGTCATAAGTAGTGTATGTATGTATATAAATAAATATATATATATATATATATATATATATATATATATATATATATATATATATATATATATATATATATATCTGTGTATATATATATATATATATATATATATATATATATATATATATGTATATATATATATATATGTATATATATATATATATATATATATATATATATATATGTATGTATGTATATATATATGTATATATATATTTATGTATATATATATATTATATATTTGTACATATATATATATATATATATATATATATATATATATATATATATATATATATATTATATATATATTATGTATATGTATATATATATTATATATATGTATATAGTATATATATATATGTATATGTATATATATTATATATATGTATATAGTGTATATATATATATATATATATATATATATATATATATATATATATATATATATATATATAATTAAATAAGTTAAGTGAATATGTTAGACCAATCCAAGCTTTCTTAAAATATACCACATGATAACACTACTGTACTATATATAGACGAATATGGCAAACGGCAAAGAATTTTAGGATATAATATCATTTCACGCTTTTGGGTTCTTAATTAATCCCATAAATTCTTTGTACCAACGGAATGGCTGCCTCTAACATCATGAAAAAAAAAATGATTGGGTTGTCCTTAATTAAAAGAAAACTATCAGTTCGTTAAGTTGTTTGAAAGTTTTTAAAGTGTGTCGCCACTACTTTTGTATTGGTCCCTTTGATTTGCCAGACCATACTACATTGGATCCCTCTCTCTGGTTAAGGCTCATTTTTCCTTTGCTTACGCATGGCCCAATAGTCTGGCCTATTCTTTCCACATTCTCCTGTGTGCTTATACTCCTGACAACACTGAGATTACCAGACAATTCTTTTCTTGAGGTGTTAACTACTGCACAGTAATTGTGCAGTGGTAGTAGGTTGGCCAGGTCACCAGCCGCCCGTTGAGATACTACCGCTAAGAGAGTGATGGGGTCCTTTGACTGGCCAGACAGTTCTTTCCCTTTGCCTACACAGACATCGAATAGTCTGGCCTATTCTTTACAGATTCTCCTCTGTCCTCGTACACCTGACAACACTGA
>NC_090745.1:95558919-95571419 GCF_036898095.1 Palaemon carinicauda
ATAGAATTAGTGGAACTCTCCAAAACAATAAACAAACTAAAAGCTCAAGACATTCTTACACAATCAGACACAAATTTAGGAAACACTAAAGATAGGAACAAGTATCAAATGGATTAAAAATAAGCCTTGGAACAGGACGCCTACAGGCAATTGCTTTAACTTCTCTCTCTCTCTCTCTCTCTCTCTCTCTCTCTCTCTCTCTCTCTCTCTCTCTCTCTCTCTCTCTCTCTCTCTCTACAAATGTTATTTGGTATTGAATGACTGAATACAATCTCTCTTTTAAAGGATGAAAATGAAGATATTATCAAGAAAAGAGATGGAGTGATAAAAATTGCAAAGGATTTCTATACAATGCTACACAATAGTGATATAAGAGATAAGTTTGCCAATAGAAATAATGAAACATCTGATCCGGTACCAAAAGTAACAGTAGAAGTAAAGAAAGCATTAAAAGGCATGTAAAGAGTTAAAACAGCTGGAGAAGATGGCTTAACAATTGATTCATTAATAAATGGAGGAGATTTCATAGGGGTAAAACTCGCTGAACTTTACAAGTTTGAAAATTTTTATCATTTCTGGGAATTAACAAAAAGGGAGACACAAACGGCATGAAAAATTACCGTCCAATAAGTTTACTCTTAAGTAATACATAAAATATTTACAAAGATCATATTAGGCTGAATAGAATGACAGCTAGACTTAAATAAACTAAGAGAGCAGGCAGGCTTTAGAAGTGGGTATTCAACAACTGACCATATCCATGTAATTAACCAGCTAATGGAAAAATCTAGAGTATGACACACCATTATGTATGGGAATTATAGACTACAAGAAAGCTTTTGATTCTGCCAAAAGCTCAGCGGTAATGAAAATTCTTCAAAGGCAAGGAATAAATAAATATTCTGTTAGAAGTCCTGAAAATATCTATACAGAAAGTACAGCAATCCTAAAGCTGCACAAAGATAGTGAGAAAGTTCTAGTTTAGAAAGGATTTAGTCAAGGAGATCCCATATATCTTAAATTATCCACAGCATGCTTAGAAGAAGTTTTTAAGAATTTAGATTGGAAAAATGTAGGAATTAACATTAATGGGGAATACCTTAACAACTTAAGATTTGCATTTGACATATTTCTATTTAGTTAATCTTGGGAGGAATGCTGAAGATGACAGAAGATTTGAATAGAAAAAACAAAAATGTTGGATTGAAAATGAATATGTGTAATAATAAGACAAAGTTCAATGAAAATAAAGAGACAAGTAGTGTTATGGACGAACCTCTAGAGATAGTAAGACAGACAGAGCGTGTTTCCCCAGGACATGAAACCGAAATTAAAAGAAGGATAAGCATGGGATGGAGAGCTTTTGGCAAACACAATAAGATTATGAAAAGTAAAATTCCACTTTCTCTAAAAAGAAAAGTATTTAATCAGACGGTCTAACCAGTATTAACATATGCATCAGAAACTGCGAGCCTTACTAAAACATTAGAACACAAGCTAGTTGCAACTCAAAGAGTTGTGGAAAGAATAATGATGGTAATAATACTATGAGACAGATAAAGAGCATTTGGATGCGAGAGCAAACTAAAGTAGAGGATATTCTAACAACATGTAAGAAAAAGAAATGGACATGGGCGGGATATATAATGACATTGGTAGATATTAGATAGACAAGAAGAATAACAGGATGGTTCCCTAAAGATTGCAAACGAAGTAGAGGGAAGGACGAAAAGCCGATGGACTAACGAACTAAGAAAATTTGCGATATGGACTGGCATAAAAAGACCATACACAGACGCAAGTGGAAGGACATGTTTGAGGACTTTGTCCTGAAGTGGACTAGTAATGGCTGATGATGATGATGATGATGATATATAAACACTGCTTCTGTGTCAGTTGTTCGCTTGGTGGAATTAAACAACGTCAATCATTTGAGCACTTGGAAGGGTGATCACAAATAAAAAAAAAAAAGGAGAAAAAAAAAAAAAAAAACCAGAGCGATTTCGATATGTATCCCGTCAAAGGTTTGGAATCTAGAACCCGCTAGCCACTCCCGCCCCCCACCCCCCGAAAAAAGAAAAATAAACTTTGATGTAAGTTTCAGAATTTTAATGATAATTACTTTCGCGCACGATCATGCAGTTGAGCGAAACTATTCGTGCCTCGATGCGTAATTTTCTTTTTTTTTTTACTGGCAAGTTTAACTAAGTCTTTGTGGATATTAAATAACATAATCCAAGTAATTGGTTTCGTGTTTGTATTTTAAAGACCCCAGGAGCCTTGAAATCAGGTGCCACCGGTAGGTAAGAGGGGGAAAAAAGATTGAACTGGATTTAAGCAGAAAATCATATGAGGCACGAACCTTTTACAAAGAATAAAGAATTATACACTTCACACAAAAAATTATTTTATTCTATGAATTAACTTAATTGAATATTTAATATTTAAAATATTTAAAATATTTAAAATCTTCCTGGATTATATGCTTTTCTTCCTAAACTGTAATTATCTCCGCAAACGAAGTTAGGAGGAGGTTATGTTTTCACCTCTGTTTGTCTATTTGTTTGTTTATGAAAATATTTCTGGTTATAAGCTTACTCATAGAATAGTGGAACTCTCAGAGATTAATTGTTATGTAAAGACGTGGATATGATTCAATTTTGAAAGTTCTAGGTCAAAGGTCAAGGTTGAGCAAAAGGTCGAGAATAACCTGCCTTAGCGGAAGTCTGCGTTCTACTGAGTGTCCCTCTAGTTATGGATGATATGAAGTAAATATAAAATATAAAGTAAATATAAAAGCTATACTTGAAAGACGTTATAAAGATTATTTTAGAGAAGAAAATAGCAAAATTTAATATTTATAATAGAGAAAATTCTAAGCAACACTATTCCATCTTATTTCTCTTACTCTGATATTTTTGAAGTTTTAATAGTTTATGTATGAAAGATCTATTTTACTGTTGTCGCTGTTCTTAAATGTTTATTTCAATTGTTAATTATTTCTTTTGTAGTTTATCTATTTCCTTATTTCCTTTCCTCACTGGCTATTTTTACTTGTTGGAGCCATTGGGCTTATAGCATCCTGCTTTTCCAATTAAGATTGAAGCTTAGCTAATAATAATAATAATAATAATAATAATAATAATAATAATAATAATAATAATAATAATAATAATAATAATAATAATAATAATAATAATAATAATAATGACTACAAGAGACCTACCAAAACAGGGTAAATATGAGTCTAACACAGTCAGTTTTCCCTGATTGTGAAAAAGTTGCATGTATCAAGCCTGTCTATAAAGGAAAAAGTGATACAGACAATTTAAGTTCATATAGGCCAATATCAAATGTCATATTTTTCGAAAATTATTGAAACTGCTGTACACGAAAAAACCTGGAAACATCTGAAAAAATCTAGTTCCATACCTGATGATCAATCTGCATACAGAGAAAATTACTCCACAGAAACAACAGTGTTAGCGATTAAAAATGACATAACAAAAATTATAACAAATGACAAATGTTGCATTCTTGTGATGCTTCATCTAAGTGCAGCATTTGATACTGTAGAACATACATATCTGATGGAAGACCTTAAAGCTGTGGGCATCGTAGAACGAGCATGTGACTGGTTTGTGAGTTATCATGAAAACCGCAAAGTTAAAGTAGTAATATCAAATGTTGAATCTGAGACAAGAAAACTAACCAAAGGGGTGCCTCAAGGCAGTGTACTAGGTCCTCTCCTGTTTGAAATTTACACGATTGAACTGGCAAATATACTTGAATCTCACAGAGTTAAGTTTAAAATATACGCTGATGATACACAATTCTATTTCCCAATAGAATCAGTTGATGAAGCTAAAAGAAAGATACATGAAATAATGAATGACATTAAGGCTTGGATGTTAACAAAAAAGCTCAACCTCAATGAAGATAAAAGTGAATGTATTATTTTTGGAAATGAAAAAGATATAAAAAGAATCGAATGCTTCCAAAGAATTGAAATAGGTCAATCGATCATTGACCTAAAGAAATCTGTCAGAAATCTTGGAGTAATCATGGATGATAGACTGACAACGAATGAACATTAAATAATATGATAAGAAATTGTAACCATCATATTAGAAACATGGCATTTATTAGTAAATACTTAAATGAAAAATCTATGGCCATACTCATTAATCACCACATATTTTCAAAAATTGATTACTGCAACTCATTGTTCTATGGCTTACCAAATTATCAGCTGAAGAAAATTCAGAGAGTACAAAACAGAGCCGCTAGATTAATAAAAGGACTACACAATAGGGAAAGAGTTACTCCTGCACTAATTGAATTACACTGGCTGCCAGTAAAGGCGAGAATTGAATACAAGCTACTCTTACTAACGTTTAAGATACTGAACCAAAATGAACCAAAATATCTAAAAGAATGCCTGAACAAACTAGAAACAAATGTTACCATAAGACACATGAGTGACAAACATAGACTATCTGAACCAAGAACAAATAGTAAATTTGGTGAAAGGGCTTTTAGCTATTGTGCGCCTAGACATTATAATAAACTGCCAACTAATGAAGGATCTAAAGGGAGCAATTGAATTTAAGAAGAAACTAAAGACATTACTTTTCACAAGATCATATGATTTGGAAGATGCGACAATCAAAGAATTGTATAAGTTATAATGAAAATGTTTCGTTAGATGATTGATATGGACCCGCCCGAGAAGTAGTTCACTCGACTTCAGTGGAGGGTTGGATTTAAACCCAAAACAAGTAAGCAAGCTAACAAGTAATAATAATAATAATAATAATAATAATAATAATAATAATAATAATAATAATAATAACAATAATACCTGCTGTAAGTATAGCTGGGTCCGCCAACTACGGAAAACATTTATTTTCTGAAATAAATTTCTTAGCCTTAAACTAATACGTTATTAAATAATATAAAAAAAATTAAGTCATATCTATAATGAAAAAAATGTATATCTAAACAGTCCTTGTCAATCACTAATGCTAATAAAAAATGATAAAGATAATTCCTAAATAATTTCTAACTGAACATCATTAAAATAATGACAATAAAATTGCTATCAGCTTAACTTAGAAGATGAAAATTAATTTATATTAAATTACTAGTGTACCCAAGCCGTCAAAAAGCATGACTAAATAATTAGGTAAATACGCAAACAAATACACAAGGATTCAACCCTCCCCCTTACCCTCTCCTACACAATCTGGGTGTTATAGCTATTTGTGGGAGATTGTAGTTTTCGAGTGGTGTACCTCTCGGAGTAACTAACCCCTCTCACCACGGTATGACTACTTATTCTCCCCTACTCATGGGATGGGGAGAGACCGAATAGTCGTGAGTCTTTCAATGGGGCTGAGCGTGACAGGAAAGAAATTATATATATGTATATATATATAAATAAATATATATATATATATATATATATATATATATATATATATATATACTACCATACGTATATTTACATATAATATATATATATATATATATATATATATATATATATATATATATATATATATATATATACATACATACATACATATATAAATAAGCCAGACACGTTGCTCTTTATCATATAAGATGGAAATAGGGCAACATGAAGGCCTTAGAAGACTAAAACCATTATCATAGCAAATCTACCCTACATGTGCTTGGTACTCACAGTATCAATCCTGGCAAAGGACTCCGATGCTGGCGAGACAGAAATCCCATCCTGATGAGAAATTCCCAGGACCTCAAGATAGTATTTAGCAAGTTGCTATATCGACTCTAGCAAGAGTCTATCTCTCCTCAGGGTCTATTTTGTGTCATCTGAAAGAATGCTTAGAATGCTGTCTCCTAATGTTCTATTTTTTATTCTCCTCTACGACTTGTCGTCCAAAATACTTAAGAGAATTGGTACATATTGCGCAGTCAACAAATCGTGTCGACACGAGAATAGTTACAGATGGCTTCAAACTGTTGGAACATAGATACATAATTGTCTACTCCAGGCTCTAGACTCTAGAGCCTGTAAATATGCGACCCCAAGACTATGTAAGCTCCCACGAAACATTCGAATGATTGAAGACATTAAGGCTTTCAAGAGGAAACTGAAGACTTTCATATTCAAAAACTCATACAACAGTGATGATTTAACAGTAAATGAACAATACGTGATCTGAAATGATAAATACTCTGAACGAACCAGGTAAAACGACAGCGGATGTCCTGTAGAGAGTAGGGTTCTCCTGCTGTATGGGACCGGAAAAGCAGCCATCAAAATAAGTAAGTAATGGAAAAGGAGGAGTCAGTCATAACGGTTAACAACCGTTAACAGTCACAGAAAGGACACCGTAGAGTACAAACTATTGTTTAAAACAACCCTTTACAGAAAACTACAAGTCATACCGCCAATAAATGATAAATCAAGAAGTCATAAGTATATGGTTATAAGTAACCATATATTTAGGATGGGAATTTATATTAAAAAAAGTCAAAGATGCAGAGAATGTTTTATATGTTGAACAGGCTGACATAAGCCTCTTTTCATAGTTTATTATGAAAGATGTATTTTAATGTTGGTACTGTTCTTGAAATATTTTATTTCAATTGTTCATTACTTCTCTTTTTGTTTATCTATTTCCTTATTTCCTTTCTTCACTGGGCTACTTTCCCTGTTGAAGCCCTTGGGCTTATAACATCCTGCTTTTCCATCTAGGGTTGCATTTTAGGTAATAATAATAGTAGTAATAATAATAATAATAATAATAGGAGGTAGGTTGCGTACCAGCCACCCATTGAGATACTACCGCTAGAGAGTTATTGGGTCCTTTGACTGGCCAGACAGCACTACTTTGCGTCCTTCTCTCTAGTTAGGGCTCATTTACCTAAGCACTGAATAGTCTGGCCTATTCTTTACTTATTCTCCTCTGTCCTCATGCACCTGACAACACTGAGGTTACCAAACAACTCTTCTTCGCTCAAAGGGTTAACTACTGCATTGTAATTATTCAGTACCTACTTTCCTCTTGGTAAGAATAGAAGAGACTTTTTAGATATGGGGAACTGCTCTTCTAGGAGAAGGACACTCCATAAACAAACCATTGTTCTCTGAACTTGGATAGTGCCATAGTCTCCGCACCGTGGTCTTTCACTGTCTTGGGTTAGAGTTCTCTTGCTTGGTGGTACACTTAGGCACACTATTCTATCTTATTTCTCTTCCTCTTGTTTATTTTTAATTCTTATAGTTTATGTATGGAATATTTATTTCAATGTTTTTACTGTTCTCAAAATATTTTCTGGTAGTTTCCTTATTTCCATTCCTCACTGGGCTATTTTCCCTGTGGGAGCCACTGGCTTATAGCATTCTGCTTTTCTAACTTGGGTTGTAGCTTAGCAAGTAATAATAATAATAATAATAATAATAATAATAATAATAATAGGATTGGACTGATCTTATGGATTTGGGCTATGTAACCTGGGGCTGGGGCCTACGAGGCCATTCAGCCCCTAAGTGCACTTAGGGTAAAGCCCTAGAATTACATTACAAAGTAAGAATTAGAAGTGGTTGGACACCAAAAATAAAGAAATGAAGAGAGAGAGAGAGAGAGAGAGAGAGAGAGAGAGAGAGAGAGAGAGAGAGAGAGAGAGAGAGAGAGAGCGCCGTTCGTGATTCCATTTGTCTTTAAAACATACCATTAAGCTAATCATGAACGCACAGCTATCACTCCTACCATAGAAGCTTTCTCATACTACGAGTGAAATAAAAATAAAGTTTAAAAAAGATAAATATATAGATCTATGCATATAATGCATAAAGAAAGTTAAGAAAAGCAACAGAAGGTGATTACTAGAACAAATGTTCGAAAGAATTAGCTATGGGGAAACAGCACGCACCTTCAGTATTATTATTATTATTATTATTATTATTATTATTATTATTATTAGCTAAGCTACAGCCATAGTTGGAAAAGCAAGATGCTATAAGCCCAAGGGCTCCAATAGGAAAAAGTAGCCCAGTGAGGATAGGAAATAAGGAAATAAATAAACGACACAAAGAGTAATTAAAATTGAAATAGGATATTTTAAAAACTTTAACAACATTAAAACAGATATTTCATATATCAACTATGAAAGTACTTATGTAAGCCTGTTCAGCATAAAAATATTTGCTGCGAGTTTGAACTTTTGAAATTCTACTGATTCAACTACCCGATTAGGAAGACCATTCTACAACTTGGTCACAGCTGGAATAAAACTTCTAGAGCACTGTGTAGTAATGAGCCTCATGATGGAGAAGGTCTGACTATTAGAATTAACTGCATAACTAGTATTACGAACAGGAGGGAACTGTCCAGGAAGATCTGAATGTAAAGGATGGTCAGTAAGTACAAGAAGACTGTGGCATAGATTAGAAGCAAAGGAAACTTGGTCCTGGGTAGTGGGGCATCATGGTACAATTATGCACTAACGAAGATGGCGAAAAGAGAAAATCTCAATTGGAATATAAGCATTGGGAAGGCCAAGGAGGTTTAATAAACTTTGAGGTAGAGATCTCTTGCTTAAGGGTACACTCAGGTATACTATTCTATCTTATCTCTCTTCCTCTTGTTTTTAAAGTTTTTATAATATATATATATATATATATATATATATATATATATATATACACATATATATATAAATATATATATATATATATATATATATATATATATATATATATATATATATATATATATATGAAAGATTAATTTTAACGTTATTACTATTTTAGAATATTTATTTTAATTGTTCATTACTTCTCATGTAGTTTATTTATTTCCTTATTTTTTCCTTACTAGCATATTATATTCCCGATGGAGTCCTTGGCCTTATATCATCCTGCTTTTCTATTTAGATAAAAAAATATAACATTCAAGTTAATGTCCATTGATATGAAGTGATCAGAATAATTTACACACACTGATATGAACCATAGAGTGTACTTCAGTTAGCTTATCAATCAAGTATTCATTTGGCAACGCAGCTAACTGCCTTATTGCAGATATGCATTAAGGCTATATTAGCAGATTCTTCATTTCGTATTAAGGTTCGAAAACTTATTTTCTTTTTCATCCCCCATTCCTTTATTCAGTTGAGGAGTTTAAAAGAGAAGTATGAAATCTACATTTATTAACCATTGGAAAATGTATCTTACTGTTTTTAAATATTTCATTCATGTTTGCGTTAATCGAATTCACTTACTTATGAAGAATACCATATTCTTTTTATAGGTAGAAGGTTGGCCAGGGCACCAGCCGGCCGTTGAGATATTACCGCTTGAGAGTTATGGGTTCCTTTAACTGGCCAGACAGTACTACATTGGATACTTCTCTCTCGTTACGGTTTAGTTTCTCTTTGCCTACACACACACACACACACACACACACACAAACACACACCGAATAGTCTCGCCCATTGTTTACGTATTCTCCACTGTCCTCATACACCTGACAACACTGAGATTACCAACTGAGATTACTGCAACTGTAATCATTCAGAGGCCACTTTCCTCTTGGTAAGGGTAGAAGGGACTCTTTGGCTATGGTAAGCAGCTCTTCTAGGAGAAGGACACTCCAAAATCAAACCATTGTTCTCTGGTCTTGGGTAGCGCCATAGCCTCTGTACCATGATCTTCCACTGACAGAAAAATATTAAGTTCTTTTAGGATACTACCCAAGTTTGGAAACGTCCCTACCTGGCGATCTGTTGGACGGAGGTTTGAGTCCCGCTCAACCTCTATAGTTTCCTGTAGTGTCTGTAACCTCACCATACTTGTGAGCTAGAGCGCTGATAATATATATATATATATATATATATATATATATATATATATATATATATATTGATATATATACATACACACACATATACATACATATATATATATATATATATATATATATATATATATATATATATATATATATATATATATATATATATAGTCTCTAGGGCATTGTTCCAAAAGGGCATTGCCACTATCACTTGTCTCTGCCATTCATGAGTGATCTTTAAACGTTTAAACCTGTTTACTTATATGCAACATGGTCGATCCATATATATCGTATTCTATTGTGGAAACAATTTCAGATGATTTCTTAATTGTCAATTTATTAAAACACTTAAGTTCCAACCTGACTTGTGTCATGGTACATAAATTCGATTCATGTATCAAAAGCAATTTGGCTGTTTTGTAAAATATCGAACTTCATTTATTCATCTATTCATTTACATTATTATCATTATTTTCAATTTTTTTTCTTTGTAGATTGCCTGACCTTACGGCCAGACACGGGCTCTTGCACACGTGCAGCCCGTAGAGTTCATTTATCGAGGGTGAGGGGTAGGGGTAGGGGTGGGGGTTAGGAGGTGTTCTATTAGAACCGAACGAAATTAAAGTTTTTAAAAATGATTTTAAAACTTTTTTAACCAAGAATCGTGACTTCGGAACAGAATAGGATCATGTTGGCATGTTTATAACTTTTTGTTTTACTTTTTTTTTTCTTTTTTTTTTACAATTCAATGGACTGAATCCCAAGATATGTTTGTTTTCTGCAAGATAAGGCTGTTAATGCCAACGTTTTCCCTCCAATCTTTAAAGAAAAAAAAAGAGAGAGAGAGAGAGAGAGAGAGAGAGAGAGAGAGAGAGAGAGAGAGAGAGAGAGAGAGAGAGAGAGAGAGAGATCCGATAAACGTTTACATTATCACAATTATGTGGATTTTTTTTTTTTTATAAATATGCCAAACAAATTGTGTCTGAGTATTGCCTTGTTTTCTCTATGTTGAAAGAAAAAAACAGGTATAATTACCTAACATATCTAGATATAACTCTCAACAGAGTCAATTTTTTTCAGTGAGGCAGATTTGCACCGACTCGCAGAGGTGCCCTTTTAGCCCGGAAACGTTTCCTGATAGCTGATTGGTCTGAAGGATTGGGACAAAAATACTTCCGACCAATCAGCTAACAGGAAACTTTTCCGATCTAAAAGGGCACCCCTGCTAGTCGGTGCAAAATCTGCCTCACTAAAAAAAATTGAATATACCATCTGTTACGCAATTCATATAGCTGAAATTGATCCGTCCTTAGCTGGGATCCAGTTATTGACTGTAATTGTATATTTAGTAAATAGTTTTAGTTTCATGCTTGTAATTTACAATGCGATGACTCAGAATTCCAGATTACATAAACATAATAAGTAATGTAAAATGTTTTACTGCAAAATCTATCAAAATGACATCAATCGAATTTGACCTCTTTATTTAGGTAATTCTTTAAAGAAAATCTGTCGAGAGAGGAATATGACCGAATGTTCTATCATAAAAGGTCACTGATATGCGCAGCTTAGAGACACACAATTAGACAAGGTTTAGTTCTCTGCAAGAATTTCTTTTCTGAAGGAATCTATACATTTCTAGTATACGTGAACCGTCAAAAGTGACGGCTATATTTAGATAGATTTACACACACGCACACGCACTTTGACTACTCTCTCTTCCCCTTACCAAGGGACCGGAAGAGACGTTTGGTATCAGCGTAACAGGATATATATATGTATATATATATATATATATATATATATATATATATATATATATATATATATATATATATATATACATATATATATGTATGTATATATATATATATATATATATATATATATATATATATATATATATATATATATATATATCCAGACTCTTGGTCTTTATTATTAGGGGAGATATTCTTGTTTAAAAAATTCCTGAACGATTAGCTGGTTCGTATTGAATCGACACAAACTTTTACAGAACAAAGATAATTAAAGTTGCGAATGTGAACCATTGGACTTACTAAAATCGACTTACCAGTGCCAATTCAAAAGCAGAATTATGTTAAGGGACGAATATGTCTTCACTCTTAACTGTAAAATGAAAATTAACGAATAAAAAACTAGGAAACAAATAACGGAAACTGAGAAGCGAAATCAAACTATTTAAAACATGAATAAAGCTAATTTGAATACACAAGTCTACTAGTAAATTGTAACCTAAAACTTTTTAAATGGCCACTCTGCTATGAAGATACGAATATGTCTTCACTCGTAACTGTATATAAAATTAATGTAGAAAATTAGGAAACAAATAATGGAAACTGAGAAGCGAAATCAAACTATTTAAAACAGATGAATAAAGCTAATTTGAATATACAAGTCTACTAGTAAATTGTAACTTAAAACTTTATAAATGGCCACTCTGCTATGAAGATACTCAAAAATATCCCTTTTTAGGTATCATCATCATCATCATCATCATCATCAGCCTTTGCTAGTCCACTACCGTACAAAGGCCTCAGACATGCCCTTCCACACTCCTCTGTTTATGGTCTTTCTATGCCAGTCTATATCCGCAAATTTTCTTATCTCATCAATCCATTGCCTTCTCTT
>NC_090745.1:95578919-95598919 GCF_036898095.1 Palaemon carinicauda
CATGCAAACGACGCCGGTGAAGTCTTTATTGATATCAATGATATTTATTGGTATGAGGTTATTGTTGGTCGCATGTACAAAATTAATATTTTGCCTACTTTTATTTACGATTTGGGTACGTATCTAAAACTAATATCAATCGAACGTTGAGGCTTTTTTGCATCATTATTTCCACTGATATATGATTTTGAAATATTCTTTTTTTCTTCTTCTTCTTCTTCTTCTTCTTCTTCTTCTTCTTCTCTTATTATTATTAGCCAAGCTACATGCAGTACATTTAATACATTAATCAAATGGAGTAAACGTTCTATATACATTGAAAGATATCCAATATAAACTTGCACCACCATGGGTCATGTAATGTTATATTTCAACGGTCAATATATTTATTCTATATCCATGACGATGGAAAACTAGTAAACAAAAGAGGCTACCCTAAACCGGAATAAACTAATGAACCCGATAACAATGATTTTTATTGTTATAGAAACACATTTGTACAATAGGAAGGCTATTCCTATTATTAATAAGTGTGTTATAAATAAAATAGCCTGTTTTTCATAGCAATTTTTTTTTTTTTTTTTTTTTTTTTTTTTTTTAATGGAGAGCCTGACGCTTACCTTGTGCCCCTCAATATTGTTTTATATATCAGATTGTCTTTGTTTCCTCCCACCTCATTTATTCATCCACCTTCTTTATTTCCATTGTAGGCATAAATATTGCAATCAGGAGGGAAGAAGCGGTATTAGTAGGCCTATGTGATAAGAGAATGCCAATCAAACTAAAAGTCAAGATCTATAGCAAGTAATGAGACCAGCGTTAACGTAAGGTTCGGAAACATGGACTATAGGACGAATAGACGAAGCAAATCTTGAGAGAACAGAGATGAAGATTTTAAGGTGGATTATGGGAATATCACTGCTTGAAAAATTGGAAAATGTTGAAATAAGAATGGCAGGCGTAGTAAAGATTAGGCTACAGAGGGGATAAGACTGTCATGACTGAGAAGGCAGATGCGTCAATTCCGATTTTTCTTGAGGGGGAAAATACTTTGGCGAGCGAAGCGAGTCTAATCAGTGATTGGGGGTGGGGGTTTCGGGGGGCTGAACGCCCCCCTGAGAATAATTTTTTTTTTTTTTATTTTGTGCTATTTTGTATGCTTTTAGAAGCCACATAAGCAAAGCATTTAAAAAAAATACATCATCCCACTATTCATTTATCTCACCATCATTAGTGCCTAAGTATATAAATAAACCAGAGATACAAGGGTCAAGACAAAATATTTCAGAGAAATTTCTTATATTTATGAGTACATATTTGAATAAAAAAACATGATGATTTTTCTTTATATTTACAATTTTAAGAAAATATATTCTATAAATCAAACTATAGAACCACTGGCTGGCAATGCCGGACATTAAAGAAAATTATGAAATAACAGCATAATAACTGTAATAGAATCTTTATTAATATGAAATAAAATTAATTATTTGATAATTTGAGTACCAATGAAAATAGAAGAGCATAAAAGTAATAATGTTAATAACTTGAGTACCATAATGCAAATTAAATTGTTTTTGGGGGGAATATATCCCTGAATAGAATTACACTAATGGGTACGGGCGTTGTCTCATGCAAGCAAAATCATTCACTAGCTCTTTTATATCAAATGACTTAAACATAAGTTTTTCTGTTCCCATCAACAACAAAGAAGATAGCCGATCATCTCCAGTTGTAGTTCGTAAATAGTTCCTCATGTGTTTTAACACAGAAAAATCTCTCGTTACTAACAGTAGTGACTGGAATGGTTAAAAAGATTTTAAGGATGGCTAGCAACCCAGAAAATGCAACAGGTAAGATATTCAGAGCAGAGTACACATCAAATAGGTCTTTTTTGTTTCTTTTGTTCTAAGAACGCCTTTGTGGAATGAGTCTTTTAAAGCAAGAGGACTGAATCAATGTGCACACTATAGTACTTTGCGAGCAGAGTTAGCTTTTCCTCATCAAAGAACTGCTTTGATTGACAGTCAAATATAGTGAGATTTTGAAATAAGTTAATGTTATTGCTAAACCTGCTGTCAAATTCAACAGTGCATTTATCTCTTATTGACAAATGCAAATCTGTCTTCAAATGTTGCTTTAGATTGATGTTCTGAGAAGATACTAATTGTCCATGCCGCTTCCCAGTTGTACTTGTGTGATACTTTTTAAGTCTGTTTGATGTTCGTTGTATTTTCTTGCTACTATTATAGCTAATCCCACAGTGGCACTCACCTCTGATACATCAATTCCAAGATTTTTAGAAAACTCTTGTGCTTCATCATACAACTTCTCATATTCTCTGTCAGTTCTCATATTTACCAAATTTGTTTTCGTTGATGTGATTAGATCTATAGTCTTAACAATGGATATACCTTTTTCTTGAAGTTGCTCCGACGGAAAATTTGATTACATTAACAATTTTCTGCAACAAACAGACAAACTATGAATCTCCAAGATTCCATTCTTGATTTTAGGGCAGATGCTTCCATAGAAGCTGCATTACTTGACTCGGATATGGAATTTTATACTGCAAGATAGCTTCATATCGTACACAAATAATCTGAATACTCCTGTACCAACAGAACCATTTAGCTGCATCTGCTCTCTCTAATTTTAGAACCTGTTGTCCCAGCTCCTGTGATTTAACAAAAAGCTCATGTCTTGAGTTGCTATTTGAAACATATTTATGAAAAGTCTGTAAGGTTGAGAAGATATCTGTAAGGTCATCAAGGTTCTTTACACAGTCAATGAGAACTAGATTGAGGTTATGCGCATAGCAATGTATATGATGGCATGGGGAACTTGCTCTGCTATACGAGCCTGAACTCCTGAACCCTCATCCACTCATCGCTCGCCCCATCATAGCACTGTGCTATACAATTTAACAGTCGTAATTCTAGCTCATTTAACTACTTCAGAATGAAATTTGCAAGGGATTCGGCATCTAGCTTTGCATGTGATAGGTACCACAACATCTCTCATGGGTTATTTCGCCATAAAAAAAACCTGATTATTATGCTTAATTGCTCTTTTCTTGACTGATCCTCTGTCTCATCTACTAATATTAAAAAATACTTTGTCTTCCTAATTGGTGTAGATACAATTTTGAGAAATTTATTTTAAAACACCTGTATTAAGCCATTTTGATACTCTGTGGACTTGTAGTAGCCATACTTTACTTCCACCTTTTTATGCAAAATTTCAACTATGCTGCTAACATATCAAGCGTCCCATAGAAGTTTCCTCTATTTTCTGAAGTTTCACTTTCATCATGACCGCGGAAGGATAAACTTGAGAGAGAGAGAGAGAGAGAGAGAGAGAGAGAGAGAGAGAGAGAGAGAGAGAGAGAGAGAGAGAGAGAGAGAGAGATTTACAACAAGGAGTTACGAGGATTTTGGATGTCTCAAAGTCCAAATGTGTAGACTCCATTTGCTCTTTGGTAGAGCGATTTAGTTTAAGCATTTAGAGAGTTCTTACGATCTTGTCTAACTTATTTTTTAACTCGGTTACCGTGTTACTGTTTACTACATCCGCTAGAAGTCTATTCCAAGTATTTTCTAGTATTTTGTATGTAAAAAATTGCCACATTGAGTGGAGTTGTATCTTTTCAATTTCAGTTTGTATCCGTTACCTCTGGATTAATTTGTGCTGTGTGAATATATTGCTGTAATCTACATTTGTTATTCATTAAGAATTTTGAATGCCTATACTAACTGTCCCCTTAGTCGTCGAGTTTTTATATCAAATAAGGTCAAATGTTCCATCCTCCGTCTATATTCAAATTTCTGTATTGTTGGAACTAGTTTGGTGGCCATAGCCTGTACTGCTTCCAGTGTATCTATACCCGTCTGAATACTTGAAGAACAGAATAGGACTCCGTATTCTAGATGGGGTCTTACTAGTGATGTGTACAACTATAGTAGTGTCTTTGTTTCTGTATTTGAATTTTCTCTTTGTGTAACCTATTAGTTTTTGTGCTTTCTTTTCAGTTTTTGTGCTCTGTTTGGGGAACTTTAAATCCTTGCTGATAATAATACCGAGATCTTCCTCCTGGTCCACACTTTCTTTTTCATTACCCAGCAGTGAGTAATCTGATTATTGGTTACCATAACCTATGTGCATGACTTTACATTTACCACAGTTGAAAGGCATTTGCCATTTTCTGGACCATTCTCCTAGCTTCATTAGATCCTTTCTTAAGAATTCTACGTCTTCTGAGTTTGCAACATTTGTGCATAGTTTAGTATTGTTGGCAAATTTGGCTATTTTACTAGTTAATCCTAAATCTATGTCGTTACTGTATATCAGAAATAGCAATGGTCCAAGGACGGATCCTTGCGGTACTTCGCTTTTAACAGCTGCCCACTCTGAAGCTTCCCCATTGATTACAACTTTCTGTTTTCTGTTTGTTAGCCAATATTCGATCCATTCAGCTGGCTCGTTAATGATGCCTAGTGCTCTAATTTTGACCATTAAATTTTGTATGACAAACTTTGTCAAAAGCCATTTGAAAGTCTAGGTATATGATGTCTATTGCCCTGCTTTTGTCATAAATACTGAACATGAGGAAAAATTCCAAAACATTTGTCACACATGATCTCTTTTGTCTAAAACCATGGTAGCTGTCTATCAGAAGATTGTTTTTCTCTATATGTTCTACTATTGAATCTACTATAACTGATTTTTTTTTGTACCTTCTTGTAGATTGGAGTAACATTGCCTAATTTCCATTCTTGTAGCGCCTTTCTTTCGTTGGTTGTCTTTCGGAACATTTTGTAAAAGTGTGGGGTTATCTCTTCTAGTTCTATAATCTCCCTTGGATGAATATCATCTGGACCTGGGTCCTTGGACTTACTGAGTCCTTTTATTTTATTTATGACATCATCCATTTTAAAGGTGATTCTATTTAATGGTTGTGGCCCTTCATATTTGATAACTGATGCGGGAATGGTTATTGATTCTTCCCCAGTGAATACAGTTGTGAAATATGCATTCATCAGTTCGGCGTATTTTCCAAATTATTTGTTATAAGATTACCCTCTAAGTCTCTATTTATGGGCTAATGTCGTTTTGATTGGTTTTTACTGTTTACATATGCAAAAAATTCTTTTGGGTTTTCTTTACTAGCTGAAGCCACTTTTCTCTTCATTGATCTTGGCCTTTCTAACGAGAGAGAGAGAGAGAGAGAGAGAGAGAGAGAGAGAGAGAGAGAGAGAGAGAGAGAGAGAGAGAGAGAGAGAGAGAGAGAGAGAGTTAATGATCTTTTTATGTGCTGCTGCTGCTTAACTGCTTAATAGGGGTCAGTCGATAAGATAACCCCTAGTGCCATCGGTAATTGAAAACACGAGGGAGAGAGAAAGAGATTGCAAAAACGCTTTGGTTTGGGAATATACAATTAACGACAATTTATTATTGCTTACTTCAGCGTGAATCATATCGCACTGATTTTTAAGTTACAACAATTAATTTTGGCGAAGCCAGAGACTTTTAAAGTCAGCTTTTAATAGTTTGCTAGTCGTAGTCACAAAAATATATATATAACTAAGTGTGATCTTAAAGTGGTGACATATTTGAATTTTGGTGGGAATAATGGAAAACCAGCTGTTGTTATTTCTTGGGCTTTGGGAATGAGGGGGTAAGGTAATGGTTGGGGGTTACTAGTTGAGTCCTGGGGGGTTGGTATTCCTGGCCCTCCCCCGCCCCCCAAATGATGCCCTTGTGAGGTATGGGCACATGCTGAGGATGGATGGTGGAGAGGGAGCGAGGAGCACTAGCGAGGAATCTGTTAGAATATCAAGAGGGAGGCAGAGAATTAGATGAGATGATATGGAGAAAAAAAAAGGGTGGAAGAGGAGTCTTTGATAGAAGACACTGGGTAAGGCATATCAGGCAACGACCCCTTGATGTTGGGATAACGGTGGAAAAGAACACGTACGTGCTATTTGTTTTGATTTATCACGGGCTCTTGTCAGTTTATTTCTAAAGCAGTATCTTGAGCTATTAATCAATGTCTCTAGATATTGAATAGGATTCATTACTATTATTCTCTTAATGTATCACAAGCCTTCTACAAAATCTATGCCGTGTCAGTTATTGGTTATTACTATCATACTGTTTAGTCTCTTTAGTTGATTTATGCATGGATTTTTATGTTTCTACCACTACCTACAATGAATTCAATACCAATCTATCATCTGCTTAAAAAGACATCGCTTATTAACACATGATTTATGAAACATATATTTGATGATATGAATCATAACAATAACATAAACATTAATCAGCTTTATGCGCGATCGTCGTACATCATTTTGATGATTTTGTTTATATGTCCAGTTTGTCCATAAACTTTTCTCTGTTTATATTTATATTAATTTAGAATTCATATAGATTTTGACTTTTTTTTTTATTTTGAGAGTAGCCTAAATAAATATACAGTAGTGACAGAATAGCTGTTATTTTCGTGTAATACAAAAGAAAAAGATTTTCGTAATTTTCATTTCTTCCATATTATTATTATTATTATTATTATTATTATTATTATTATTATTATTATTATTATTATTATTATTATTATTATTATTATTATTATTATTATTATTATTATTATTTGCTAAGCTACAACCCTAGTTTGAAAACCATATAGATAAACTACGAGAGAAGCAATTTAACAATTAAAATAAAGTATTCTGAGAATAGTAACAATATTAGAATAAATATTTAATATATACACTATAAAAAGTTAAGAAAAAAAAAACGAAAAGAAGAGAAATAACATGGAATAGTGCGCCTAGTGTACCCTCAAGTGTACCTTAAACCTTTTCGTGCTGATTTTTTTTTAAAATTTTTTTTCTTGGTAATGCAGATATTTTATAGATTTGATTATTGTTTCATTTTGATAGCAGCCTAAATAATCGATTGATAAACATACACGTGGAATAACTGTTATTTTCATGTACCATATGCAAAGCAAACAGTTTTTCGTTTGCATTGGAACAGAATGAACGTAAAAAACACCATCAACACGTTGGCGCGCGCTTCTTGAGGCGTAAACAACATTACGCATCACCCGGTCTCTTGCTTCTTGGGTTACAATTTGCAGCTTTGCAAGTGTACATTCAAGAATCATCACGTTGGCGTTATTTGTTACGCCACGAATTTGCAATCCAAGGGGACTGTCACTAATTTCCAGTCTAATCCGTCAGTTGCAGAGAACTACAGCAATCATGCCACCCAAAAGAGCTAACGTAAGTTGTATCATACATTAATTTAATTGACTATTTTTATGTAGCTCATTGCTGTAAACAGCTCAGTAGTTTACATTAAGTACTTCTTCCTCCGAAAAATATGTTACTCAAGGGCATAATTTTTACGTAGATTGAGAAAGATTTTGTATGTTATGAATTTTGCTCTAATTAACCGAACCAGGTAGGCCTAAGGTAGACCCAATTCGAGTCTTACCATCTGATATACCTTAATGCCAGATGCCGAAACTGTACCCTATAATTTTCTCTCATGTTCTAACAAAACATTCGTTTCTTTATTCTTTTGTTAAAAGAAAAGGGCATTTAACTTAACTTCGATTGAGCTAGGCTAGTCGGTTTCATAATCTTAATTGTGGGAGGCATTCGCTAATCTTTTCTGTGATCTATTTTAATATTTTGTTCATTTGACAGAACAGTAATTTAGTAATTTCTATTTGACGAAGGTCACAGGTCACCTCATATTGTTTAATGAAGTAACATACTGTATTTTACAATCCTTCATGTGAACATACAATAATTCACAGGATAGAATGGTAAATGTTGCTCACTCTGATACATACAATACTTTCAGATAATAAATGATGAAGAAACATTGTATGATTTATGGTTCTCTGTGTCTAATTAGGATCTGTAATCCTTGGTTAGGTTATATAAAATAAAGCCTTTGTACAATGATGGACAGGACCTGCCAACTTAGAACAAGACCTCACTTAAACTTCCCCAAGTAACCTGACCTACAAGGCGTGTTTTATATACTTTCCTAACAACTGTATTTATAGCAATAGGGTTAAAAATAAGGAAGTTATGTGGCATTTTCGTCATGTATATACTCCGATAATATCACTGCCCGTCTAACAATCTATATTTTGTGGTTTTTGAGTTGCAAGGAAGTTAAGCTGATATGTATTCTGTATTATAGTCTAAGGTATTTCCACTCTGTCTGACCTAATCTGGTATAATGTCATGATTTAGAAAATATTAAAGGTTAAAGGTTAAAAGGTGACTGGTTTCAGTTCCGGTTCCATCAGAAGAGATGCTCACCAGAACGTCAGCCGGACAAGCCCAACCCCCCACTGTGGTGCCCTACCACAGCAGTAGCCTCCCCAGTAAACAGCTTAAACTCACGGTCCTGGGCGTAGAATATTTTGAGATTCTAAGGTGTTCGATGAACATGAAAGGATCTTCCTGGTTCAGTTTTAACCCTTTTATCCCCAGGCTATTTGGAACTTCCTAACCCTTAACCCCAGGGGTTATTTTTTTTCAAGCACATTTTGCAGTAAATTTTTTTTAAATTGCTCTAACAGGCTTAATTTTTTGTCATAGAGTGGTCAGGTTGGTCTCATTCTCTTGGAAAATGCCTGAAGTCTCTCAAATAATTATCAAAAATATGCAAAAAAAAAATGTAAATAGCAGTTTTTTGCAAGGACGTACTGGTACGTCCATGGGGGTAAAGGGATGAGTTTTGTGAAACGTACCAGTACGTCCTTTGGGGGTAAAAGGGTTAAGTGTATATGTGGTGACGTCCTGCTAATGAATATGTCCTATACTCAATTTTAGTTAATGAGGCATATTTGCTCAGACTTGCAGGGGTGCCCTTTTAACTCGGAAAGGTCTCCTTAAAGCTGATTGGCTGGAAGTATTTTGTCTGTAAAATATCAGTGCTTTCAAATAATTACCAAGTAATGTGAATCAAAACTTATTTACTAACCTAAATTTGTTCCGTAACCAAAATACAAACCTTTGCTATTTACAGGGTATTACTTTCGGCGTAGCTGAAATGACGAGCCATTGGATTTTTAACGAAGGTTTACTACCCCCTCTCTAGTTAGCGAGGGGGTAGGGGAGTGGTAACCAGCTACCCCTCCCCCCTCACACACCGCTGAACTGATTCACTTCACTTTTGGCTGGGGTGGCGGTCAGACGTGTCTATCTCACCCTCGCATTTTGACAGCCTTAATCTTTTTTGCTTTTTCTTTCAGAGTGTGTTCGGAAGTTGGCCTCTACCTCTGTCTTGCGGAAATGCCCTGGCTTACCCGACCGCCCTTATGGCATGTTTATGTCGGCGGTCGAGACGGACCCCTCACACCTTGTGTCCGTACTGCAGAGGTCAACGGTGTGATAGAGAAAATGTATGTAGTGAGTGCAGGGAGTGGTCTACCTCCTTGTGGGAGAGGTTTTCCCGGCGACGGAAGAAGAAGTCTAAACGGGATCTTTCTCCTTCAAGGGTTGCTTTGAAGAAGGAAAGTTCCAAGGACTCTTCTTCTGCTGCCCGAACCTCCTCCGGAGCTCCCACTCGATCGGCCTCTCGTGAGAGGCCGGCGAATGGTAGCGTAGGAAATTCTTTTGTTGACCAACCTCGTGATTCGGGAGAGGGAATTGCCTCCCATAGTGAGGCAGCTCCTCCTCCGGGGGAGGATATTGATAACTCTGTAACTAATGATGATTTATTGCAGCTTTGGGCTTCCTTGGGGCTTAAGGGTTCGACCTCCAGGGAAGCCCTGTTTGACTTGATCCAGTTGGGAGCAGCTGTCAAACAGTCGCCGGTGATAGCGGAGGTAGATCCTCTGTCTATCGTCGACGTTGTTGTGGCAGAGGCTTCTGACGGGTCGGGTCAAACCCCTGCCTTGGTTGCCGATGTAGCTGAAGGCTCAGTTCCCCCCTCCGAACATCCTTCGAGGGAGGAGCCGAGTCCAATGGTCTCCTGCGGGTGATTCTCCCCCTCGGGGAAGTTCACTAACAGAGACTCCTCTTCGGAGGACCGACGATGGTGTGCCTGCTCCTAGAGGTTGTCTTCGCCGCAAGGCTCGCCATCCTCTCCGCCGTAGAGGCCTTCCTTATCCCTACAAGGGGGTTAGGAGGCGCCTCTTCGGTTCTTCACCCTCGACGTCCCCCACAGAGGTTCCTCCTCGACGTGAGCTGACCGTTGCAGCTGCATCCCTGGACCTCTCTGCAGATCGTACGCGATCTCCAACGCCTGCCACACCTTTGGACCTGCCTTCTCCGTTTGGAAGCTGACGCGCTGTGGGTGCCCACGCACCCCGTTTTCCAACGGCTTCCGGTCCCTTCGGGGCAGAAGGACTTGTCTCACAATGTGAGCAAGTCTCTTCAGTGCCAGGTTTCACCTGCGCACCCACATTCTCCTGTGCGCTCGCGTGCAGTAGCGCGCCAGCGCTCTCCTGCTGTTGCTGAGGACCTTCCTGTGCGCCAGCGATCTCCTGCAGCAGAGGCAGAGTCATCTCGTTAGCGCTCTCCTGCTCGTCACCGCGCACCTGTTCGCCAGCGCTCGCCTACGCGCCAGCGTTTTCCTGTGCACCAGCGTTTACCTACTCGCCAGCGCACATCTGCGCACCCTGTTCCTGCTACGCGCCCACGCTCCCCAGCTTGCCAGCGATCTTCTCCTGCGCGTCCTCATTCGCCCGCGCGCCCACGATCCTCGAATCTGGGCACAGGCAAGAAGATGCCTCCTTCTCCTTCTCGCCCGCGATCACCTGCGCCATCGTGTGCACTCGTCGCGCCCTTCCAGAGCTGGGAAGTCTCCTGCACGCGCCCACGAGCAGCCCCCGGTACGCTCCTCTACTCCTGTTGGCCCTGCGCCCCAGCCGCCTGCTCCTGTCCACGCGCCAGCGATCTCCTGCGCGCCCGCGCGATCTGTCGCCTGCGCGCAAGCATCTCTCAGCACGCCCGCGCGCACACGATCCTGCGTGTCAATGGTCTCCTACGTGCCCACGCGCTATCTTGCCTGAGCACGATCGCCCTACGCGCCATCGCTCGCCTGCGCGCCATCGCTCGCCAACGCGCCAACGCTCGCCCCTGTGGCCGCGCGCCCACGCGCCCCTTCTCCCGCGCGCCCGCGCCTTCATCTCCGCGCGCCCGCGCCCTTGCGTGCAAAGGTTCGCCCGCGGTCCCGCGATTTGTCCATCGCGCGAGCGCCAGCGCGACCCCGCATGTGATTCTCGTCGGGTTTCGCAGCGCGAGCAGCCGAGCGAGTCTCTAGGAGCGCCCACAACCAGGTCATCATCTTCTCGATCCCTCCCCCGCAATTGCAGGACAGCGCGCTCGCAGGAGGAGTGGAAGTCTTCAGAGAGGTCTAGGCAACATTCTTCCTCTTCTTCTTTTCAGGCAGGCCCTGTGGTGTCTACTCCTAAGGATCGCCCGATCCCCTTCCCTCCAGTGGGGGTCTCTGACACTGCTTCCGTCAGTCGTCAGCCTTGGTTTGGGTCCCTTATCAGAGCTGTCGTCCAAGCTGTTAAGCCCGCCTTCGCTGATTTGGGCCTCAAACCAGCGTCCTCACTGAAGAGGAAGAGAGGAGTGAAGTTCGTGGTGACTTCTCCTAGGGTCAAGCTGGCTCCCTAGAAGCCCGTAAGGAAGGCTCCTTCCCCCCCTCAGACATTCTCTCCTTCTCCTGTGGACGAAGCTTTTCCGTCCTCAGGAGAATCTACCGAGGTGAGGCCTTCCCCCACCGCACCAATGGGAGAGACCCCACCTCGAGTAGGAGAATCGTCGCGTACTGGGGCAGAGAAGAGTCCTCAGGCTTCTTTGCTGGAGTTTTGCATCCCTCCTAGAAGGGAGCCTAAGGACTCGAAGACCATCACGAAGTCTTCTTCAAGGATTCGACCAGAGCCAGCGAGACTCCAGGAGAACATCCACGTGTCCCCCCAAGTAGAGCAGCTGGGGACAGGAGACTTTGCTGCCAACTCACCAGGAGGAGAGCAGCATGATTCGGAGCACGCCTTCTGGCAGGTCCTGACTTTGATGAGACATCTCAACAAGTTCAAGGACCCCATGACCGCCCCTCGTGAAGGCAAGGATATGTTCCTGGACCAAGTCTACGGCACTCAAAAACCCTCTAAGGCCAGCGCGGCTTTGCCTTGGTCCCAAGGGGTGAAGAGTGCCAGAGATAAGGTCGAGGGCCAGCTTGTGGAACTCGCCTCCTCCAGCCGTTCCTCTGCTGGTAACAAGCTCCTACCACCTCCTCGTGTCCAACAGAGGAGGTACTTCGAGATCATGGAGGAGCCTTCTATAGCTCTTCCTCTTCACCACTCTGTGGAAGAGCTCACCAGGGGAATCTCTCTTGAGAGACTCTCCAACCGGCAGGTGACATTCTCGGCAACGGAGATCCTGAGTCAGGAGAAAGTCGCAAAGTGTGCCATGCAGGCCACTTCGTGGCTGGATGTCTGGGTAGGGTCTCTGGGCATCCTGTTGCATTCTGAGGATCTTTCCAAGGAAAGCACCAGGAAGGCCCTGGAGACCTTCCTCCTCTCGGGCACACGTACCATCGAGTTTCTGGCCCACCAAGTTTCGAACTTGTGGGCAAACTCGATCTTGAAACGTCGTGATGCGGTGACCGAGAGGTTCCACGTGAAGGTCCCAGCCGTGGATGTCTGCAAGCTCAGACACTCTTCCATCTTAGGAAAGAGTCTGTTTGTGCCCAAGGATGTGGAACAGGCAGCTGAGAGGTGGAGGAAATCGAACCACGATTCTCTTCTCCAAAGGGCTCTTACATCTAAGCCCTACAAACCTCCAGCACCCCAACAATCTCGCCAGTCCAAGTAGACGAAACCGGCTCCGGCAGCAAAGACGAAGGTGTCCAAACAGCAGTCCTTTCCTGTCAAAGACAAGAAGGGCGGAAAGTCCTCCAGGGGAGGCAAGAATCCTAGAGGGAGCGGCCGAGACCGCAAACGCTGGGATTGGCAATCCCCCTGCATGTCCACCAGTGGGGGGATGCCTACAAAGTTGCGCGTTCAGGTGGCAACAACTCGGGGCCGATTCCTGGATGATCTCCGTGATCAGTCAAGGATATCGCGTCCCGTTCATGACATCTCTTCCTCCCCTGACAGCGAATCCAGTTTCGTTGAGCTCCTATGCCATGGGATCGGTAAAGGGTAAAGGGGCTAGCCCTTCGGGCAGAAGTCGAGACCATGCTCAAGAAGGATGCTCTCCAGGAGGTCGTCGACTGCTCCCCAGGCTTCTTCAGTCGACTCTTTCTTGTAAAGAAGGCGTCTGGAGGCTGGTGACCCGTCATTGACCTCTCAGCCCTGAACAAGTTTATCAAACAAACTCCGTTCAGCATCGAGACAGCAAAGACGGTCAGACTTGCAGTGAGACCGCAAGATTTCATGTGTACACTGGATCTAAAGGACGCGTACTTCCAGATCCCAATCCATCCGTCTTCCAGGAAGTACTTGAGATTCAGCCTAGACAACAAGATCTACCAGTTCAAGGTGCTGTGTTTCGGTCTCTCCACAGCACCACAGGTTTTCACCTGAGTGTTCACCCTGATATCTTCGTGGGCACACAGGATCAGCATCCGTCTCCTCCGTTATCTGGATGACTGGCTGATCCTGGCAGACACCGGAGTCGACCCTTCTTCGACACCAAGACAAGCTTCTGGGACTTTGCCAAGATCTAGGGATCATGGTAAATCTCGAGAAGTCTTCTCTGCTCCCATCTCAATGACTGGTATACAGTGATCCCTCGTTTATCGCGGTAGATAGGTTCCAGACCCGACCGCGATAGGTGAAAATCTGCGAAGTAGTGACACCATATTTACGTATTTATTTAACATGTATATTCAGACTTTTAAAACCTTCCCTTGTACGTAGTACTGTTAACAAACTACCCTTTAATGTACAGAACACCTAATGCATGTACTACAGTACCCTAAACTAAAACAGACACAAATATTAAAGGCGATTTTATATCACGCGTTTCCTAAACACGCCAAAAAGCACGATAAAAAATGGCAACCAATGTTTTGTTTAAGTTTATCTCTGATCATAATGAAGAAACAAACGCATTTAGTTTACACATCTGTGTATAAGTTAGTTTTTTCAATATTTAACTTAGCCGGTGATTATATAGCTGCAACTCTGTTGCCCGACAGACAACTCTACGGTAAAAACTCGCCAGCGATCGCTACACAGGTTGCGGGTGTGCCCAACAGCGCCATCTGTCGTCCAGATACCCAGTACTCAATGTAAACAAAGACTCAATTTTCTCTCTGTCGAGCTATCGACAAGACGTACTTACTCGCTGTTGCTAAACTGGAGTTTTTTCACAACTAATTGGTGAAGTACTTTATTCTAGTTTTGAGCTTTCGCTATGCAGGTGTTTTATCTTCATCTTAAATCTTGAACTCGTTTTGGATAGATTTAATTATGGTGACAAAGAGAGTATGGACTTTCTTTCACTTTTAAATGGCCGACCCTTCCCTTAGACGGAAGTGTGTTTAGGCTTTTAGTAATTATCTTATCACGTTATAGATTTTCCTCTATATATTTTATATCTCTCCGCCTTTATTAGGCCTCTTCGATTAACTTTCCATTTATTATAAACATATAAAAATAATTTTAATGTTTTGTTTATATAGACCTTTCCTGAGAGTAGGCGGTCCTAACTTGGAAACCGAAGTTAATCAACGTTGAGCCCTTTATATCGTAATTAGCTTTTAAAGAGCTAAGGATTTAAAACTTTTTAAATGTAATATTTTATGAAAGAATTTCTTTGATAGTCTTCGTACTGTTTTCAAAGATGAACTAACGTTTAGTTTATTTATGCTACGCAGTTGTTGACGTTCAGGACGTTCAACATGCGCTCTATCGTTACGATAGAGAGGGAGTGTATCACGGTTTCACTTTGCAGTAAGAGTAAATCGATTCTGACGTTTTGTTCATTCTTTCTTAGCTTAAATGTTTTAAATTCTTTTTTAAAGGAACTTTTTATTTGAAAAACCTTTCAGTTTTTTCCTTTAGTCAAATAACATGTTTTTTTGACGAAATATAATTGGGCTCTTCTCTTAGGTGCGAAATCAAGAGAGAAAGAGAGAGAGAGATAGAGACGGAGGGAGAGAGAGGAGAGAAAACGTTCCGTTCAAGCGGGTAACGTTGTTCTCGAGTTACTCTCGTCCCTAGTCGCTGTACGGGGAGGAAGGATAAAACGTTTTTAGTTTTTTATTCTCGTCCCCAGGCTATGTGCGGTGAGAGATTGAAAACGTAGTTTATGAACTAGTGTTTAGTCTTTCCCAACCACTGATTTTTTTATCTTAAAATTTGTTTTCTGTTTTTTGCTGGTATTAATGAGCTTGCATTATACGACTGATTTCGCAATTACTACCTTTTAATGAAGGGTAGAATTGCGTGTTTCAGGTAGAAGTCAGTAAAAGTTTCGATTTCAGTGAAATAAGTGCAAAACAGAAAATCGAAGTGATAAAGTGATATGCGCAAAGTGTTACAGTGTTGCGTCCGAGGGTTCGTCTGTTCGTGCCTGTCGTTCACCTAGTCCGGGACCTCTTGCATGCTCCCAAGCTCAGGGGAGAAGTAATGTCAAACGACTTATGGGTTCGAGAGGCCTTGATCAACGAACAGACGTTTTCCCTCTATGGTATCGGGTGTATCTTACCAAGATCTCCCCTACCATAAGACGAGAGAGACGTTGTTTCTCCTCGTCATCCGAAGGCTTTTCGCATAAGAAACCTGTCACAAGGTTTCGAAGCCCTTAAGCGAAAGTCAGTCCTTTCAGGACAGGTCCAGCGTCCTGGTTACAACCATTAGGACAGCTCTGACCCTATGCAGTCATCGGATAACTGCTCGCCGCCTAACAAAGGCGTAACACAGACTCCGAGAGTCTTTTTTTTGTTGGCAAAGTGTTGCGGTCACAGACGTTACCCTCGTCTCTTACCACAACCATTTCCGTTGATCCTTAATGGGTTGTATGGCAAGACATGCAGTATATGCTTGCCTCCCTTATGGAAGACTATTCTGCCGATTAGTCCGTTGAGTCTAGCCGTTTATCTCATCGATATCCTGGCTTTCAGCCAACCTAACGTTCCTTTGTGCTTACTGATGACGTTGGCGTAGCTTAGTCACGTCAGTCAGGTTGTTTAGAACCACACTCGATGCGGTCTCGTGTGGTTTTTCAGCCGCATTTGGACGTTAGGCCACTTGCTGATGCTCCTGTTGACGTTCAAGACGTTCACTAACAATCGGAGTTGACTTGTTTTGACGCTGTGCGTCAACCTCCGCATTCTAGAGTTGTTTTGACTGCTCAGTCTAGGCAGTCAAAGCAGTCTCGAGTGGACGCTGTGCGTCCTCACGCACCTGTTGTGGTTGACAGTTCAGTTGTTGACAGTTCACAGACTGTCAAGCAGTTACATGACGTTGCGTTCTGGTCCGCTACTAATGCACCAGTGAGTGTGGACTCTGCTTGTAAAGCATTGCCACCACGGTAGGTCTCTCCCTTGCTTGAGACTCAGCTTTTATTGGACAAGGTTCCTGTAGATGAGGAAGTTGCTGTTCCCCCTCCTACTGATATTCCCTTGAGGACTCTGTCAGATGGAGAGGAGCCTAAAGCTGCTTAGCCTCCTATGGACTTTAATTAAATCATGAGGATTTTTTTAAGGATCTTTGTCCGGATCTTTTTGTAACTGCTGCTCCTCGTTCGCCTAAACGTCAGAGCTTACACTAGGCCTAGCTACTTCGAAGCCGTTGTTTTTAAGCTAGTGCTCTCTCGTTCTCCTAGAGAGCTTTACGTTGGCTAGGCGACTGGTTTTTCACCAGGAGGAGTTTGGGGGATACAGCCTTTGCTTTCCCTTCTTTTAAACTGGTTTATAGAGCGAGAGTCTGATATGACACGAGAGAAGTTCTCGGCTTGGGAGTTCATGCCTCTGCCCAGATAGACTTCTCAATTCTCGTAGACTCTCCCTGGCGCCTGGCCAGGAGACGCTCCAAGTTGTTTACAGGTCAACTTCACAGCTGTTTTTGAGCCTTTGAAGTTTTGCTGTACAATTATGTCATGCATAACAAGGCTTTCAGGGATGGTAAGCGGTACCGCCTCAGTCGCTAACCCCGTCTGTTGCCACACCTGCTCCCGTAGACCCTAAATGGGCTTTGCTGCAAAACATGCAGTCCAAGCTTGCGTCCTTGATAGAGGACTTTAATGCGGAGAAGGTTGCTACCGAACCTTCTGGCCAACAACCTTCCAACCGGTCGGTTGTGCGCCCTGTTGACGCTGAGGTAACCTACTCGTGTCTGCCAGTTGAGGTGGTTCCTCCACCGATGCGACCCAGTGTGGGTTGCCAGCCGCACGTTGACGTTAAGCGACGCTCGGAGGTGGTTGTTGACGTTCAGGACGTTCAACAACCAGCAGAGGTGACTTGTTTTGACGCAGTGCGTTAACCTCAGCAACCCGGTAGGGTGTTGACTGCACAACCCAGACGGTCTAGACAGTCTCGGGTTGACGCTGTGCTTCCTCGCGCACCCATGGTTGTTGACAGTTCACAGACTGTGCTGCAGTTCCATGATGTTGCGTCCGGCTCCGTCACGCATCCACCAGTGCTACCGGACTCAGCGAGCCAGACGTTGCCCACTCCGTTGCCGTTTCCTCATCAGTTTTCGGATGAGGAACCCTCTGATGAGGACGTTGCTGAACAACAAGACGATCAGCCCCCAGAATAGATCAAGCCCTGCTATCCATCCAGAAGATGCTGAAGAAGGAACGCTGCTCAGTCAGGCTGTGGATGAGTCTGGTAGGGACGCTGTCATCCGTGGAACAATTTGTGTCACTAGGAAGACTACACCTCCGTCCTCTTCAATACCATCTAGCTTTTCACTGGAAAAAGGACAAGACGCTAGAAGCGGTCTCGATCCTGGTTTCCAAAAAGATAAAGTCTTGTCTGACTTGGTGGAAGGACAATATCAACCTAAGAGAGGGTCTTCCCCTGGCTGTTCAGACTCCCAACCACGTTCTCTTCTCGGACGCATCGGACGTGGGCTGGGGCGCGACACTAGACGGTCGGGAATGCTCAGGACTGTGGAACTCGAGTCAGAGGAGCATGCATATCAACTGCAAGGAGCTGTTGGCAGTACATCTGGCCTTGAAAAGCTTCAAGTCTCTCCTTCGAGGCAAAGTGGTGGAAGTTAACTCGGACATCACCACGGCCTTGGCGTACATCTCCAAACAAGGAGGTACCCACTTACTGACGTTGTACGAGATCGCAAGGGACCTGCTCATCTGGTCAAAAGGTCAAGACATCTCCCTAGTAACGAGGTTCATCCAAGGCGACTTGAACGTCATAGCAGATTGTCTCAGTCGGAAAGGGCAAGTAATTCCAACCGAATGGACCCTCCACAAGGATGTGTGCAAAAGACTTTGGGCCACTTGGGGTAAAACCATCCATAGATCTCTTTGCAACCTCGCTGACCAAGAGGCTTCCAATCTATTGCTCTCCAGTCCCGGACCCAGCAGCAATACATATAGATGCTTTCCTCCTAGATTGGTCACATCTGGATCTCTACGCATTCCCACCGTTCAAGATTGTCAACAAGGTACTGCAGAAGTTCGCCTCTCACGAAGGGACAAGGTTGACGTTAGTTGCTTCCCTCTGGCCCGCGAGAGAATGGTTCACTGAGATACTTCGATGGTTAGTAGACGTTCCCAGTAGTCTTCCTCTAAGGGTAGACCTTCTACGTCAGCCACACGTAAAGAAGGTACTCCAAAGCCTCCACGCTCTTCGTCTGACTGCCTTCAGACTATCGAAAGACTCTCGAGAGCTAGAGGCTTTTCGAAGGAAGCAGCCAGTGCGATTGCTAGAGCAAGGAGAGCTTCTTCCATTAGAGTCTACCAATCGAAGTGGGAAGTCTTCCGAGACTGGTGCAAGTCAGTTTCTGTATCCTCGACCAGTACCTCTGTAGCTCAAATAGCTGTTTTTCTCTTATACCTGAGAAAAGGACGATCCCTTTCAACTCCCACTATCAAGGGCTACAGAAGCATGTTGGCATCGGTCTTCCGGCATAGAGGCTTAGATCTTTCCAAACATAAAGATCTGCAAGACCTCCTTAAGTCTTTTGAGACCACCAAGGAGCGTCGTTTGGCTACCCCTGGATGGAATTTAGACGTGGTACTAAGATTCTTCATGTCAGACAGGTTGGAGCCGTTACAATCAGCCTCCCTGAAAGATCTCACTCTTAAGACTCTTTTTCCTGGTATGCTTAGCCTCGGCTAAAAGAGTCAGTGAGATTCATGCCTTCAGCAAGAACATAGGATTTTCGTCAGAAAAAGCCACTTGTTCGCTACAACTTGGTTTTCTAGCCAAATATGAGCTGCCTTCTCGGCCTTGGCCTAAATCTTTCGATATCCCCAGCTTATCGGAGATCGTAGGCAATGAACTAGAAAGAGTCTTATGCCCTGTTAGAGCTCTTAAGTTCTATTTAAAGCGTACTAAACCCTTATAAGGCCAATCTGAAGCTTTATGGTGTTCAGTTAAGAAACCATCCTTGCCTTTGTCAAAGAATGCTTGGTCAGACTTTATCAGATTGTTAATACGAGAAGCTCATTCACATCTGAGTGAGGAAGACCGAACTTTGCTTAAGGTGAAGACGCACGAAGTTAGAGCTGTAACAACTTCCGTGGCCTTTAAGCAAAATATATCTCTGCAAAGTATAATGGACGCAACCTATTGGAGAAGCAAGTCAGTGTTCGCGTCATTTTACTTGAAAGATGTTCAGTCTCTTTACAAGAACTGCTACACACTGGGACCATTCGTAGCAGCGAGTGCAGTAGTGGGTGAGGGCTCAACCACTACAATTCCCTAATTCCATACCCTTTTAATCTTTCTCTTGAAATGTTTTTATTGTTGTTTTTTGGGTTGTCCGGAAGGCTAAGAAGCCTTTCGCATCCTGGTTGATTTGGCGGGTGGTC
>NC_090745.1:95601419-95673919 GCF_036898095.1 Palaemon carinicauda
GGCTCGCTTCATTCCGGGTAAGAGGAATGTGCTCGCCGACAGTCTGAGCAGAGCAGAGCAGATAGTGAGTACCGAATGGTCTTTGGATCCTCTAGTAGCCAACAAAGTCCTGACTTTGTGGGGTTCCCCGACGGTGGACCTGTTCGCAACAGCCTTGAATTTCAAGCTTCCGCTCTACTGTTCCCCAGTCCCGGACCCCAAGGCACTCTGGCAAGATGCCTTCCAACAATGGTGGGACAACATTGACGTCTACGCCTTCCCACCGTTCTGTCCGATGAGAAGGGTGCTCAACAAGACCAGACTATCGGTCAACCTGTCGATGATCCTAATAGCTCCGCTATGGCATCATGCAGAGTGGTTCTCGGACCTTCTGCAGCTCCTGACGAAACTCCCGAGAGAGCTTCCTCCACGACACGAGCTACTCAAGCAACCACACTGCAACATCTTCCACAAAGCCGTAGCATCGCTTCGGCTTCACGCCTGGAGACTATCCAGCATCTCCTCACAGAGAGGCTTTTCGCAACAAGTTGCGGAGAGGATGTCTCGACACCTGCGAAAGTCATCTGCAGGGGTCTACCAGGCGGCGAAGTGGAGAGTCTTCTGTGGTTGGTGTCGTGGAAGGGGTATCTCTCCCCTCGATGCCACTATTCCAGCAATAGCGTGAAGAAATGCGCCTTTCGGTCTTGGCAGTGAAAGGCTATCGCTCAGCCTTAAGCCTGGCCTTCAGGCTGAAAGGAATGGACATTTCCTCCTCGCTGGAACTTTCCCTACTCATACGAAGCTACGAGCTTACCTGCCGTCAGTCGGAAGTGAGACCCCCTCCATGGAACGTGGTTCGTGTCCTCAGGTCTCTTTAGAGACCTCCGTTCGAACCATTACGCCAGGCTTCTGATCGTCACCTGACTTGGAAGACGGTGTTCCTGCTTGCTTTGGCCTCGGCCAAGCGAGTCAGTGAACTTCATGGTCTCTCGTACGACGTCGCCCATTCAAGGGGATGGGGGGAGGTAACATTCGGGTTCGTCCCTGAGTTTGTTGCTAAGACTCGGAATCCTGGAGTTCCGGACCCACGGTTCGACGCCTTCAGGATTTCAAGTCTCCGTTCTGTAACAGATGACCCAGACCATCTCCTACTGTGCCCAGTAAGGAGTCTGAGGCTCTATCTGAAGAGAACAGCTGCAGTTCGTCCTCGAGTGCAAGCCCTGTTTGTGAGCACAGGGAGGACGAAGAGGAGGGTCACTAAGAACACCATCTCAGCTTGGATTCGCAGGGTTATCCACCATTCCCTGAATCCTGACCCTCCTCCGTCACGTCGCCCTAGAGCACACGATGTCAGAGGCATCGCTATGTCCCTGGCATTCAAGAGGAATTTCTCTGGGACGCAGGTTCTACAAGCTGGGGTCTGGAAGCGTCAAACGACCTTCACAGCTCGCTACCTGCAGGACGTGACCCACAGGAGGCTCGATACGTTCTCTATCAGCCCTGTGGTGGCTGCACAACAGCTGGTCTAACCTCAGGCTCCTTAATGGACAAGTAGCAGAAGGGTGAGGGCATTGTTACCCAGTTTTAGTCTGCATGAATGAAAAAGTATGTCTGGCCCTTACTTTTTTCTTCATCCTCTCCTCTCTTGGGGAAAGCAGCATCCTGGGTTCTCTGCGCAGCTGACCTCAAACCACTGCAGGTAAACTATGCTTCCTTGTGTTCCTAGTATTAATATAATACTGTCGCGACCCCCATACCCTGATGAGGTGGTATTGGGAACGTCCTAGCCTAGATTTCCATCTAAAGGACTTCAGGTCAACTTCCTATGACGAGTCACACTTCTTTCCTTCACACACTAGCTTATGTAGGCCGCACGTGCGAGGTGCAGGGACTCCTTATCTTGAGTGCTACACACTCGGATCCTGAATCCCCGGGCAAAGCCAAAGCTGGTAAGCCTGGGACTTACCACCCTACCTAAGGGTTGAGTCACCCCATATAAATAGCGTGGTTTGTATTTCGGTTACGGAACAAATGACAAATTCGGAAATAATTTGTATTTTTCCTAACCATACAAACCTTAGCACATACTTGCCCGCCAGCCCTGTCTCCCGTGAATTCCTACTTCTAAGCGAAGTGAATCAGTTCACCGGTGTGTGAGGGGGGATGGGTAGCTGGGTACCCCTCCCCTACCCCCTCGCTAGTTAGCGAGGGGGTAGTAAACCCTCGTTAAAAATCTAATGGCTCATCATTTCAGCTACGCCGAAAGTAATACCACATGTAAATAGCTAAGGTTTGTATGGTTAGGAAAAATACAAATTATCTCCAAATTTGTCATATTTAATTTATATAGGAATGTTTTGATTGTGGTTAGGAAATGATCATTAAAACTAGGTAACTGGGCTAATTAGTGTAATGAGGGTTATAGCATGGACATTACAACACTGCTTAATGATGCAAAACTAAACACAAAGAATTATATTGTTTGCTTTTAATGTGAGGTATAAGTGAACTTCAACAAAGGAAAATATTAAAAGATGCAAAACCAAATTCAATAATACTTTGGGAAGCTGAAAATCTTGTAAGCAGCTATTCTATAATAGGTTAGGTAAACCAACTCAAAATTAGAATAACAATCCTGAATTCCTAAAGGTTTATGAAAAAATGTGAATAGGATAGCTGATGAAAGAAAAGGGTAAAATGATCATTATTGGTAATATTTGAAAATATCAAGAATAGGAAAATAGCAAATATAGGCAGAAATGTTGGGGGAGAAGAAATGCAAAATTCCTGAAAGAAAAGTTTGATCTGATAAAGGTTTGGAGACCAAAGCCAAAGGATCTACTCTATTCAGAATGGCAACCACACTTGAATTACAGTACCTTTGCTGTATGTGCAGACCACCAATGCAATGTATAGGCCTCAGCTCTTTTAAGTATATTAATGTAATGGGAAAGCAATTGATTAGGTTTCTAGATTCACTCGATTGTCCCATTTCTAAGATTTGGATACTCGGTATTTGAAAATAAACTACTGTATACAAATAAGATTTTAATGCATTTATTACTCTTTCACTTTCTTTGTCTCTTAGGAGTCAAATGACGTAGAAAAGAAGGAGAAGAAGGTTAAAAAAGATGATTTCTCTTCCGATGCCAAAACCAAGGATGGTAACCCTTGGAACCTGAAGGTTGTTTCCTGGAATGTTGATGGATTGCGAGCTTGGTTGAAAGTAAGTACAATAATGTGGATGGTTGGATACACAGTTGTACTTTTTTATTTTTCTGATGTTTCCTATTATAAATTCCATTGTCTTTTCTACGACCTGACTGCGAATATCTACAGTTAGTGCCGTTGAAGCTTGTTTCTAGTTTATTTACACTATTTTCAAATGATGTACAGCCATGAATATCTAAAAATATAATTGTTCCGTCACTAACAAACCTAACGCTATTTGATAGAAATTATCCTTTCGGCGAAGCTGAAACTAGCCTCAAGACTTTTTTAGCGAGGTGGAACTAACCTACCTCTAGTTAGCGATAGGGGGAGCTGGGGGAACCCAGCCACCCTTCACACACACACACACACACACACACACACACACACACACACACACACACACACACACACACACACACACCGGTGTATTCTGATCCCCTTTTCTTCTTTTGGCTTGGAGAGAGTAGACGTGCCATCTCTGACTCCTGCCAAGTGATTTTACTGGCATTTGACTTTTCTTTTGCTTTTTTCTTATTAATTGTTTCTATATATTTTAAGATTATTGTAATGTTTATATGCATATATAGATGTTTTTCTTTTCATTACAGTGTAATGTTGCTGTTTTTTTTTTTTTTTTTTTTCAATGTGTGTGGCCTTTCTTGAAGGCAGAGAAACCTCTGCGGTCTCTTCTCCTTTAAGGTTGTACAACTGTAGGCTGTTGGCCTCCCCTACTTCTTCAAGCAGTGACCTGGCCTCTGCCTTAGGGAGACGTCTTTTCTCCTCCGTTTGGATGTTGACGTCGCTTGCTCCCTGCGAGTTCATCGGAGGGAAGACCTCTTGCGGCCTACCCAAGTTGGACTTTGGTTTTACTCCTCTTCGCTGACGCCGCTTTAGATTACTGCGCCTCTCAGAGGAAACCTCTCCCGTGCATGGGTTAGGTTTTCCTCCTGGGGGAGGAAGAATTTTTAATTCTTTGTTTTTCTAAGTGCCAGCAGCCGACGTAGGAGTGCGAAGCCAGATGTCCTTTCCAGCCTTTGTCATCTTTGCCTACGCTTGCTGCAGTCCTGAACTTCCGCAGCAGTAGCTGTTCGGAACTCCTCGGAGTGCTGCGGGTAATCCCTTCAGAATTCAGAAGCATTCTTCAGCTTCGTTCCTCAGGCAAAAACAAGCTAAACAATTGCCAGCTCACCAGATCTCTGATTCACCAGCTCGCCAATTGCTGATTCAATGGCTAGACGATCTTCAGCTTCTTTCTGATTGCGCCGATCACCATTCGACAACTAATCATTCGTCGTCTCTCAATGTGACAGCTCACCGCTCGTCATCTTTACGTTCGCTTGCTTGTCGTTCACTAGTCTGCTGTGCGCTTGTTTGCCGTTCGCTGTTCACCGACTCGTGATCATCACTGAACCTGCTCAGGATTGTCACTAGTCAGTTCCTCTAGGTTGCTTTTAAAACCAGCAACCACTTCCCATCTAATGGTTTAGCCTGGGATACTTTGCCTCCGTGGTAAAGACGCTTCCGGAACAATCCGTTACGTTGGAGACCCTCGCTTCATTGAAGCATGGGCATCCCTAGAGTCTCTCCTTGTAGAGTACTCTCATCTTGAAAAAATGATCATCTTCTCACCTCTCTCTTAGGCTTAAGCTACTTTGGTAGCCCTCCTACGTAGAATTGAAGGTGCTGCTCCCAAGTCTCTCTTCGGAGAGTACCCCCATTTAGACAACATAGACCGTCTTTTCTCTTGGGACTACTCTACTTCGGTAGCCCTCCCCACATAGAGTTGAAGGACTTCAACACGGATTTCCTTTTGGAAACCTAACCCAGCACTCTCCATTGACTACTGGGCTAATGCACGAGGGCTAACCTTGGCGCTTATACCCCTCTCGCCTTTTGAGTTTTAATTTTTTCTCTCAAACAGGGTTGCTTCAGTTCCCGAGGTTTTCATCCCTTTTGCAAACTTCGAAGAACCTGCATTCATGAGGCCAGTTTTCTTTCATCGAATCCGTGACATTCACGAACGTTCATCCCTCACGAACATAAATTCTTCACCTACGCTTCGTTCCTAGTACTGAATGGCTTACGTGCCATGTGCCTCAAGGTCCAGGTTGCAGCTTCGGCTGCTACCTCCTCCCTTGTTTCATGCATAGCACAGGACTACCTCACGAGCCGACCTAGCATGGATAGGAACTGTGCTAGTTATGCAGTCTCCAGCAGCAAATGGGTCTTGGACATGGTTTTGGAGGCAGATTCGTTGAATTTGTTCCTCCCCTGTCATTGGAAGGCACAACCCCATGGAGTTACCGCTCCCCTCATTTTCTAGTTCTTAGAGAATTAAATTCAGTGCTGTCTAACACTACAGCTATATGGCAATTTAGTTGCCAGAATTCCAGTCAATGCATTGTTCGCTGACGCGCTACTTGTCTTTTCATCGCTACTCTCTAGAGTCTCCTTCACACGCTCGCCAATGTGTCGCTCGCCATCGCTACGCTCGCCTTCTCGCCGTTCTCTTGCTTCACGATCACCTGCCCGTCGATCTCCAGCACATGATCGTCGTTCACCTGCTTGTCAAAGGTCTCCAAGGGCCATATGCGCGCTCCTTATCAAGTTACCCGTTTTGAGCATTCTCTTCAGAGGAAGCAGGGGAGTACTGCTTTGAAAAACAGTGACCTTTTCAAAGGAAAAGTCCTAGTTCTAAAACCTTGTCCTGGCAGTTAAGCAGGACCAGCCTAAGCTCTCCCTGCAGCACATAGAAGCACTCCAAGGATTCCTCTGAGAGTCTTGAGTTCCTCGCAAAAGAGTTCTCCTCTGTCTGACCCTAGACGTAGGAGTGACCAACAACCCCTACTTCTTGTATTGTAGCCTCCCATGCAGAGGTCTTCCAGATATGAACAATACCAGTGTTCTGTGGCCTGTGACATCTGCCTTGACCCTGCTTGGGAGAGATTAGGTCTCATTCCTATCAAGCCTAGGAAGAAGAGTAGTGGTTAGCGAGCGTATACCCCTCCTCCAGGGGATTCAATACACCCAAGGACCAGTAGAGGCTCGAGATCTCTGAGGGAGGTTGTTTACATGGAGACTTATAAATTGGTTCCGAAAGACCTGGATCCTGTGGTCTTGAGTTCTTCGGCCCCATTAATTAAGAATGTGCTGCACCCTTCTAGTTTTCTTGCTGCCTCATTGATGATGTCTGAAGCTGTGTGTTATACACGGCCATACTGATGCTTAACTTGCTGTCCTGAATGCTGCAGTTTTAAATTTTGGTCTGCTAATGTGTTCATACCATGACTGGAGTATATCTTACTGTTACTCCATAGTCATTGATGTTCACATTTCCAACTCTTGTTATTACAGAAGATTGAGGCTTGGTGACTGAACAGATTGAAGTACTGCATGTTGTAAGTGTCATATTTCCTTAGATGTAAAGTATGGCTACATGACAGGCAATGTCACCAATACATATATGGCATATTTGCTTGATACACAAATTATTGATACTTGATGATTACTAGTCATTAATGATCAAGAATGTTGAGATCAGTAATGAGCATAAATATCCTATAAAGTTTTTCATAACTATGTGTTGTACAAACCTCTCTGTTTACTTACAGTTCATTGCACAGTGTGTGATAATTAACATAGATTTCAACTTGTGAAAGAACAATTATTTGAAAATCTGCATTGCTTATAACGGAAGGAAAAGTTGCTCTATTCTCACGTCAATAAAGTAACAATGGTCAGATTTTCTCATTTCAGATGGTCTAAGTAGATAACAATTGGGTCTTGCTCAAAATTTTTGAAATGGCATGTAATATATTATTTTTAATTAAACTTTTAATGTTATTTTGTTTGGTCAGTAGTTGACAGTTTGTTTTAATGGATCATTCAGTTTAATCAATGTTTGACAGTATTTCTATTTTCCCTTTTACAGAAAGATGGTCTGTCTGTGTTTGAATTGGAAGATCCTGATATTGTATGTCTGCAAGAAATTAAGTGCTCCAATGCAAAAATGCCAGATGAAGTGAAGAATATGAAAGGGTACAAGAGCTATTTCATGCCAGGTAATACTATTGTATATTTGTTTCTTTTAGATTCCATTAATCATATATTGTATCAGTATATTTGTGGGCCATTAGTTTAAGACAGAAGATCAAGGTAGTCTTTCTCTGCATGCACCCTATAGATAGATCCTCAGGTGTGTCTCAACCAATAACCTCACTCTTTGATTCTGTTGGTCTGTGAACAGCTTTAGTCTTGTTCCCCAGGTATTTACTTAGAATATATAGGATCACAAGTCCAGTACTTTATAGTTAATATCTTTTTGCTTTTAATCCTCTAAACCTTTTACTTCTTCACCTTTTTCCACTTTGTGTTATTTATCTGTTATAAAAATTCAAAGATTACCATGATACTGTATGGGAAAAGCACAATGCACAACATTAATCTATTTTAGAAGTGTTTCCCAGCTGTGACGAGATCTTCTTGGTCATGTAGCTGATTCGGTGGAACTTCAGAAGTTCAAACTTTATGCAAATGCTTTTTTGTTGAACAGATTGACAGTCTGGTTTTATAATTCATATGTGCCTAATCTGTTTTAATGTCTACTGATCTTGAAGTATTTTATATTTTTTATTCATTACTTATAGACTTAAAGGATGTTTTCTATTTCCCTATTTCCTTTTCTCACTGGGCTATTTTCCCTGTTGGAGCCCATGTGCTAGTATTATGCTTTTCCAACGAGGGTTGTAGCTTTGCTAGTAGTAATAAGGAAATGGAGTTCTAGGAATGTGATTAATGTAGGCAGTATATATTAGCAGATTTTTTATTTGTTCTGTCATTAACAAACCGAATGCTATTTAATAGGGATTATCTTTTGGCAAAGCTGGAAGATTAGCCATTAAGACTTTAATGTGCGATGGCAACCACCCATTCACTTCACTAGTTAGTGGGAGATTGGAGATGGTATCCAGGGTAACTGAGTACCTCCACACACACACATTAGTGATAATTCACCACTTTTTCTTTTGGCTAACCTAACCATGTCTATATGAAGTACCCCTTAGAAGTTAGAAATTTCAATATGTAGCATTGCACAGAGTTTTGGATTGTCTAGGATGTATGTTAATGGCTCCCCTCAGAATATTGTACATGATGTAATTTGTAAAGATAAAGGATTTTTTTGATTGATCAATAATGCATTTTTCTTTTTTTTTAATTTTCTCATATCCTTATAATTGTTTCTTAATTTTCAATATTAATCTTACCCGATGATCATGTAGCTGTCGACTCTGTTGCCCGACAGAAATCTACGGTCGGGATACGCCAGCGATCGCTATACAGGTGGGGGTGTACCAACAGCGTCATCTGTGAGCAGGTACTCAAGTACTTCTTGTCAACAAGAACTCAATTTTTCCTCTGTCGTGCCACCGGCTAGACCTACTTGGATACGCTGTTGATTCTGGAGTTATTGTTCACGATTTGGTGATGTATTTGCTCTAGAGTTTAGCCTTCGCTATTCAGGAAGCTTTATCATTAGCTTAGCAAGCTTTTGGAATTAATTTGATTTAATTATGGTGACGAAGAGAGTATGGACTCTCTTTCACTTTTAAATGGCCGACCCTTCCCTTAGACGGAAGTGTTGGTGTCGAAGAGAGTTTAGACTCTCTTTCTTAATTTTGCTTATCAAAGTTATAGATTTATTTTATATCTCTCCGCCTTTTATAGGCCTCTTCGATTAACTTCCATTTATTATAAACTTATAAAAATTAATTTTTATGTTTGTTTATTTGCGACCTTTCCTAATAGTAGGCGGTCATTACTTGGAACCGAAGTTAATTAACATTGAGCCCGTCATATCGTTTTTCCTGTTAAGAATTTATGCTATTTTAATTTAAATGTTTTTGAAAGAATTTCTTTGATAGTCTCGTACTGTTTTCAAAGTTGAACTAACGTTTTGTTTTGTCTCCGCAGTTGTTGACGTTCAGAACGTTCAACTTGCGCTCTATCGTTACGATAGAGAGAGAGAGTATTTCACGGTTTCACGTTGCAGTAAAAGTAAACCGATTCTAGCGTTTCGTTCATTCTTTCTTAGCTTAAATGGTTTTAATTCTAATAAAGGAACTTTTTATTTGGAAAACCTTTCAGTTTTTTTCCTTTAACAAATAATATGTTTTAACGATATATATAATTGGGCTCATCTCTCAGGTTCTAAGTCAGAGAGAGAGAGAGAGAGAGAGAGAGAGAGAGAGAGAGAGAGAGAGAGAGAGAGAGAGAGAGAGAGAGAGAGAGAGAGACGGAGGGAGAGAGAGAGAGGAGGATAAACGTTTCGTTCAAGCGGGTAACGTTGTTCTCGTTTTTTGCTCTTCTCCCTAGTCGCTACAGTATAGGGGAAGAAAGTAAAACGTTTCTAGAGTTTTATTCTTGTTCCCAGGCTTTATGCGGTGAGAGATTTTAAACGTAGTTTATTTGATCTAGTGTTTAGTCTCTTTTCCAGCCACTGAATTCTTTATCTTTCATTATGTTTTTCTGTTACATTGTAATACTGTTTTCGCAATTACTACCTTTTAATGAAGGATAGGATTGCGTGTTTCAGGTACAAACCACTTAAAGTTTCGAGTTCAGTGAAATAAGTGCAAACAGAAAATCAAAAGTGATAAAGTGATATGCGCAAAGTGTTACAGTGTTGCGTTCGAGGGTTCGTTTGTTCGTGCCAGTTGTTCACCTAGTCCGATACCTCTTACAAGCTCCCAAGCCCAGGGGAGAAGTAATGTCGAAGGACTTATGGGTTTCACAGGCCTTGATCGACGAACAGACGTTTCCCTCCGTGGTTTCGGGTGTATCTACACACGTTGCCGACGGGATCACCCCACCCACACAAAGACGAGAGAGCCCATTTATTCCTCGTCTGCGGAAGAGGTTTCTAGCAGAAACCATGGACCAAATCTTGCAGCTTTTAACTGCAAGTCGGTCCCTTCCGCGCAAGTCCAACGGCCTAGGTGTAGCCACGGGGTCAGTTCGGACTCGCTGCAGTACGACAACTGCACACCTCCCAAGAGAGGCAAGGTGGTACCGCAACAGGCAGTAACTCCGTCTGTTGCCGCACCAGCTGTTTTAGACCCTCAGTCACAACGGACAGTAGCTCCGTTTGTTGTTGTCTTTCATAGACCCTAGTGGTCCATGCTTCAGACTATACAGTCTCAGCTTGCTCCTTCATGCAGGAGTTTCATGCTGGAAGGTTGACAATGCACCTGTTAACCTACAACCCGCCGAGGTTGTGCGCTCAGCAGATACTGCGGCTGCCTGCTCCCACCCTCCACCTGTGAGAGCTCCACCACCAATGCGCAGTCCACCCTGCCAGACGCATGTTCTTGCTGCACCATCTGCTAACATGCGTGAGCTGCCGCATCAGGAGTTGCCGGGTTCCAGCACTATGCGGCATTCTCCTCAGCCCATGCAGCATGCTCTGCAGACCTTACAGCATTCTCCGCATACCATGCAGCATGAGCCGCATACCATGCAGCATGAGCCGCATACCATGCAGCATGAGCCGCATCCCATGCGGCATCAGCCGCATACCATGCAGCATGAGCCGCATGCCTTACAGCATGAGCCGCATCCCATGCGGCATGAGCCGCATGCCATGCAGCATGAGCCGCATACCATGCAGCATGAGCTGCTTACCATGCAGCAGGCTCTGCATACCTTACAGCAGGCTCTGCATACCTTACAGCATGCTCTGCATACCTTACAGCAGGCTCTGCATACCTTACAGCATGCTCTGCATACCTTACAGCATGCTCTGCATACCTTACGGCAGGCTCTGCATACCTTACAGCATGCTCTGCATACCTTACAGCATGCTCTGCATACCATACCGCATGCTCCTCAACCCACCGCAGCCCCTCCCACGCACCAGCAGACTCCCACACACAGAGCACTCCGTTGCCGTGTGGGAGCTACCACAAGCTGCCGTGTTTTGACACGGTATGTCAGCCTCCGCAACACACTGTGGTTACCGCCACTCGCCAGCAGCAAACTAGTCAGGCAGGAGTTGAGGCTTCCCCACACAACTTTGGTTGTTGCCAACTCACAAACTGTCATACAGTTACATGACGTTGCCTTCTGGTCTGCTACTTATACACCAGTGCTGTATGTCCTCACGCTCCTGTTGTGGTTGACAGTTCAGTTTTTGACAGTTCACAGACTGTCAAGCAGTTTCATAACGTTGCCTTCTGGTCTGCTGCTTTTGCACCAGTGAAACCCTCTCTGAGAGAACTTAGCTTTTCTCGGATATGGTTCCTGTAGATGAGAAAGTGCTGTTCTCCCTCCTTCTGATATTCCCTTGAGGACTCTGTCATTTGGAGAGGAGCCTTAAGCTGCTTAGCCTCCTTTGGACTTTTATTTAAGCATAGCATGCTTCCAGGGAGGGTAAATGGTTCCGCTTCAGTCGCTAACCCCGTCTGTTGCCACACCTGCTCCCATAGACCTTGAGCTTTGTTGCAAGACATGCAGTCCAAGCTTAGTCCTTGATAGAGGATTTTATTTTACGGAGTCAGTGTGTCACTGGGAAGACGTTCAACAACCAGCAGAGGTGACTTGTTGTGATGCAGTGCGGCATCCTCAGCAACCCGATAAGGAGTTGTCTGTACTACCCAGACAGTCTAGACAGTTTCTGGTTGTCGCTGTACTTCCTCGCTTCCCCATGGTTGACAGTTCACAGACTGCAGCAGTACCATGATCTTGTGTCCGGCTCCGTCAGACGACTGGCTTTTAAGAGCTCCCACAAGTCGTCGCTGTCTGGAGAATCTCAGATGGACTATGGATCTGACCAAGGAACTGGGCCTCCTGGTCAATTTAGAGAAGTCCCAGCTCGTCCCATCCCAGACCATTGTCTACCTGGGTATGGAGATTCAGAGTCGAGCTTTTCGGGCTTTTCCGTCGGCCCCAAGGATCAACCAAGCCCTAGAATGCATCCGGAGCATGCTGAGAAGGAACCGATGCTCAGTCAGGCAGTGGATGAGTCTAACAGGGACACTTTCATCTCTGGCCCTGTTCATCGAGTTAGGGAGACTCCTCCTCCGCCCCCTTCAGTATCATCTAGCTGCTCACTGGATAAAGGACATGACGCTAGAGACGGTCTCAGTTCCTGTTTCCGAAGAGATGAGGTCTACTCTAACGTGGTGGAAGAACAGCTTTCTTCTCAAGGAAGGTCTACCTTTGGCTGTTCAGAACCCCGACCGCCGTCTCTTCTCGGACGCATCAGACACGGGCTGGGGTGCGACATTGGACGGACAGGAATGCTCGGGAACATGGAATCAGGAGCAAAGGACACTTCACATCAATTGCAAGGAGTTATTGGCGGTTCATCTGGCCTTGATAAATTTCAAGTCCCTCCAGCTAAACAAGGTGGTGGAGGTGGACTCCGACAACACTACAGCCTTGGCTTACATCTCCAAGCAGGGAGGGACTCATTCGAGGAAGTTGTTCTAGATCGCAAGGGACCTCCTCATCTGGTCAAAAGACCGAAAGCTCACGCTGGTAACGAGGTTCATTCAGGGCGATATGAATGTCATGGCAGATCGCCTCAGCCGGAAGGGTCAGGTCATCCCCACAGAGTGGACCCTTCACAAGAATGTTGGCAGCAGACTTTGGGCCCTGTGGGGTCAGCCTACCATAGATCTGTTCGCTACCTCGATGACCTAGAGGCTCCCGTTGTATTGTTCTCCGATTCCAGACCCAGCAGCAGTTCACGTGGATGCTTTTCTGCTGGATTGGTCCCATCTCGACCTGTATGCATTCCCGCCGTTCAAGATTGTCAACAGGGTACTTCAAAAGTTCGCCTCTCACAAAGGGACACGGCTGACGTTGGTTGCTCCCCTCTGGCCCGCGAGAGAATGGTTCACAGAGGTACTGCAATGGCTGGTCGACATTCCCAGGACTCTTCCTCTAAGAGTGGACCTTCTACGTCAACCTCACGTAAAGAAGGTACACCCAAACCTCCACGCTCTTCGTCTGACTGTCTTCAGACTATCGAAAGACTCTCAATAGCTAGAGGCTTTTCGAAGGAGGCAGCCAGAGCGATTGCCAAAGCAAGGAGGACATCCACTCTCAGAGTCTATCAGTCTAATGGGAAGTCTTCCGAAGCTGGTGCAAGGCCAATGCAGTTTCCTCAATCAGTACCACTGTAACCCAGATTGCTGACTTCCTGTTACTTCTAAGGAACGTAAGATCCCTTTCAGCTCCTACGATCAAGGGTTACAGAAGTATGTTGGCAGCGGTTTTCCGCCACAGAGGCTTGGATCTTTCCACCAGCAAAGATCTACAGGACCTCCTTAGGTCTTTTGAGACCTCAAAGGAACGTCGGTTGTCCACTCCAGGCTGGAATCTAGACGTGGTCCTAAGGTTCCTTATGTCATCAAGATTTGAACCTCTCCAATCAGCCTCTTTTTAGGACCTCACCTTAAAAACTCTTTTCCTCGTGTGCTTGGCAACAGCTAAAAGAGTAAGTGAGATCCACGCCTTCAGCAGGAACATAGTTTTCACATCTGAGACGGCTACATGTTCCTTGCAGCTCGGTTTTTTGCTAAAAAACGAGCTTCCTTCACATCCTTGGCCTAAGTCGTTCGAGATCCCAAGCCTGTCCAACTTGGTGGGGAACGAACTGGAGAGAGTACTTTGCCCAGTTAGAGCTCTTAGGTACTATCTAAAAAGGTCAAAACCTTTACGAGAACAATCAGAAGCCTTATGGTGTGCTATCAAGAAGCCTTCTCTTCCAATGTCTAAGAACTCAGTTTCTTACTACATCAGGCTTCTGATTAGGGAAGCACATTCTCATCTGAAGGAAGAAGACCTTGCTTTGCTGAAGGTAAGGCCACATGAAGTGAGAACTGTGGCTACTTCAGTGGCCTTCAAACAGAACCGTTCTCTGCAGAGTGTTATGGATGCAACCTATTGGAGAAACAAGTCAGTGTTCGCATCATTCTATCTCAAAGATGTCCAGTCTCTTTACGAGAACTGTTACACCCTGGGACCATTCGTAGCAGCGAGTGCAGTAGTAGGTGAGGGCTCAGCCACTACATTCCCATAATCCCATAACCTTTTTAACCTTTCTCTTGAATACTTTTTATGGGTTGTACGGTCGGCTAAGAAGCCTTCCGCATCCTTGTTGTTTTGGCGGGTGGTCAATTCTTTCTTGAGAAGCACCGAGGTTAGAGGTTGTGATGAGGTCCTTTAGTATGGGTTGCAGCCCTTTATACTTCAGCACCTAAGAGTCGTTCAGCATCCTAAGAGGACCGCTACGCTCAGTAAGGAAGACGTACTTAATAAAGGCAGAGTAATGGTTCAAGTCGTCTTCCTTACCAGGTACTTATTTATTTTATGTTATTTTTGAATAACTAATAAAATGAAATACGGGATACTTAGCTTCTAATGTTAACATGTATGCTGGTCTCCACCCACCACCCTGGGTGTGAATCAGCTACATGATCATCGGGTAAGATTAATATTGAAAAATTTTATTTTCATTAGTAAAATAAATTTTTGAGTATACTTACCCGATGATCATGAATTTAAGGACCCGCCCTTCCTCCCCATAGAGAACCAGTGGACCGAGGAAAAAATTGAGTTCTTGTTGACAAGAAGTACTTGAGTACCTGCTCACAGATGGCGCTGTTGGTACACCCCCACCTGTATAGCGATCGCTGGCGTATCCCGACCGTAGATTTCTGTCGGGCAACAGAGTTGACAGCTACATGATCATCGGGTAAGTACAGTATATTCAAAAATTTATTTTACTAATGAAAATAACATTTTTACTTTTCTATCATGTGCAGTGTATCGTTTATTGTATATTTTACTCATGTGGGTGACATTTCTTTAGAGTAAATTTTTTTATTAAGCTTCACTTTTATTACGTAACAATGAGAAGTATATTAAGGTGTCTGGGAAATAATGTTCAACATTTGTAATGTGCCTTTAATGATGGATGGCTTGTATATATACACTAAATTATTTGCAGCTTTTAAACCCATCTAGAAATTTTTTTGAATAACTTAGCCTTGTGTTTTTTTTTTCCAGCAAAACAGGATGGCTATTCTGGGGTAGCATTATTTTCTAAACTGGAACCTATTAATGTAACTTATGGAATTGGTGATGAGACCCATGATGACGAAGGCCGCTGCATAATTGCAGAATATGAAAAATTTTTCATGGTTACTACTTGTAAGTATTAATATATTGTGCTTTATATATTTCTTTAATTATTAGGTGATGAAACAATTACTGCTCTTTTTCAAACATTTTTGTTTCATTTTATATTTTCCACTTGAATATTCAAGCGCTTTTCATTAATTTATTTGATAAATAGAACTTTTATTATTTTGGTGAATCATACTTGTCGGTCACATGCTAATAACTATGGAAAAGGAGCTTTCCTAATCTTAAAATAGAAGTTTCCCTCTCCCAGTACCCTTTAGGAAAGTTTTGGAAATATTGATTGACAAGAAGAAATATACAGTATGTATATTTACGAATGTTCATTTATGATATAAAGGAGCAGAAGCATAAACTATCAGTTTTCAACATAGAGAAATATGAATTATGGTGGGTGATACTGAAGCAAGGCAAAATGAAATACGGTTACTATAGTCGCTGCAATCTATTTGGGCAAAATAAGCCATGCTCTTCTTGCGACGTCATGGTATGCCTCCACTGCTCAGGAAAGTTCCCACTCCGTACAAGCACATTATGTTATTGAACAAAAATTCCAGTAGGTTTTGGCTTTTAACTTCTTTCTTCCAATTTTTAAATGTAAATCCTATAATGATCTGTCACAGAAACATAAAACTGGTATCTATAACTAAAGTTAAAACTATAAAGAAATAAACAAATAATTTTGGAATGCAGTTTTGATTGAAGCAAAACAAACGTCAATGATAAGGAGAACACACAGACAACTTGGGCATTTTACTAGAATCCAAATCCTTGTCATCTGTGTGTGTAGGTAAACAACAAGAAGAGAATAAAGGCAGACAAAAGTCCATCAGTGGGAGAGAAAGCGTAATAGCGAGTTCCATGCGAGTAGAAGATCATGGGAAGGTAAACAAATAATAATAAGTTAAAGATAGAATAAGGGCATAAAATATCTCATAAATAAAAGCTTAAGCAGTAGGAATAACAATAGAATAAAGTATTAGCTGAGTAAAAGAGAGCTAATACATTAAGTTAAAAGAATGAAGGAGTAAAAGCTGAGGAGAAAAGGGAAAGAGAAAAAAGATAACAAAACAGTTGGATTTGAATGCGAGCCAGGGAGAGAGGTGTTGGGTGTAGTGTTGGGTCGGTAGTTTGGAGTACCCAAAGGGGAGGGTGAAAGGGCAATGGCAGGTGTTACGAGGGTTATGATTTACGAGACACGAGAACAATAGGCTTGGGAGCAAGACGGGCGGCCGAGGATAAGCAAATATGTTCAGGAAAAGGTTTGCTAAGGAAAATTACAAGGAAAAGAGGAAAAGACAATTAAAGAAATCAGGAAAAATATGAAAGGGAAAAACACGTGCAAATGGCAAGAATGTGGGAAGAGTAGGCGGGAAGGAGTTGAGGTGAGGGATAAATGAAGAAGCAGTGGATTACGTGAAAAGCATTTTAGAATAAAAGGGAATACTCTAGATGATATTAGTTATAGAAAGAATATTATAAATGTATGAACAAGAGAGTATTTGAAAGAATATACAGAGAATTGGTGATAAAAAAAGGGAACAAGAAAGGTAATAAAGGAAAAGCATGGTGACACAAGGTAGGAGGGGTTGAAAAGAGACTGGGAAACATCTGATGAGTAGTGAGGAGGACATTTGTTTTGCTTTCGTCAGACTGCATTCTGAAAATAATTGTTTATTTTCCATATTTGTAACTTGAGTTATAGATATGGGTGTTATGTTTCTGCAACAGATAGGTGTAGGAATTATAATTAAAAAGAGTGAAGAAAGTAGTTGAAAGCCAAAATCTACTGGAATTTTTGTTGAACATCATAAGTTGTTCTTGCCCTGAGCGGGAACTCTCGTGAGGGATGGAAGCATGTCATGATGTCATAAGGTAGACGTGGCTTATTTTGCCTGGATAGACCTTGGCGACTATAGTTACAGATGAAACAACTAGAGATGTGATAGAGGCGAGATAAATAAAGGAAAGAATATCTATATGGTCTTATTTTGTAGGTTATAGCCTGTTGGGACTCCCTCATTAGTTAATCTTGAGAGAACACGTGAATGGGATAGAATGAAACACTTTATTGCTCAAATGTTTGTCTTGCAAATCTGTTAATCATAGGATTAGGGCCCTATCCAATTCCCTGTACTCTACAGATAAAACTGTCTATTTTGTAACTAATGTAACTACTTGTTCTTACTAAGTACAGATATTTCTCTACTTACTATGTTCTATTCTGGAAATCTAATATAAACTGAAACCCTATACTAACCTAAGATAAACCTAGTCTTCTTATAATCCCAATGAACTGTGATCGGTAATTGTGTCAATAAATTTCAAAATATTTTGAAAGAATATTTTTTATAAAATTTTTTCTGTAAGGATCTACAGTTGATTAACTAAGTAATGATATGGTAAGAAAATTTATTAGGTAAATAAATTGTCCAATGCTTAGTCTACTTCCAGTAACTATTACAGATGCAAGGAAAACAGCTGTTATCGGAACCACTTATTCATAGGATAACAGCTGTCGTTATCCAAATTGGTTGTTCATAAAAAAAAACAGCACCTGTGACTGCTTGTGTAGACTTGTTCTGTGGACAAAAGCCTACTCTTTGAACAGAAGCCGTTGTTGAATGGAGACAAAAACATCTAGGTACTAATTTTTTCTAAAGGAAGAAGTATCTTGAAAGGCATATAATGGACACAATTATTCTTTCCTTTTGAGAATTAAATAATTTAAAAAAACATTCTTCAAACAGAGCTGTAGTCATCAGGGATTTTTTTGTGCCAGAAATGACCTGGAAGTAAAGGTTTTTTTTTCTTGGTCTAGTGCTCTGGAGTTTCATGAGAGGTGAATCATGAAAGGTTTGAATGTGTAGCCAGAAACCTCCTTGTTTGTGAGTTCGGTCTTTCATCAGTGGTCACGGCTAGTTTAGTCTATACTGTATAATCATTAGCACTGCTTTTTTTCCTGTTGATTACAGTAGATTTTGTAGAAGCAGATTTTTTTTTTTTTTTTTTTTTGTCTTTGATGATTATGAAAACCATAGGCTAAGATCTGGTGCTATGAGTGTTACAGCTTTATCTGTATTGTGTTAAGTAATAGGTTTCCTGTTCTTTATTTTACCACAAAGAAATTATCCACTTGTGCATTTGGTAGACAATTGTGCTTGGTATAGTAAGATATATTATTATAGAAAAAACATGTCCTATAATTCCAAGGAATATTTCTGGCAATTGCTAGTGAGATTAAGGCAGTGGCAGCATCTCGTAGTGCTGACTACCGAGGCATCATTTTAATGTCTTACTCCAGTGTAATGCACTTACTATTGTTCACTTTGAGATTTATATATCATAAGATACAGTACTTAATTCATATGGAAAACTTGAAAATCACAAGATTGTAAAGAGAGGAGTAACTGTACTCGAAAGGAATTTCTTAATCTCCAAAACAAGTTCCTTTTTTACTGCTTTGAAAAGCAAATTTAGTTAATCATATTTTAAGCATCAGACAGGTCACAGAAAGTACTAGGGGGATGTACCCTATAGGCTGGTAGTACTGTCACGCCACCTCTATGTTTCCCTTCCCACTTCTTTTTTTTTTCATCTTGTGTTGTCCAACATCTCAACTTGTACTCCCACCCCTATTGGACAAAGGTGCTAAATGGCCTCCCAGGCCCCAGTGCTGTATGTCCAAATTAAGAAATCCAATCTAATTCATAGGGATTTTGGTTTAATTTGTTTTACAAATCTATTCTCAACATCTCAGTTTGGACCAAAAATTATTTGTCTCACTCACAAAGATTGAGTGACTTCATAAGCAAAATCATTTGTTTACAATATCTGGAAAATTTTTGATATATCAGCTTCATGAATAAAATGTTATTATTTTGATGAATCTTACCTTAGGTCACAGTGTTATCATCTAAAAAGTGTGAGGTTTTGATGTTTAACACAAGAAAAAATATTTACATACCCTCTCCAGGGATCGCCAGTGTAGAAGCCCCAATCCAGGGGAGTAATCTCTGAATGGAGCTCTTATTTTGTTGAGACTGTCCCTACAACTCCTGTGATATAATCACACTATTGCTTTGCCTCATCAAGGCATAAGAATAATATTATAGACTTAATTGAGTAATTCCCCGTTAGTGTTTTATGTAACATGGGAATACAATGCTTCACCCTCAAAATTAACTTCATCCCATTTTTGTAATGATTGATACAAGAGTAGGTGAGAGCCTGTGTTCATTTAGAAATTATGAATATGTATATTCAGTATATATATTTTTTTATTTTTGACAGATGTTCCAAATGCAGGAAGAAAGTTAGTAACTCTCGACAAGAGAATGGACTGGGATCCAAAGTTTCGTCAGTGTTTGAAGGATTTAGATGCAAAGAAGCCTGTCATTATGTGTGGGGATCTCAATGTTTCACACAAGGAAATTGGTAATTATGAGAAATTTATTTCTATTCAGATGGAATGAGATTACACATATCCATGGATTGTTATCTTTGTTATTTATTAGCTTGTTCTTTGATGAAAAGAATCAACCATATAATCCATCTTCAACAATAGTTCATATTAACATACAGAAGTTTATACACTTCAAGAGAAAGTTTTACATTAATTATGTGGTGTAGTTTATTCAGCGAAAGTCTTTCAGGAGTGAGTTTTCTTAATGTTTCGTACTAGATGATTGTGACTTAGTGTATCTGCCAGCTTAAATTGATTCTAATCAATTTGATATATTTATAGATGATTTGATTTCTTCATTATAAATTGGGGGTTGATATTTTTTAATTGGGGAAACTGCAGATGATGGTATGACCTCTCTATTGCTAAGTCTCCATTTGAATATTGTTTATATTTCATATTTATAAGAGTTACCCAATGTTGAAAAAAAATGAGAAAAGTTCCTGGTTTGGTTTATATTCTGTTTTTAATTACCCAATGTTGAAAAAAATGAGGAAAGTACCTCGTATGGTTTATGTTCTATTTTTAATCCTCATTAGGGACAACATTTTCCTTGTGTATGTTGTAGAGTAGATGATTGGTTTTCCTTAAAGTACACTGATTACCAATAATGAATCTATACTTTTGGGTGTCTCTATATAAGAAATAATTATAGATAAGTTCAATGAAAAAATTGAATCTTCCCTTTTAAAAAAGTAAGATATAAACTCAGTCGACAAAAGGTTGTATAGATGACTGATAAATTTTTTCTTTAATTCAGAAAACAATAAGGCAAATGATGAAAACGAGGTATAAGTTGGTACAAATACCTGTAGAGTATTAAGAATAACAAACCTAATTGGTAAATATAGCCTCATTAGAATCAGCCAGCTTTTATTGAAGATTTACCTTGTATTACCTATTCAGATGTATCTCATTTTGACCTTTGTATGTAGGTGATTGGTTTTATTTTTTTCCTCCCTTGCACATTTGAATTTTGAAGAGGTTAAAAAGTAAGAACATATAAAATTGGTTAATTTTTTTTTAGGGTAATGATGTCATAGCAGTCCGATGCTCCTATTTGATTTGTTGTATAGAATTTTAATTAAGAAATACTTCAGTGGTGTAAAAGTCAAGCATTGCATTTTATTGAATCATTATGCTCTTAACTTTCGTGATTTGCCATTTTATTGTAATGTTTAGACTTTTTTTTAGTTGCTGTAGGTGATTTAAAGCTTTCTTTTCATTACATTTCATGTGTTAGGCGTCAGTGTAAAGAGAATAATGTGATATAATATTAGATTCTACCTTTATTCTTATTTGTTGATTTACAGCTCAAGTGTTTTGAGATATAGTTTTTTTATTGAATGTTACACTGAAAAGATGTTTGTTCGTACGTTTATACAAACCTTTCGTCTTTTAAAGTGGGAGTCTTCAGCGCAAGCTGGATTGCCCATTGAATTCTTTGCTAAGGTAGTTAATGACAGGTGAGGTGAGTACCCCTGGTCATTCTCCTGTAGAAGACGCTTCACTTTTGTCATCTGTTGCAATGAGTACAGGTGTACTATCGTGACCTTACCAAAGGCCTTTGTTCTTTTTCTTATTCATTTCAACTGGTCTATGGGAAAACCTGTGTTAAACCCACACCGAGTGCTTTGTGTACGGGTCATGATTGTTCTCAGTCATCCTCATGTGCAGAGTGCAGATCGTGGCCTCCATTTAGTGGCAAGCTTGTTCTTTGAGGAGGATGAAATAGGCTAAGCCTTCTCTAGTGTCAGGCTTTTCAATGACAAAGATGGGGATAAATAAGCTTCATGGCTCATTTCTGTCATAGAGTTCACTTGTCGCTATGGCTTCTGTACATGTGCCACTGGGTTGATTCCTGGGAGTTTGCTGCAGGAGCTGGGAGATCTTTGATCTGCATTGGCCACTTTTTCAGGCTTTGGTTGAGTATGGAGTTTCCCCATTGAGCACTGCACCCTAGCAGGTGCCAGAAGCTCTTTTGTTGTCTTGGAGACGGGCTACTGACAGGTTTGACCTAAGGAAAGCTTGGGCCTCCTTAAGTCTTCCAGGTAGGCCCTCAATGTCTTTTTTATTGGCAATTAATAGCATATTTACTCAAGTGGGACTTTCTTTGCATTGACAATTAATGGCATAGTTGCTCAAGTGGGACTCTGCATCGACAATTAATGATATAGTTGCTCAAGTGGGACTCTGTTTGCATTGGTAAAATTAAGGGCATAATTGCTCAAGCGGGACTCTCTTTGCATTTGCAGTTATACTACTTGTCAAACAGTCTTCATTACCTCCAAAGAATTTTAAACAACTCCATTTGAAATTAGGAGTTTGGACTGTGTCTGTTGGTTTCAGACTTTCTGCAGAAAAAACTCTAACAATAATTTTTTTTACGAATATTAGATGGAAGCAAAACCAAGAAATAAACCTCACATTAGGCAACAATCAAATTCAATTACAAGATAAGGTAAAATTTTTGGTCTAATATTCGATACATTCCACAATTGGGAAGCTCATATATTTTACATCAAATCCAAATGTAATAATGCTCTAAAGCTAATTAAAAAGTGGTCTAACACAATATGGGGTGCAAAGAGATCAACTTTACTGATGATATATAAAGCATTAGTATTATTGAGAATAGATTATGGTAGCCCAATCTATGGATCAGGATCTGAAGCTACTTAGAAGTCTTTAGATCCAATACACACTCAAGGTCAGAGACAGTGTAGTGGGAGATCCTATCCACCAATTCTCCAACAAAAAAAGCTTTTCAACCTTAGTGCTATACTCATAATCAATCATAAACCACCATTCCCAATGAGAGCCAACAGGCTATTACAATCTATAAACATCGGAATGGACCTCCCTAGGACCTTAAAAAGAAAAAAAAATATGTTCTCATTATTATTTGTTAGATAAATATGGTTATACTCCTAGTCACCATAAACAACATACCTTGGAAGATATTCAAAGGAAAAGACATGCTATTTATTTTGATGGTCCTAAATCTTAAATGGTTTGTGGCTGTGCAGCAGTGTCCCTGGATAAAATTAGTCAGCTCTCATTACCCAGTGAAGCATTTGTATTTACATCCTAACTAGTAGCCATTATATTAGCTGTTGAGATTATTAAAACAATTGAAGGTGGGGCAGATCATACGTTTATGTTGTTCCAACACAGAGACTTACCTCGAAACACTTTCTTAGGAGTTACCTGGAACCTCCTCTCAACCGACCAGAGTTTTGTGTAGTTTACCCTACTCCCATTTTCTGTAATGGTAGGCCTAGCGGAAGGACACGTGCCCTGAGGGCAAACCCGAGGTAGGCCACATATGAGCTTGGGTCGTGATCTCCAGTAAGTTCTCTGGTCGCGCCGTGATATCATCTCGACGCTCCTCCTATCTCAGAAGAGTTACTTGAGAGGTTTACTTGATGGGTAAATATAGAACTATGTTAGATTTCTGCCCATGGGGTTTTGGGTAATAAAAAAGCAGATGCTGCAGCTAAATCTTCAATAAATTTACCAAAGGAAGCTTTTACATGACCTGTGAAAGATTATACACAGTAACCCACTTGAAGCATTTTATAGCTACAAAATGGCAAGATCTGATAGTAATAGGATAAAAGAAATAGAGCCTGGTGTTTCTTTAAGGGAATCATCATCGCAAAGGGAAAGGAAAACAGAAATACTTTTAGCCAGGTTGCACATATGTCCCACAAAATTTACACATGGGTATTTGATGCGCACACCTCGTGAAGCAGTACCCAGGTGCAATGAGTGTGACTGTATTTCAAGTATAAAACATATTCTTAGTGATTAAAGTTTTTCAATATTAATCTTACCCGATGATCATGTAGCTGTCAACTCTGTTGCCCGACAGAAATCTAAGGTCGGGATACGCCAGCGATCGCTATACAGGTGGGGGTGTACACAACAGCGCCATCTGTCGAGCAGGTACTCAGGTACTTCTTGTCAACAAGAACTCAATTTTTCCTCTGTCGTGCCACCGGCAAGACCTACTTGGATACGCTGTTGATTCTGGAGTTGTTTTTCACGATTTTGGTGATGTATTCGCTCTAGATTTTAGCCTTCACTATTCAGGAATCTTTATCATTAGCTTAGCAAGCTTTTTGATTAAATTTGGATTAATTGTTAACGAACTTTGCTAGATTTTGGAATTCCCCCCTTGACTATTTCTACAATTCAAGATGTCTGACCAGTCTCAAGTCCCTAAGTACAGGCAGTGTAGCGTTAGGGCTTGTTCTAGGCGTCTTCCGAAGGCCTCCATAGATCCTCACACCGTTTGTTCCAATTGTAGGGGTAAATCCTGTCAATTGGAAGATCGATGTGAGGAATGCGCTGGGCTTTCGGAATTCGATTTTAACGAATTCCTTAAAAATGCACGTAGGCTAGAGAAGGATAGGATCAGGAGGAGTTCTTCTCGCTCTTTTGATTTTTCCTCTCCCCATGCCCCTCAACCTATTCCTTCCCCTGTAGTGGTGACTCCCGACCCTGCTACTAGTGCTCAGCCCTCCATGGCGGACATGATGCGTGCCATTGAGGCTCTTGGTGACAGAGTGGAGTCATTAGCTAATGACCGTAATCAGCTTTTGGCAGATGTCAAAGAGCTGAAAGCGCAAAGTGCAGTGGGAAGTGTTGTGAGTGCAAGTGAAGTGAAAAGTGTCAGTGTCAGTGTTGCGCATGAGGGTACATCTGTTCGTGCCAGTCGTCCTCCCAGTCCGGGACCTCTTGCAAGCTCCCAAGCCCAGGGGAGAAGCAATGTCGAAGGACCAAAGGGTTCGGCAGGCCTTGATCAGCGTACGGATGTACCCTCAGTGGTTGCGGACGTATTTGTCAGAGATCGTCCCATCCACAAACAGACGAATGAGCCCTATCATTCCTCGTCTGTGGAAGAAGTTTCGAGGAAGAAACGTTGGACCAAGGTCTCACGACCGCTCAAGCATAAGGTCCCTTCCGAGCGAGTCCAACGGCCCAGGTGTAGCCACTGGGTCAGTTCGGACTCGCCGCAGTCTTCCGAAGACTGCACACCTCCCAAGAGAGGTAGAGTGGTTCCGCAGCAGGCAACTACTCCGTCTGTTGCCGCACCAACCACGGTAGATCCTAAGTGGTCCATGCTGCAGACTATGCAGTCTCAGCTTGCTTCCTTTATGCAGGAGTATCGTGCTGAGAAGGTTGACACGGCACCAGTTAACCTACAACCTGCCACGGTTGTGCGCTCAGCAGATACTGCGGCTGCCTGCTCCCACACTCCACCTGTGAGAGCTCCACCACCGATGCGCAGTCCACCCTGCCAGACGCATGTTCATGCTGCACCCTCCGTTGACATGCATGAGCTACCGCATCAGCAGTGGGAAGGTGCTGCCGAGCTGCCGTGTTTTGACACAATGCGGCATGCTCCGCAACCCATGCGGCATGCTCCGCAACCCATGCGGCATGCTCCGCATCCCATACGGCATGCTCCGCAACCCACGGCAGTCCCTCCCACGCACCAGCACTCTGCTTTTGTTGTTGCCAGCTCGCAGACTGACCAGCAGCGGCATGATGTTGGATCCGCAGCAGCTACGCTTGCACCCGTGCTGCCGGATTCAGCCGTTCAGCTTTCTGCTCCACCTTTGCCACTTCCTACTCAGCTTTCGGATGATGGAGTATCTGATGACGAAGCTGCACATTTGGACGATCCGCACTCCGACTTAGAAGGACCCAAGTCTACGCCTCCCTCCTTAGACTTTCGGAAAGTCCTTGCCTTGTTCAGGGACTTGTATCCGGAACAGTTTGTGTCTGCAACCCCTCGCTCTCCTCCCTCCGAGTTTGCTCTGGGCATGCAGTCAGCAGCTCCTGCCTTCACCAAACTTGTCCTCGCACGCTCATCCAAGAGAGCTTTGAGGGTTATGGGAGAGTGGTTGCAGTCCAAGAAGCAACTGGGAAAGACTGCTTTCATCTTTCCGCCTACCAAGCTTGCTTCCAAATCTAGCGTCTGGTATGCCACGGGAGAGGAACCCGGCTTGGGAGTTCCTGCCTCTGCCCAGGGCAACTTCTCAAGTCTGGTTGACTCTCCCCGCAGGCTGGCTATGAGACGATCTAAGATTTGCTGGTCCTTTTCTGACATGGATCATCTGTTGAAGGGAGTCTTTCGTGCTTTTGAGATCTTCAACTTCCTCGATTGGTGTTTGGGAGCGTTAAGCAGAAAGACTTCCCCTTCGGATAAGGACTCTGCCATGCTTATCATGTCTAGCATGGACAAGCCATTCGGGATGGGTCCGGTGAGCTTGCGGCTTCGTACGTGTCGGGAGTGCTTAAGAAGAGAGAACATCTTTGCTCCTTCTTGTCGTCTGGGATCACTCCTTGCCAGAAGTCGGAGTTGTTGTTTGCTCCTCTCTCCAAGTGTCTCTTTCCGGAGGAGCTGATCAAGGGGATGGCTGCCTCGTTGATCCAGAAGGATACCCATGACCTGGTGGCGTCCTCTGCACGTAAGGCTAAAGCTTTACCTTCCGTGCCTAGACCTTTCCGTTCTACCGCAGTGGACACACCAGCGTCTAGGTTCATCCCGCCCTTTTGTGGCAGAACCTCCAGCAGAGGAGGTACCCGTGCCGACAGTCACCGTGGCAAATCGAAGAAGGGTTCCAAGTCCTCAAAAGGCAGAATCTGACTGCCTACCTCTCCAGACAGCAGTGGGAGCCAGGCTCAAGAACTTCTGGCAAGCTTGGGAGAGCAGAGGTGCAGACGCTCAGTCTGTGAAGTTGCTAAGGGAGGGGTACAGAATTCCGTTCTGCCGCAGTCCCCCTCTAGCAACGTCTCCCATCAACCTCTCTCCCAACTACAAGGAGAAGGACAAGAGGCTAGCATTGCAACAAGAGGTGTCGCTCTTGCTACAAAAGGGAGCGGTAGTCATAGTCCGGGACCATCAATCCCCGGGCTTCTACAACCGTCTCTTCCTGGTAGCGAAGAAGACAGGAGGTTGGAGACCGGTGCTGGACGTCAGTGCTCTCAATGCTTTTGTCACCAAGCAGACGTTCACGATGGAGACGACGAAGTCGGTCCTAGCAGCGGTCAGGAAGGAAGACTGGATGGTCTCGTTAGACCTGAAAGACGCGTACTTTCATGTCCCCGTCCATCCAGACTCCCAACCTTTCCTAAGGTTCGTCTTTGGAAAGGTCGTGTACCAGTTCCAAGCCCTGTGCTTTGGCCTAAGCATGGCACCTCTTGTGTTTACCAAACTGATGAGGAATATTGCCAAATTCCTTCACTTGGCAGACATCAGAGCCTCCCTCTATTTGGACGACTGGCTTTTAAGAGCTCCGTCAAGTCGTCGCTGTCTGGAGAATCTCAGATGGACTATGGATCTGACCAAGGAATTGGGCCTCCTGGTCAATATAGAGAAGTCCCAACTCGTCCCATCCCAGACCATTGTCTATCTAGGTATGGAGATTCAGAGTCGAGCTTTTCGGGCTTTTCCGTCGGCCCCAAGGATCAGTCAAGCCCTAGAATGCATCCAGAGCATGCTGAGAAGGAACCGATGTTCAGTCAGGCAGTGGATGAGTCTAACAGGGACACTTTCATCGCTGGCCCAGTTCATCGAGTTAGGGAGACTCCACCTCCGCCCCCTTCAGTATCATCTAGCTGCTCACTGGAGAAAGGACATGACGCTAGAAGCGGTCTCAGTGCCTATTTCCGAAGAGATGAGGTCTACACTGACGTGGTGGAAGAACAGCATTCTTCTCAAGGAAGGTCTACCATTGGCTGTTCAGACCCCCGACCACCGTCTCTTCTCGGACGCATCGGACACGGGCTGGGGTGCGACACTGGACGGACAGGAATGCTCGGGCACGTGGAATCAGGAGCAAAGGACACTTCACATCAACTGCAAGGAGCTTTTGGCAGTTCATCTGGCCTTGATAAACTTCAAGTCCCTCCATCTAAGCAAGGTGGTGGAGGTGAACTCCGACAACACCACAGCCTTGGCGTACATCTCCAAGCAAGGAGGGACTCATTCGAGGAAGTTGTTCGAGATCGCAAGGGACCTCCTCATTTGGTCAAAAGATCGAAAGATTTCGCTGGTAACGAGGTTCATTCAGGGCGACATGAATGTCATGGCAGATCGCCTCAGCCGGAAGGGTCAGGTCATCCCCACAGAGTGGACCCTTCACAAGAATGTTTGCAGCAGACTATGGGCCCTGTGGGGTCAGCCCACCCTAGATCTATTCGCTACCTCGATGACCAAGAGGCTCCCGATGTATTGTTCTCCGATTCCAGACCCAGCAGCAGTTCACGTGGATGCCTTTCTTCTGGATTGGTCCCATCTAGACCTGTATGCGTTCCCTCCGTTCAAGATCGTCAACAGGGTACTTCAGAAGTTCGCCTCTCACGAAGGGACACGGTTGACGTTGGTTGCTCCCCTCTGGCCCGCGAGAGAATGGTTCACCGAGGTACTGCAATGGTTAGTGGACGTTCCCAGGACTCTTCCTCTAAGAGTGGACCTTCTGCGTCAGCCGCACGTAAAGAAGGTACACCCAAGCCTCCACGCTCTTCGTCTGACTGCCTTCAGACTATCGAAAGACTCTCAAGAGCCAGAGGCTTTTCGAAGGAGGCAGCCAGAGCGATTGCCAGAGCAAGGAGGACATCTACTCTCAGAGTCTATCAGTCAAAATGGGAAGTCTTCCGAAGCTGGTGCAAGGCGAATGCAGTTTCCTCAACCAGTACCTCTGTAACGCAGATAGCTGACTTCCTGTTACATCTAAGGAATGTAAGATCCCTATCAGCTCCTACGATCAAGGGTTACAGAAACATGTTGGCAGCGGTCTTCCGCCACAGAGGCTTAGATCTTTCCACCAACAAAGATCTACAGGACCTCCTTAGGTCTTTTGAGACCTCAAAGGAGCGTCGGTTGACCACACCAGGCTGGAACCTAGACGTGGTTTTAAGGTTCCTGATGTCAGCTAGATTCGAACCGCTTCAATCAGCCTCTTTTAAGGATCTCACATTAGAGACTCTTTTCCTCGTTTGCTTAGCAACAGCTAAAAGAGTCAGTGAGATCCACGCCTTCAGCAGGAACATAGGTTTTACATCTGAAACGGCTACATGTTCCTTGCAGCTCGGTTTTTTGGCTAAAAACGAGCTTCCTTCTCATCCTTGGCCCAAGTCGTTCGAGATCCCAAGCCTGTCCAACTTGGTGGGGAACGAACTAGAGAGAGTACTTTGCCCAGTAAGAGCTCTTAAGTACTATTTAAGACGTACAAAGCCATTACGAGGACAATCAGAAGCTTTATGGTGTTCTATCAAGAAACCTGCTTTACCGATGTCTAAGAACGCAGTTTCTTACTACATCAGGCTTTTGATTAGAGAGGCCCATTCTCATCTGAAGGAAGAAGACCTTGCTTTGCTGAAGGTAAGGATACATGAAGTTAGGGCTGTCGCTACTTCAGTGGCCTTCAAACAGAACTGTTCTCTGCAGAGTGTTATGGATGCAACCTATTGGAGAAGCAAGTCAGTGTTCACATCATTTTACCTCAAAGATGTCCAGTCTCTTTACGAGAACTGCTACACCCTGGGACCATTCGTAGCAGCGAGTGCAGTAGTAGGTGAGGGCTCAACCACTACATTCCCATAATCCCATAACCTTTTTTAATCTTTCTCTTGAAATGCTTTTTATTGTTGTTTTTTGGGTTGTACGGAAGGCTAAGAAGCCTTCCGCATCCTGGTTGATTTGGCGGGTGGTCAAATTCTTTCTTGAGAAGCGCCTAGATTAGAGGTTGTGATGAGGTCCTTTAGTATGGGTTGCAGCCCTTCATACTTCAGCACCTAGGAGTCGCTCAGCATCCTAAGAGGATCGCTAGGCTCAGTAAGGAAGACGTACTTAAAAAGGCAGAGTAATTGTTCAAGTCGACTTCCTTACCAGGTACTTATTTATTTTATGTTTGTTATTTTGAATAACTGCTAAAATGAAATACGGGATACTTAGCTTCTAATGTTAACATGTATGCTGGTCTCCACCCACCCCCCTGGGTGTCAATCAGCTACATGATCATCGGGTAAGATTAATATTGAAAAATGTTATTTTCCTTAGTAAAATAAATTTTTGAATATACTTACCCAATGATCATGAATTTAAGGACCCTCCCTTCCTCCCCATAGAGAACCAGTGGACCGAGGAGAAAATTGAGTTCTTGTTGACAAGAAGTACCCGAGTACCTGCTCGACAGATAGCGCTGTTGTGTACAGCCCCACCTGTATAGCGATCGCTGGCGTATCCCGACCTTAGATTTCTGTCGGGCAACAGAGTTGACGGCTACATGATCATCGGGTAAGTATATTCAAAAATTTATTTTACTAAGGAAAATAACATTTTTCACAGAGAGAGAGATGAGAAAAGTTTTATTGACCTTCTATCAAACAGAATTTCTCAGTTTTTAGGATTCAACTTTTTTAAGAAACAGGTTTTATTGATAAGATTTAAATTTCTATTTATCACAAATATTTACCTCATAATTTATTTATTTTTTATCCATTATATTTAATATCATCATCATCATTATCTTCTACGCCTATTGACGCAAAGGGCTTCGGTTAGATTTTGCCAGTCGTCTATCTTGAGCCTTTAATTCAATACTTCTCCATTCTTCATCTATTACATCACACTTCATAGTCCTTGGCCATGTAGGCCTGGGTCTTCCAACTCTTCTAGTCGCCTTTGGAGCCCAGCTGAACATTTGGTGAACCAATCTCCTGGGGAGTGCAACGAGCAGGTCTAAACCATAGCCGTCTACCCCTCACCATGATCGCATCCATATATGGCACTTGAGTAATCTCTCATAGTTTAATTTCTAATTCTGTCCTGCCATTTAACTACCAATATCCTTCTGAGGGCTTTGTTCTCAAATTTACTAAATCTATTGGTGATTGTTTCATTGTCATACCATGACTCATGTCCATACAGTAACACAGATCTCCCTTAAGTGAAACAGTATATAACTTGAATTTTTATATGTAATTTCAGGCAATTTGATTTTCAAATTTTAATTAACCCAGCCATTGTCTGATTTGCTTTTTTCAATCTCTCACTAAACTATTTGATATATGTATTATTTTATTAATTTATTTAACCTTAATATAAATATTTTTCTTCCTGATGTTAATCGGGCAAGCTCTGTAAGACCCGAGTTCGACTCATGGACTGATCAATTTTCTTTGAATTATCATCATCATCATCATATTAGTGAAGTTGGGAGTCCATTGAACATGTTTCTACTCAATGACTGAAAGCAAATAGTGTTATTGCCGTACATTGTCACTCAATCTCAATACCTGTACTCAATTGGAGGGGCAATACTATTACAGTTAAAGGAAATGGGAATTGTTTAGATTTTAGGGAAGATGTCCACATTTAATCAACTTTGAGAAGGAAGTAATATGAATGCCAGATGAGACTAGAAAAAATAAATTTAATTATTAAAATTAAATTTTTTGGTCCACAGATTTAGCAAATCCAAAAGGAAACAAGAAAAATGCTGGTTTCACTCAGGAAGAACGAGATGGTTTCACTGAACTACTTGATGCTGGATTTGTGGATTCATTTAGACATCTCTATCCAGACAAAACTGGACAGTACACGTTTTGGACATACATGGGAAATTGCAGAGCAAAAAATGTTGGATGGTAAGTTTATTCCATTTTGTAATTATTACTCTAGTTTTTGATTGATTAACTTCAAAGTTTTTATGATAGTTGATTTTGAAATTAGTTCATGGACAATATTATAAATGTACTATGCTGTAGTGGGTTATAGGATGCTTTAAACCAAATTTTTAAGAATATTTTTTTTCTATATTTTTTTAACTAAAATATTAAAAAGAATATTATACAAAATTATCTCGCATTACTCTTAACATCATTATAATACGTTTTTTGAATGGCATTGTTACGACCTGTGTAGGCCGTAGTTCTGGTTCTTTAAACTTTAATTTTTAAAGGAGTCGTAGGCAGTACATTATTTATGTAACTCGGTGAACTGAGGTAAGACAGAACAAAACCACTGGAAAAATCTAACAACATTTATTACAATACACTTAAATAAATGCAACCTTGTATCAGGAGTAACATAAAGCTCCTAAGACAAACACCGATGGGTTAACAAAAATGACCTGAAGGACTAATATACCGAGTCCTCTAAATACACAAGGTTGTCCGATATCTAATAATCTTAAACCTAGCATAGAAAAATTAACAGATCAAAAGTAAGGGTCATATTAAGCCGGGCCCACAAATATCAACAAACCACTACCCTTTTACTAAACAGAGAGGCATAAGGAAGACAGGAGAAATGAAAAGGCAGAAAACCTTAGAATTACCTACCTACACACAAACGTTAAAAGGTTAAACCAAATACCAAATAATAAAACTTAACACGAGACAGCATACAAATGCACATACCACATTATACTAAATGCATAAATACTTAGATACATTTACATAAAAGAATTATACCGAGGGTGACAAAGTATAGATACATGTAAATATCTCAACACTGTATTAGCTATCCATGAAATAACTCAACGGTACTTATCCGTACATGGATTGGACGACAGAGAGGGGACGAACGTTCATCAGCATCAGAGGGAGAATCATTAATACCAGGAAACCGGGCTGGGCATATTCATAACGATAATGAACAGATCGTAACTTTACCTGGGTAATGACTCCCTACGTTCCTCCTAACGGACCCTTGGTCCTCAGACGAGCAGCGTAACTGATGTGATGACGCTCTTTGACCACGGCAATAGTACCTCCAACAGTGCCGGGACGGAACGACAGCACCGTCTTCCCGCAGGATCCTCAGGCGGGGAAAATAACGCCAAGTAAAGGTCGCAAGTGACACATACACTTGCAGGACGTAACAAGCGAAGTGGCTATCGCAGGTGACAATACCCCTGCATACGTGGGCCGTGATCCAAAGCAGTGTACAATTTACCGCGGGTGGCTCAAAGACACCAGCGAAATAATCCTCCAAAGGCACAATTCCTTATGAGAGAAAAAAAAAGGCGTCCACCAACTGCTGCTAAATTAGGATCCACGTCTGTGATCAAGGTAGGGTCCGAACTGTTCATTCCAGGCAGCAGTAGTCTCGTCCACGGCTCTCACTAAACACCAAACACTCGGAAAAAAAAATAAACAAAAGAGTTAATGGCCATTCACTAATTAACAAAGGAGGAGGGGTGAAGGTTATCACCGAACTCTTATGAAAAGGGCAGTTAACATTTACTCCTGCCGAAGACCGAATTTATTTATCAACAATGAAATAACCTAATTTCACATAACAGGCATGTTTGTTTTAAATTAGTGCTTTGATATATTCTGAAGACATCTGCTAGATTTATTTTCATAAGCTCAGTCCATTGGGGAAGGTGGAAAAATGTCCTAATCGAGTGCAGGTAGAAACACAGCATAACTGTCAAGTTGGGTATATATGAATTTTTTTTTTGTCAAAGTAGAAGTATAACGTGTCTACTTTAAGAATCTGACGGGTGTGCCAAGCAATTATTTTTTATTGAGGTCATAAGCCACATCCACCTTTTTCACATTCCTCCTAATTATGGAATAAACATATCATGTTTGGTATCTAATTAAAGCTTATGGCAAATGGGATATAAATATAAAGGTTAAAAGTGATAAAACAAAAGTAGAGGTAACTTATAGGTCATTTAAGGACATAAAAGGTCTAATGAGGTATGGAATTTAACAGGACTTTAAATGAAATGTGTAGCATATCATGCTTGGTATGAAATGGAACAAATTTATTGTATGGAATAAAACCACATAGTTGTTGGCAGTTTGCTGCAAAAATAGATCTCTTTATCAAGGTCATCTTTGACGACGACAACGACGTCATACAAAGGTCAAAGACGGGAAATGTAAATAATGTATTACATGCAGGTTCCGGTATAAGATAACAATTGAAGATAGAGCCACATAGAATATGGCATCTAGAACACAAGTTCACATCTTTTAAAACTAGTATCCAACATATACAACAAATTCAACATTTTGCATTGTCTTGCTATTGTCTTTTCTCCACTACTTTGTCCTCTGATTTCTCCTCTTCTAGAGCTCATCAGTCTCGATTGCATGTTCAGTTTTCATTGTTTGCAGATTTGGAGAGCGTTCTTTCACTAAACACTTGCAATATAAAGTACATGATACGCCAGCTGACCAGCAACTGCAATTAGCCTTAGAGCACGGTGGCACTGACTTGCTTCCACAAGTAACAAGTTCTAATAATTCCTTGTGAGCAACCACTGTACTGTGAACCGGTACGGGGATGTCCTATTCTATTTTCCGTTCAGATTAGCACTTGGAGACAAGCATGTTTAATATGATCTATTGCTGATTTGTCAGTACGGGTAGGGTTTTGATCTTTGCAGGGTCTTTTTTCTTGCTAAATAATGTGTATGTCAAATAGTGGAGTTGAGAGATTTGGTTATTTTTCCGAAATACAAGTAGGAAATAAAGTTTATTCCAGCTTTCATTCTGTCTAGTTCTTCTGCATCAGGCTCTAAATACTTTTAGATTAAGATCTAATTCCAATAGAAAGTTGTGAGCGGAAATCTTTCCCTTGCCAAATGGATACGATTAGGTATTGCAATCTGATTGGGCATGCACAGCCTTCAGGTCAAAGCATTTGTCTCCTAACTTCAAAGCCGTAGCTTTAGTGTCAATAACTTTTCCATCATATTTGATTGGAAGTCTGACATTCGATCAGAATTAGAAAGACTGTCCTATCAAGATTGTACTTGAATTAATTAGTTATAGTTCAGTTTCCCTGTGATAAGATTAAATTTTATATGCTACTGCCTAGTTATGTTATTATTATTATTATTAAGCCAAGCTGCAACCATTACATTGCTTAGCCTTCAGAAATTATGCATCAATCTAAATTTTGTATAGTACCATTTGGCTAAATGATTTATAACTTTATTTTTCAATATTTAGCTTAGCCGGTGATTATAATAGCTGCAACTCTGTTGCCCGACAGAAAACTCTACGGTAAAAACTCGCCAGCGATCGCTACACAGGTTGCGGGTGTGCCCAACAGCGCCATCTGTCGTCCAGATACCCAGTACTCAATGTAAACAAAAGACCAAATTTTCTCTGTCGAGCTATCGACAAGACGTACTTACTCGCTGTTGCTAAACTGGAGTTTTTTCACAACTAATTGGTGAAGTACTTTATTCTAGTTTTGAGCTTTCGCTATGCAGGTGTTTTATCTTCATCTTAAATCTTGAATTCGTTTTGGATAGATTTAATTATGGTGACAAAGAGAGTATGGGCTTTCTTTCACTTTTAAATGGCCGACCCTTCCCTTAGACGGAAGTGTGTTTAGGCTTTTAGTAATTATATCACGTTATAGATTTTCCTCTATATATTTTATATCTCTCCGCCTTTATTAGGCCTCTTCGATTAACTTTCCATTTATTATAAACATATAAAAATAATTTTTCAATATTAATCTTACCCGATGATCATGTAGCTGCAACTCTGTTGCTCGACAGAAAAAACCTATGGTCGGGACACGCCAGCGATCGCTATACAGGTGGGGGTGTACAACAACAGCGCCATCTGTCGAGTAGGTACTCAGGTACTTCTTGTCAACAAGAACCAATTTTTCCTCTGTCGTGCCAATGGCAGGACCTACTAAATACGCCGTCCCTAACTGGATTTGTTTTCACAACGATTTGGTGAAGTACACTATTCCAGTTTTGAGCTTTCGCTATGCAGGGGTTTTATCTTCATTTCAAAACTTGAATTCGTTTTCGATAGATTTAATTATGGTGACGAAGAGAGTATGGACTCTCTTTCACTTTTAAATGGCCGACCCTTCCCTTAGACGGAAGTGTGTTTAGGTTTTTGGTATTTTTGCTTAACAAGTTATAGATCTATTTATTTTATATCTCTGCGCCTTGATAGGCCTCTTCGATTAACTTTCCATTTATTATAAACTTATAAAAAATAAATTTTTATGTTTGTTTATATGCGACCTTTCCTAATAGTAGGCGGTCCTTACTTGGAACCGAAGTTAATTTACATTGAGCCCGTCATATCGTATTTAACCTTTTAAGAATTTAATACTTTTTAATGTTTTATGAAAGAATTTCTTTGATAGTCTCGTACTGTTTTCAAAGATGAACTAACGTTTAGTTTTTTAGTCTCCGCAGATGTTGACGTTCAGAACGTTCAACTTGCGCTCTATCGTTACGATAGAGAGAGAGTGTTTCACGGTTTCACGTTGCAGTAAGAGTAAACCGATTCTAGCGTTTCGTTCATTCTTTCTTAGCTTAAATGGTTTAAATTCTAAATAAAGGAACTTTTTATTTGGGAAACCTTTCAGTTTTTTCCTTTTAACAATAACATGGTTTAACGATATATAATTGGGCTCTTCTCTCAGGTGCTAAGTCAAGAGAGAAGAGAGAGAGAGATAGAGACGGAGGGAGAGAGAGGAGAATAAAAGTTTCGTTCAAGCGGGTAACGTTGTTCTCGTTTTTTACTCTTCTCCCTAGTCGCTGTAGAGGAATAAGGTAAAACGTTTCTAGAGTTTTATTCTTGTTCCCAGGCTTTAGGCGGTGAGAGATTGTAAACGTAGTTTATTTGATCTAGTGTTTAGTCTCTTTTCCAGCCACTGAATTCGTTTTTTACTCTTCTCCCTAGTCGCTGTAGGGGAAGAAGGTAAAACGTTTCTAGAGTTTTATTCTTGTTCCCAGGCTTTATGCGGTGAGAGATTGTAAACGTAGTTTATTTGATCTAGTGTTTAGTCTCTTTTCTAGCCACTGAATTCTTCATCTTTATTTATGGTTTTCTGTTGCGTTGTAAAACTTTTTTCGCAATTACTACCTTTTAATGAAGGATAGGATTGCGTGTTTCAGGTAGAAATCAGTTAAAGTTTCGATTTCAGTGAAATAAGTGCAAACAGAAAATCAAAAGTGATAAAGTGATATGCGCAAAGTGTTACAGTGTTGCGTCCGAGGGTTCGTCTGTTCGTGCCAGTTGTTCACCTAGTCCGGGACCTCTTACAAGCTCCCAAGCCCAGGGGAGAAGTAATGTCGAACGACTTATGGGTTCCACAGGCCTTGATCGACGAACAGACGTTTTTCCCTCCGTGGTTTCGGGCGTATCTACACACGTTGCCGACGTGATCGCCCCACCCACACAAAGACGAGAGAGCCCATTTATTCCTCGTCTGCGGAAGAGGTTTCTCGTAGAAACCATGGACCAAATCTTGCAGCTTTTAAGTGCAAGTCGGTCCCTTCCGCGCAAGTCCAACGGCCTAGGTGTAGCCACTGGGTCAGTTCGGACTCGCTGCAGTCATCCGACGACTGCACACCTCCCAAGAGAGGCAAGGTGGTACCGCAACAGGCAGTAACTCCGTCTGTTGCCGCACCAGCTGTTTTAGACCCTCAGTCACAACGGACAGTAGCTCCGTTTGTTGCCGTTTTTTGTAGACCCTAGTGGTCTTTACTGCAGTCTATGCAGACTCAGTTAGCTGCGGTTATGCAGGAGTTTGTGCGGAGAAGGTTTACACTGCTCTCGTTAGCCTACAACCTACCACGGTTGTGCGCCCAGCTCACGCTGAGGCTGCCTGCTCCCACACTCCGGCTGCGGAGAGCTCCACCTCCGATGCGCAATCGACCCTGCCAGACGCATGTTAACGTTAGCCGACATGCGGCTCCCTCCGTTAACATGCGTAAGTTTCCGCAACCCACGGCAGTCCCCACCACGCACCACCACTCCGCTTTGGTTGTTGCCTGCTCCCTCACTCCGACTGCGGAGAAGGTTGACGATGCACCCGTTTGCCTACAACCTGCCACGGTTGTGCGCCCAGCATGGCTGCCTGCTCCCACACTCTTGTTGTGAGAGCTCCTCCACCCATGCGCAGTCTACCCTGCCAGACGCATGCTGACTCCCACAGACACACGGAGCACTCCGTTGCCGTGTGTGAGCTACCACAAGCTGCCGTGTTTTGACACGGTGTGTCAGCCTCCGCAACCCACTGTGGTTACCGCCACTCACCCGCAGCAGACTAGTCAGTCAGGAGTTGAGGCTTCCCCACACAGCTTTGGTTGTTGCCAGCTCACAGACTGTCAAGCAGTTACATGACGTTGCCTTCTGGTCTGCTACTAATGCACCAGTGCTGTATGTCCTCATGCACCTGTTGTGGTTGACAGTTCAGTTTTTGACAGTTCACAGACTGTCAAGCAGTTACATAACGTTGCCTTCTGGTCTGCTGCTTATGCACCAGTGAGACCCTCACTGAGATAACCTAGCTTTTCTCGGACATGGTTCCTGTAGATGAGAAAGTGCTGTTCTCCCTCCTTCTGATATTCCTTTGAGGACTCTGTCATTTGGAGAGGAGCCTTAAGCTGCTTAGCCTCCTATGGACTTTAATTAAAGCATAACAAGGCTTCCAGGGATGGTAAATGGTTCCGCTTCGGTCGCTAACCCCGTCTGTTGCCACACCTGCTCCCATAGACCCTAATGGGCTTTGTTGCAAGACATGCAGTCCAAGCTTGTGTCCTTGATAGAGGATTTTTTACGGAGAAGAACCTCCTAGCCAACAACCTTTCTACCGGTTGGTTGTACGCCCTGTTGACGCTGAGGTATCCTACTCACGTCCGCCAGTTGAGGTGGTTCCTCCACCGGTGCGACCCAGTGTGGGTTGCCAGTCGCACGTTGACGTTAAGCGACTCTCGGAGGTGGTTGTGGACGTTCAGTGTGTCACTAGGAAGACGTTCAACAACCAGCAGAGGTGATTTGTTGTGACGCAGTGCGGCATCCTCAGCAACCCGGTAGGGGGTTGACTGCACAACCCAGACAGTCTAGACAGTTTCGGGTTGACACTGTTCTTCCTCGCGTCCCCATGGTTGACAGTTCACAGACTGTGCAGCAGTACCATGATCTTGTGTCCGGCTCCGTCACGCATCCACCAGGGCGACCGGATTCAGCGAGTCAGACGTTGCCCACTCCGTTGCCGTTTCCTCATCAGTTTCGGATGAGGAACCCTCTGATGAGGACATTGCTGAACAAGACGATCAACCCCCAGCCCTGTTATCCATCCAGAAGATGCTGAAGAAGGAACACTGCCCTGTCAGGCTGTGGATGAGTCTGGTTAGGACACTGTCATCCGTGGTTCAATTTGTGTCACTTGGAAGACTACACCTCCGTCCTCTTCTGTATCATCTAGCTTTTCACTGGAAAAGGACAAGACGCTAGAAGCGGTCTCGATCCCGGTTTCCGGTAAGATAAAGTCTGGTCTGACTTGGTGAAAGGACTTTATCAACCTTTGAAAGGGTCTTCCCCTGACTGTTCAGACTCCCAACCACGTTCTCTTCTCGGACGCATCGGACGTAGGCTGGGGTGCGACATTAGGCGGTAGGGAATGCTCGGGATTATGGAACTCGAGTCAAAGGACAATGCATTTCAACTGCAAGAAGCTACTGGCAGTACGTCTGACCTGGGAAAGCTTCAGGTCTCTCCTTCTAGGCAAAGTGGTGGAGGTGAACACGGACAACACCCTGCTTTGAGGTACATCTCCAAGCAAGGAGGGACCTACTCTCTGACATGGTACGAGTTCGCAAGAGACCTCCTCTCCTGTTCAACAGGTCTAGACTTTTCACTAGTAACGAGGTTCATCCAAGGCAACTTGAATGTCATAGCAGATTGTCTCAGTAGGAAGGGACTAATAATTCCAACATATTGGACCCTCCACAAGGATGTATGCAAGAGACTTTGGGCCACCTGGGGCCAGCCAACCATAGATCTCTTCGCAACCTCGATGACCAAGAGGCTCCCAATACTTTGCTCACCTATCCCGGACCCATCAGTAGTTCATATAGATGCCTTTCTTCTAGATTGGTCACATCTAGATCTATATGCATTCCCTCCGTTCTAGATTGTCAACAAGGTACTGCAGAAGTTTGCCTCTCACGAAGGGACAAAGTTGACGCTAGTTGCTTCCCTCTGGCCCGCGAGAGAATAACTCACCGAGGTACTTCGATGGCTAGTAGACGTTCCCAGAACACTTCCCCTAAGGGTGGACCTGCTACGTCTGCCACGCGTAAAGAAGGTACTCCAAGGCCTCCACGCTCTTCGTCTGACTGCCTTCAGACTATCGAAAGACTCTCGAGAACTAGAGGTTTTTCGAAGGAGGCAACCAGAGCGATTGCTAGAGCAAGGAGAACATCCACCCTTAGAGTCTACCAATCGAAGTGGGAAATCTTCCGAAACTGGTGCAAGTCAGTATCCGTTTCCTCGACCAGTACCTCTGTAACTCAAATAGCTGACTTCCTCTTATATCTGAGGAAAGAACGATCTCTTTCAGCTCCCACTATCTAGGGTTACAGTAGCATGTTGGCATCAGTCTTCCGTCACAGAGGCTTAGATCTTTCCAACAATAAAGATCTACAGGACCTCCTTAAGTCTTTTGAGACCACGAAGGAGCGTCGTTTGGTTACACCTGGTTGGAATTTAGACGTGGTTCTAAGATTCCTTATGTCAGACAGGTTCGAACCACTTCAATCAGCCTCCCTGAAAGATCTCACCTTTAAGACTCTTTTCCTGATATGCTTAACCACAGCTAAAAGAGTCGGTGAGATTCATGCCTTCAGCAGCAACATCGGATTCTCATCCGAAACGGCTACATGTTCTACAACTTGGTTTTCTAGCCAAACACGAGCTGCCTTCTCGGCCTTGACCAATATCGTTCGATATTCCAAACTTATCGTATGGTTGGAAATGAACTAGAAAGAGTATTATGTCCTGTAAGAGCTCTTAAGTTCTATTTTAAAACCTTTAAGAGGCCCGTCTGAAGCTTTATGGTGTTCAGTTAAGAATCCATCTCTGCCTATGTCAGAGAATTCTTTACCCTATTTTATCAGACTGTTAATACGAGAAGCTCATTCCCTTCTGAATGAGGAAGACCAAGCTTGGCTGAAGGTAAGGACACACGAAGTTAGAGCTGTCACAACTTCCGTGGCCTTTGAACAAAATAGATCTCTGCAAAGTATATTCGACGCAACCTATTGGAAAGCAAATCAGTGTTCGCGTCTTTTATCTTAAGAATGTCCAGTCTCTTTACGAGAACTGCTACACTCTGGGACCATTCGTAGCAACGAGTGCAGTAGTGGTGGGGGCTCCACCACTACAATTCCCTAATTCCAGAACCTTTTTAATCTTTCTCTTGAAATATTTTTGGGTTGTCCGGAAGGCTAAGAAGCCTTTCGCATCCTACTTGATTTGGCGGATGGTCAAAATCATTTCTTGGGAAGCGCCTAGATTAGAGGTTTTGATGAGGACCTTTAGTATGGGTTGCAACCCTTCATACTTCAGCTCCTAGGAGTCGCTCAGCATCCTATGAGGATCGCGAGGCTCAGTAAGGAAGACGTACTTAAAAAGGCAGAGTAATTGTTCAAGTCGTCTTCCTTACCAGGTACTTATTTATTTTATGTTTGTTATTTTGAATAACTGCTAAAATGAAATACGGGATACTTAGCTTCTTATGTTAACATGTATGCTGGTCTCCACCCACCCCCCTGGGTGTGAATCAGCTACATGATCATCGGGTAAGATTAATATTGAAAAATGTTATTTTCCTTAGTAAAATAAATTTTTGAATATACTTACCCGATGATCATGAATTTAAGGACCCTCCCTTCCTCCCCATAGAGACCCAGTGGACCGAGGAGAAAATTGGTTCTTGTTGACAAGAAGTACCTGAGTACCTACTCGACAGATGGCGCTGTTGTTGTACACCCCCACCTGTATAGCGATCGCTGGCGTATCCCGACCGTAGGTTTTTTCTGTCGAGCAACAGAGTTGCAGCTACATGATCATCGGGTAAGTATATTCAAAAATTTATTTTACTAAGGAAAATAACATTTTAATGTTTTGTTTATATAGACCTTTCCTGAGAGTAGGCGGTCCTAACTTGGAAACCGAAGTTAATCAACGTTGAGCCCTTTATATCGTAATTAGCTTATAAAGAGCTAAGGATTTAAAACTTTTTAAATGTAATATTTTATGAAAGAATTTCTTTGATAGTCTTCGTACTGTTTTCAAAGATGAACTAACGTTTAGTTTACTTATGCTACGCAGTAGTTGACGTTCAGGACGTTCAACATGCGCTCTATCGTTACGATAGAGAGAGAGTGTATCACGGTTTCACTTTGCAGTAAGAGTAAATCGATTCTGACGTTTTGTTCATTCTTTCTTAGCTTAAATGTTTTAAATTCTATTTTAAAGGAACTTTTTATTTGAAAAACCTTTCAGTTTTTTCCTTTAGTCAAATAACATGTTTTTTGACGAAATATAATTGGGCTCTTCTCTTAGGTGCGAAATCAAGATAGAAAGAGAGAGAGAGATAGAGACGGAGGGAGAGAGAGGAGAGAAAACGTTCCGTTCAAGCGGGTGACGTTGTTCTCGTGTTACTCTCGTCCCTAGTCGCTGTAAGGGGAGGAAGGATAAAACGTTTTAGTTTTTTATTCTCGTCCCCAGGCTATGTGCGGTGAGAGATTGAAAACGTAGTTATATGAACTAGTGTTTAGTCTCTTTCCCAGCAACTGATTTTTTTATCTTAAAATGTTTTCTTTTTTTTGCTGGTATTAATGAGCTTGCATTATACGACTGATTTCGCAATTACTACCTTTTAATGAAGGGTAGAATTGCGTGTTTCAGGTAGAAATCAGTAAAAGTTTCGATTTCAGTGAAATAAGTGCAAAACAGAAAATCGAAGTGATAAAGTGATATGCGCAAAGTGTTACAGTGTTGCTTTCGAGGGTTCGTCTGTTCGTGCCTGTCGTTCACCTAGTCCGGGACCTCTTACATGCTCCCAAGCCCAGGGGAGAAGTAATGTCAAACGACTTATGGGTTCGAGAGGCCTTGACCAACGAACAGACGTTTTCCTTCTATGGTATCGGGTGTATCTTACCAAGATCTCCCCTACCATAAAACGAGAGAGACGTTTCTCCTCGTCATCCGAAGGCTTTTCGCATAAGAAACCTGTCACAAGGTTTCGAAGCCCTTAAGCGAAAGTCAGTCCTTTCAGGACAGGTCCAGCGTCCTGGTTACAACCATTAGGACAGCTCTGACCCTATGCAGTCATCGGATAACTGCTCGCCGCCTAACAAAAGCGTAACACAGACTCCGAGAGTCTTTTTTTGTAGGCAAAGTGTTGCGGTTACAGACGTTACCCTCGTCTCTTACCACAACCATTTCCGTTGATCCTTAATGGGTTGTATGGCAAGACATGCAGTATATGCTTGCCTCCCTTATGGAAGACTATTCTGCCGATTAGTCCGTTGAGTCTAGCCGTTTATCTCATCGATATCCTGGCTTTCAGCCAACCTAACGTTCCTTTGTGCTTACTGTTGACGTTGGCGTAGCTTAGTCACGTCAGTCAGGTTGTTTAGAACCACACTCGATGCGGTCTCGTGTGGTTTTTCAGCCGCATTTGGACGTTAGGCCACTTGCTGATGCTCCTGTTGACGTTCAAGACGTTCACTAACAATCGGAGTTGACTTGTTTTGACGCTGTGCGTCAACCTCCGCATTCTAGAGTTGTTTTGACTGCTCAGTCTAGACAGTCAAAGCAGTCTCGAGTGGACGCTGTGCGTCCTCACGCACCTGTTGTGGTTGACAGTTCAGTTGTTGACAGTTCACAGACTGTCAAGCAGTTACATGACGTTGCGTTCTGGTCCGCTACTAATGCACCAGTGAGTGTGGACTCTGCTTGTAAAGCATTGCCACCACGGTAGGTCTCTCCCTTGCTTGAGACTCAGCTTTTATCGGACTAGGTTCCTGTAGATGAGGAAGTTGCTGTTCCCCCTCCTACTGATATTCCCTTGAGGACTCTGTCAGATGGAGAGGAGCCTAAAGCTGCTTAGCCTCCTATGGACTTTAATTAAATCTTGATGATTTTTTTAAGGATCTTTGTCCTTATCTTTTTGTAACTGCTGCTCCTCGTTCGCCTAAACGTCAGAGCTTACACTAGGCCTAGCTACTTCGAAGCCGTTGTTTTTAAGCTAGTGCTCTCTCGCTCTCCTAGAAAGCTTTACGTTGGCTAGGCGACTGGTTTTCCACCAGGAGGAGTTTGGGGGATACAGCCTTTGCTTTCCCTTCTTTAAACTGGTTTATAGAGCGAGAGTCTGATATGACACGAGAGAAGTTCTCGGCTTGGGAGTTCATGCTTCTGCCCAGATAGACTTCTCAATTCTCGTAGACTCTCCCTGGCGCCTGGCCAGGAGACGCTCCAAGTTGTTTGCAGGTCAACTTCACAGCTGTTTTCGAGCCTTTGAAGTTTTGCTGTACAATTATGTCACGCATAACAAGGCTTTCAGGGATGGTAAACGGTACCGCCTCAGTCGCTAACCCCGTCTGTTGCCACACCTGCTCCCGTAGACCCTAAATGGGCTTTGCTGCAAGACATGCAGTCCAAGCTTGCGTCCTTGATAGAGGACTTTAATGCGGAGAAGGTTGCTACCGAACCCTCTGGCCAACAACCTTCCAACCGGTCGGTTGTGCGCCCTGTTGACGCTGAGGTAACCTACTCGCGTCTGCCAGTTGAGGTGGTTCCTCCACCGATGCGACCCAGTGTGGGTTGTCAGCCGCACGTTGTCGTTAAGCGACGCTCGGAGGTGGTTGTTGACGTTCAGGACGTTCAACAACCAGCAGAGGTGACTTGTTTTGACGCAGTGCGTCAACCTCAGCAACCCGGTAGGGTGTTGACTGCACAACCCAGACGGTCTAGACAGTCTCGGGTTGACGCTGTGCTTCCTCGCTCACCCATGGTTGTTGACAGTTCACAGACTGTGCAGCAGTTCCATGATATTGCGTCCGGCTCCGTCACGCATCCACCTGTGCGACCAGACTCAGCGAGCCAGACGTTGCCCACTCCGTTGCCGTTTCCTCATCAGTTTTCGGATGAGGAACCCTCTGATGAGGACGTTGCTGAACAACAAGACGATCAGCCCCCAGAATAGATCAAGCCCTGCTATCCATCCAGAAGATGCTGAAGAAGGAACGCTGCTCAGTCAGGCTGTGGATGAGTCTGGTAGGGACGCTGTCATCCGTGGAACAATTAGTGTCACTAGGAAGACTACACCTCCGTCCTCTTCAATACCATCTAGCTTTTCACTGGAAAAAGGACAAGACGCTAGAAGCGGTCTCGATCCCGGTTTCCGAAAAGATAAAGTCTTGTCTGACTTGGTGGAAGGACAATATCAACCTAAGAGAGGGTCTTCCCCTGGCTGTTCAGACTCCCAATCACGTTCTCTTCTCGGACGCGGGCTGGGGCGCGACACTAGACGGTCGGGAATGCTCAGGACTGTGGAACTCGAGTCAGAGGAGCATGCATATCAACTGCAAGGAGCTGTTGGCAGTACATCTGGCCTTGAAAAGCTTCAAGTCTCTCCTTCGAGGCAAAGTGGTGGAAGTTAACTCGGACATCACCACGGCCTTGGCGTACATCTCCAAACAAGGAGGTACCCACTCACTGACGTGGTACGAGATCACAAGGGACCTGCTCATCTGTTCAATAGGTCAAGACATCTACCTAATAACGAGGTTCATCCAAGGCGACTTGAACGTCATAGCAGATTGTCTCAGTCGGAAAGGGCAAGTAATTCCAACCGAATGGACCCTCCACAAGGATGTGTGCAAGAGACTTTGGGCCACTTGGGGTAAAACCATCCATAGATCTCTTTGCAACCTCGCTGACCAAGAGGCTTCCAATCTATTGCTCTCCAGTCCCGGACCCAGCAGCAATACATATAGATGCTTTCCTCCTAGATTGGTCACATCTGGATCTCTACGCATTCCCACCGTTCAAGATTGTCAACAAGGTACTGCAGAAGTTCGCCTCTCACGAAGGGACAAGGTTCACGTTAGTTGCTTCCCTCTGGCCCGCGAGAGAATGGTTCACCGAGATACTTCGATGGTTAGTAGACGTTCCCAGTAGTCTTCCTCTAAGGGTAGACCTTCTACGTCAGCCACACGTAAAGAAGGTACTCCAAAGCCTCCACGCTCTTCGTCTGACTGCCTTCAGTCTATCGAAAGACTCTCGAGAGCTAGAGGCTTTTCGAAGGAAGCAGCCAGTGCGATTGCTAGAGCAAGGAGAGCTTCTTCCATTAGAGTCTACCTATCGAAGTGGGAAGTCTTCCGAGACTGGTGCAAGTCAGTTTCTGTATCCTCGACCAGTACCTCTGTAGCTCAAATAGCTGTTTTTCTCTTTTACCTGAGAAAAGGACGATCCCTTTCAGCTCCCACTATCAAGGGCTACAGAAGCATGTTGGCATCGGTCTTCCGGCATAGAGGCTTAGAAATTTCCAAACATAAAGATCTGCAAGACCTCCTTAAGTCTTTTGAGACCACCAAGGAGCGTCGTTTGGCTACCCCTGGATGAAATTTAGACGTGGTACTAAGATTCTTCATATCAGACAGGTTGGAGCCGTTACAATCAGCCTCCCTGAAAGATCTCACTCTTAAGACTCTTTTCCTGGTATGCTTAGCCTCGGCTAAAAGAGTCAGTGAGACTCATGCCTTCAGCAAGAACATAGGATTTTCGTCAGAAAAAGCCACTTGTTCGCTACAACTTGGTTTTCTAGCCAAAAATGAGCTGCCTTCTCGGCCTTGGCCTAAATCTTTCGATATCCCCAGCTTATCGGAGATCGTAGGCAATGAACTAGAAAGAGTCTTATGCCCTGTTAGAGCTCTTAAGTTCTATTTAAAGCGTACTAAACCTTTACAAGGCCAATCTGAAGCTTTATGGTGTTCAGTTAAGAAACCATCCTTGCCTTTGTCAAAGAATGCTTGGTCAGACTTTATCAGATTGTTAATACGAGAAGCTCATTCACATCTGAGTGAGGAAGACCGAACTTTGCTTAAGGTGAAGACGCACGAAGTTAGAGCTGTAACAACTTACGTGGCCTTTAAGCAAAATATATCTCTGCAAAGTATAATGGACGCAACCTATTGGAGAAGCAAGTCAGTGTTCGCGTCACTTTACTTGAAAGATGTCCAGTCTCTTTACAAGAACTGCTACACACTGGAACCATTCGTAGCAGCGAGTGCAGTAGTGGGTGAGGGCTCAACCACTACAATTCCCTAATTCCATACCCTTTTAATCTTTCTCTTGAAATGTTTTTATTGTTGTTTTTTGGGTTGTCCGGAAGGCTAAGAAGCCTTTCGCATCCTGGTTGATTTGGCGGGTGGTCAAAGTCATTTCTTGAGAGCGCCTAGATTAGGGGTTTTGATGAGGTCCTGTTGTATGGGTTGCAACCCTTGATACTTCAGATCCTAGGGGTCGTTCAGCATCCTAAGAGGATCGCGAGGCTCCGTAAGGAAGACGTACTTAAAAGGCAGAGAAATTGTTCAAGTCGACTTCCTTACCAGGTACCTATTTATTTTGTTTTTGTTATTTTGATAACTTCTAAAATGAAATAAAAACTCTTAGCTCATAATAATGTAAACATATATTGCTGGTCTCTACCCACCCCCCTGGGTGTGAATCAGCTATTATAATCACCGGCTAAGTTAAATATTGAAAAATGTTATTTTGATAATAAAATAAATTTTTGAATATACTTACCCGGTGATTATAAATTAAAGGACCCTCCCTTCCTCCCCCAATAGAGACGCAGTGGAACGAGGAGAAAATTGAGTCTTTTGTTTACATTGAGTACTGGGTATCTGGACGACAGATGGCGCTGTTGGGCACACCCGCAACCTGTGTAGCGATCGCTGGCGAGTTTTTACCGTAGAGTTTTCTGTCGGGCAACAGAGTTGCAGCTATTATAATCACCGGGTAAGTATATTCAAAAATTTATTTTATTATCAAAATAACATATTTTTTATTTTTTCAGGAGACTTGATTATTATGTCCTCTCAGAGCGTATTATCCCTAACCTCTGTGATAATGTGATTCGAACTTCACTATATGGGTCGGATCACTGCCCCATCACACTGCTGATGCACTTTGATTAGAAATGAAGTTCCAAAAGCTGCAAGACTCTAAAGGCCATCATTCATGCTGTGTCATCAAAGATATCATTGAACCGCCATTTTTCTTCTCCATTTGTAGATTTCTTCATCCTCCTTTAATGTCATGGTCAGTACATGATACTATATTTAGATTATTGTTTTATACATATTTTTTCGTAAGTCGTCAAGTTTGACTGAAGTATTTGTGAAGAATTTTTTTACAATATTGTAAATTGATGTATCTGGTAATGTCATTGTCTTGATAATACAGTTATGTGAATAAATTACAATTTAAAAAAAGGGTAAATTTTATCATAAACATTTATTGTTTGCTTGAGTATTTGGTACATTTTCTTACCTGCTTTGGCGTGAATTACTCTGTCCTTAATTATTCAATACACTGTAGTATTGTTGTTAAGGCTATAACATGTTTAACAATTTCAATTTTGAAAATAAATATTTAATTTTGTTGTGAATATCCTGAAGTGTATTTTATATATTTAGGAGTTTGATGTGTGAGGAAAGCCATGAATAAAATTTCACGAATACTGTCTTAAAGTTTTATTCTATTTTTAAGAATGTAAAGGTTTTGCATGTGAATGAAATGCAGATTAGAATATATGAGAGAAGCTTTTTTTGTTAGACTTGGTTTTGATCCTAATAAATTTTTAAGTATGTTTGATCATATGACTTTTTTAGATTTTGATTTAGGTGGCTGTTTGTTTTGGGATCTACTATAAGCTAGGAGGGAGGATGTAAGGTGGAAGTTAACCCTTTTACCCCCAATGGACGCACTGGTACGTTTCACAAAACTCATCCCTTTACCCCCATGAACGTACTGGTACGTCCTTGCAAAAAACTGTTATTTACATGTTTTTACATATTTTTGATAACTTTATGAGAAACTTTGGGCTTTTCCAAAAGAATAAGACCAACCTGACCTCTCTAAGGCTGTTAGAGCAATTTGAAAAAAAAAGATATAGCAAAATGTGCTTGAAAGTTCAACATAGCTTGGGGGTAAAAGGGTTAAGAATAGGATAAAAGCAACCATGGGGAAGTGGAGGGACGTTGCAGGAGTGCTATGTGATTAGAAAATATCAATGAAGTTATAAGTCAAGAATTATAGCACAGTAATAGAACCAGTGTTGATGTATGGATTGGTAACGTGGGCTCTAAGTAGAAAAGTGGAAGTAAAGCTCGAGAGAACAGAGAGGAGAATGCTGAAGGGGATTATGGGATATCACTGCTTGAAAGAATGGAAAATGATGAAATCCGAAGAATTGCAGGCTTAGTAGTAATGATTACAGAGGTGATAAGTGTGTCATGGGATGGATTGAGAGCTTGGGAAGAATATGTTGACCCTTTTACCCCCAAAGGACGTACTGGTACGTTTCACAAAACCCATCCCTTTACCCCCATGGAAGTACAGTACCAGTACGTCCTTGCAAAAAAATGCTATGAAATTTTTTTTTTTTCCATATTTTTGATAATTTTGTGAAAAAATTCAGGCATTTTCCAAGAGAATGAGACCAACCTGACCTCTCTATGACAAAAATTAAGGCTGTTAGAGCAATTTAAAAAACATATACTGCAAAATGTGCTGGGAAAAAAATAACCCCTTGGGGGTTAAGGGTTGGAAATTTACAAAGAGCCTGGGGGTAAAAGGGTTAATGGGGAAGATCAAGAGGAAAGCAGAATTAGATGGTGAGATGAGATGAAGTGTGATAGGGAAAGAAAGAATAGGTTTGGGGGAAGAGGCAACCAACCCCTTAACATAGGGATAACTGTGGGAAAGAAGAATGTTTTGTATTGTAATTTTTGTTCTCATCTGCACAATAACAAGCTGTACTTTATTTTCAAAATATTTTGTCTTTTTCAGAGTTAAAAGTTAGTTAATGCTGTGGAATAGCTTCTGGGGATAGTATTTACTATAGGTAATTGAAAATTACTGGATGAGACTGATGTTATGAAGTTTCAATCTGCTATTTGAAATGATTCAGTTATACCCTTCGACAGTTTGATTTGGATGAAGGTTAGTAAAATATGGTTGAATATAAAATAATAACCCTTTAAAATTATATGGGGTGGGGGATGTGGCCAAAGCTATTATTAAAAAATTTACTTCTTTCTAGCAAACTAATAAGCTTGAAGACTTCTGTATTTTTCACAATATTTTTTATTTTGGTGCCATTTTGAAGCTCATTAATTACTTCTTTTAGTTTGTTCTAGTGTTCTATTTGCAATATATAAAAGTAAGCTAAATTTTCTTTCCAATTGAGTATTTTATTAGTATTTAAATCTTTTAATTCATATTGAAAAACTAAGGGTAACTGTAGTTTATGTCATTACAATTTGAATTTTACGTTTGGAATTTCAAAGAATTACGTGGAATTTGCTAAGGGAAATGTTTCTTTGATAGTTTTGAATATTTGTGCATGTGATTCGGCACTAAAGCTATGAAATTGATCCGAGAAAGGTAACATTTTTTTAGAATAAAATGTTAGTTTTTTACAAATATTCATAGATCAGCATATGATTTTAAATATCCCAGAAATCATTTCAGCATCATCATCCTCTCCTAAGCCTATTGACGCAAAGGCCCTCGGTTAGATTTTGCCTGTCGTCTCTATCTTGAGCGTTTAAATTGATACTTCTCCATTCATCATCTCCAACTTCAATTTTCATAGTTCTCAGCCATGTAGGCCTGGGTCTTTCAACTCTTCTAGTACCTTGTAGAGCAAAGTTGAAAGTTTGGTGAACTAATCTCTTATGGGGAGTGGGAAGTGCATGCCCCAACCATCTCCATCTGCCCCTCACTCTGATCTCGACCACATAACGCACTTGAGTAATCTCTCTTATAGTTTCATTTCTAATCCTGTCCTGCCATTTAACTTCCAATATTCTTCTAAGGGCTTTGTTCTTAATCTACAAAATCTGTTCGGATATTGTTTCATTGTCATACCACGACGCATGTCCATACACTAACACCGATCTTGCTAAACTGACATATAGCCGATTTTTACATGCAATTTCAGGCAATTTTCTTTCCAAACTTAACTTATCCTAGCCATTATCTGATTTGCTTTTTTCAATCTTTCATTAAACTCAAATTCTAAATATTTTGTATTGGAGATCATAGTTCGTAAATATTTAAATGATTCTACCTCATTAATCCCTATTCCTTCTAATGATATTTCATCTTCCATTACATATTCCATTCTCATCATCTCTGTCTTTCTTCTATTTATCTTAAACCCAACCTCATGTGATATTTCATGCATTGAGGTAAGCAGGTTTTGCAGGTCCTGTGGTGTTCTGCTAATAAGGACAGTGTCATCAGCATATTCTAGGTCAGTTAATTTTGTGTTACCAATCCAGTCCAATCCTTCTCCATTCCCAACTGTTCTATGCATTACAAAATCCATGTGAAGGATAAACAACATAGGTGACAGCACATTCCCTTGGATTACTCCACTTTTCACTGGAAATTCATTTGATAGGACTCCATTAACATTAACTTTGCACTTGCTATGCTCATGAACAGACTTAATCAAATTTACGCATTTAAGAGGAATTCCATAATAACGTAGGACTCCACAAAATTTTCACCAACACTTTTAACTTCCATTCATCAGGTTTTTCCTGTTCATGTCACATTCTACAAAGTAATCTTGTAAGTATTCTGGCGGTCATTTCATTTTCACCTGGTATCATCTCGGGAGTTATTCCATCGTATCTGGGGCTTTCCACCTTTAGTTTTTTAATGTTATCTTTGACTTCAAACACAATGAATTCATTTGGGTAAGTAGAAGTTTTAATTAGATATTTGATGAGTATTATGTGGCCTTGAGAAAGAATAAAGTATGCAGATCAAGAAAATACCAGACATGAAATTTAGAAGTCTGGATAGTTCTGATGTAACTAAGTAAATTTCTCTAAAAAAGGAAAGACAGAAGTACAGGTTTATCTGTTAGTTTGATTAGATATTGTGATATCTTTATAATGTAAAAAGACTGTTAATTGGCATTGTCGAGCTTCTCGCCTTGCCAAAATGAACTTTGTTCTCCCAAATAACCCCAAACTTTAATCCCCTAGACTTCTTAGATCTCATCCTTAACTTGACCAAAGTACTGTAGTTACTCTACAATAAGTTTCTAAGATGAGAGCATTCACCTTATGAATTTTATGAGCTAAGAACCTGTGTGCAATAGATATAAGATATTTTGACCTATATATAAAGTATTTTATTAAGTAGAAGTAGCTGTACGAATTCTTGATACATATGTAGACTATCTCACCAATAGCAAAACCAACTGACTGAAAATAATAAAGATTAAATTGGTAAGGGTTGGGATTTGAAGGCCTCAGTTAATGTTGGAGTTATGAACCCACTATTGGAACATATTATTATTATTACTTGCTAAGCTATCTTGTTAACATGTAGGGAACTTACTGTATTTTGAATTGGTTGGACTTTCTCATAATTTTTCATCAATATTTTCTCTCATTGTCAGATGATATTTTGTTTCTGACATACTGTATTTGTGGTTAATATTGGATTAGCCCCATTGGCGGTATATCTACCAGCACTATAGGTATTACTTACGAGTCTTTCCAGTGCTCTTTCACTCCCAAGCTGGACACATATTATAATTCCCTTCACTTAACCTCCATTACAACTTACTTTCTTCCATTTTCATGTCCAACCTTTCAAACTTTTACTTCCAAGTATAACTGCAGGAAAATCCTGTTTTGCTTTGTCTCTTGATAATCTCGCAGGCCCCAGCACTGGGTAAAACAGCTCAAATTTATTAATCGAATTCCATTGTTAATTGGAATACTAAAAGATCTTGTAATATATTAAGGATGCATTCTTTCTCGATCAAAAATATTGAGACAAAAGATCTTGATGGACCTTGGACATTAACCCCTCCAGAAAGATCGTCAGCCTCTAACACAGTACATATACTGTATTTCTCCATACCAAGGTCTCAGGGAACTTCAAAGCATTGTCATTTCATTATTAATGATCTCAAACTGCTTATATTTATGCGTTTATCAGATATTTACCTAAAGATAATACTACAGTACAGTACATGGAAAATAATTATACATATTTCAACACAGTCAAGTAATTTTACCATCTAAAATAACATCATGAAAGATATTGGGGTATGATTCAGGAAAGAAACTTGTAATTATAGAAGTCTGACATATTGTACTTTCATATGTCAAATTCCTCCTCTTATGGCTCAGAATTATATATTAAACAATGTAATTTCATAACCCTATTCGTTGACATGAATTGTATTCGGTCTTCATTGTTTCAGTAGGGAGTGATTGCTGTCAATGCACTGTATGTGAGACAATGTATGTATTACTGAAGTCTTTGTAGAGTCCCTTCAGTCCCTAACTCTGCCCCTGTAGGTTGTAAGTGGCATCAGTGCACCACATATTTCTTGATCTTAGCAGCATCCTTTTGTCCTCTAGCTGCTCTCATATGTTAGCCTCTTACTGTACCTCTGATTCCATTTTCTTTCTTCCATCTTGGTGTTCAGCATCATAACACTCCCTTCTTACTGTAACTGTAACTAAGATTTTTAGCCTCACCAGTACTGGGTTTTCTGGCCTACTTTCAAGTACCAAGTAAGTTAAACTTCACTTGCCAATGAATGATGGTACACAGTAATGCGGTTACTGCTTGGGAAGGAAGTGTAACATTTCAACTAAGATCAGTGGCATTAGCTATGGGGGTCCTGGTGGTGCAAGTGTTTGCCCAGATTATTTTTAATATTTCAGTCTCGTTTGAAACTTACCAAAATTAGCTTTATTTTCTACTTCATTTCTTGCTGTATGTGTAATTTGTATAGGATTTAGACATGTCTTATGGTATTTAGTGTAAGTTTGCAAATAGAATTTCCTTATGCAACAAAAACACGTTTGTATAGAGTAAAAGTACCTTATATGTGGTCATTATGTTCCGATCCCCTGGTTGTGAAATTCCTTTGACAATAGATGGTATTAACTCTAAGGTATTTTTTTGGTGGGATGGGTGGGATTTAAGAGGTGATATTGTACTTAAAATGTAAAGTACACTGCATAATTGATTGTACTGTTCTGTCATAATAGTTCAGAGAAGGTAGTAAGTCTTCATCTTGTAGCACAACCCCATTTCATTACTGTATTATCCTCCCTTCCTGAGCTGGTTAGATTGTGTTTCTAAAGGGCTTTGCATATGCATGATCCTTTTGAAATGGAAGAAATATCATGGTCTAAAGATCGTGGTGTCATTCCCCTCTGGTCCCGCAGGTATGACCACATCCGAAGCTTTATCTGCATATACCTATCAAAGATTCAGAGCCCTTGAGGTTAAACTGTACAGTGAATCAAGAAGTCTTGCAAAGCATATTTCTACTTTTATACTGCTGATTCCACATGGCTCCTTGGCATGATTGATGTTGAACCCTGCACTGATGTATTCCAACGTGCCAGTGCTACCTCTGGGCCAACTAGTTTTGAGAATTGGAACACCCATGCATCCCAATTCTTCTAAACTAAGATGGCCAACTAGTTTTCTGCCTGGTGTGAAAAAAAAGGTCATGCTTTTATGTCAGAAAGCAAGTGTCCTTTACTTTTTCAAAAAGTCAGGGGTTAATAACCCAGTTGTTTTTGCCAAGTACGTCACGGTGCCTGACCACTGGTCTAGTTATAAGTGCATTTATGGTGGCCATGGCAGACGTCTCAGTGGTTGCCAACTCAGAAGCCGAGAGGAACTTTCCTTCTGATCTGATTCTCTCCAAGGGATGACTCCCCATCAGTGTGCACCTGAAAAGGTGCTAACACAAAAGACTGGCGCACAGAACCTTTGTTGCATCGAGTGTCATTGTGTTAGACCAACTTAAAGCAAGTGAGTTGTCAGATTTCTCCACTGATGCCATGTCTCCACAGATCACCAGTCCACTCTTCAACCTCTCCCCCTTACTTTGTCTTAAATTTCTAAAATTATTCATATTCTAAAGGTGATATACAGTACACAGTCGGGTATTTAATAACATTAATTAATATTACACAAGTATATTAATTAATATTACACAAGTATAAAAAAGAATATAGGTAGTCTAATGATCAATATACTGTAGTTTAATACAAATATATGGAGAATCACAAGATGAATATTAATAGACCACTTATTGGATAAGTGTTATAGTAACATTTGAACCGTTCAAATGTTACTATAACACTTATCCAATAAGTGGTCTATTAATATTCATCTTGTGATTCTCCATATATTTGTATTAAACTACAGTATATTGATCATTAGACTACCTATATTCGTTTTTATACTTACATAACTTGTTGCTTGTTCATTTATTTTCTGTGTAGTTTTTTAGCAAATTAGTTGGGCATGTTGGGAATAGGTGGTGTGAGTTAGGGACTTGGACTGGGCGCGTACAGTTTTTTATGAATAGGCTTTCCTGTCTTCCCTTTACCATACTGTCTTTGACTCACAACACACTAACCCCATCTCCTCCCCCTACAGACTACACTCGCTTGATGGGAAACGTTACCTTTCTCCAATACATTATCTATTTCCCTTTTATTTTAACCATTCCAAAAGAACACTGCTTATTTGAGCTAACACTTCCTTATCACTATAAGATCTTGGCTTCCTACAAGTTTAGGATGAGTGGAAACCTATACTAAAACATGCCTTGAATTTTACTTCAGTATTGGTATTGAACAAAAGCTGTAATAGTTTCAGATACAATTTTTAAAATACACCAATTTGTGAGAGAGAGAGAGAGAGAGAGAGAGAGAGAGAGAGAGAGAGAGAGAGAGAGAGAGAGAGAGAGAGAGAGAGAGAGAGAGTGTGTGTGTGTGTGTGTGTGTGTGTGTGTGTGTGTGTGTGTGTGTGTGTGTGTGTGTGTGTGTGTGTGTGTGTGTGTGTGTGTGTGGGGGGGTTTTGGAGAAAGAAGGCAAGCCCGTTATCTGTGATATGGCACTAGTAGGGAAATCCGTTGAAAACCAGGTGCTCTGTGTTATCAGCCATTTATCACTGCATTGAGTATAGCATGGTTTGACCATGGCATCTCCAGAGAACGTATTGACCCTTGAGGGGCACTGAAGTGCACATCAAATGACTGGGGCCTTCCCTACCTGAAGCTGTGGCAATGGTCGCCATACACAGTTCTGGTCTCACGAATTAGTGCAAGAACCTTCACAAAGGCACGCTCTGACTCCAATTTTCAAATTCTGTTAATTCTGGGCCAATGTCTTATACCTTAGGGGTTATGAAAATTCTGGTCATCCTCAATCCTCGCAAGGAATCAAGTCTCAGCAGGTTGCTCGGGATATACATTCCTCTCCTCCCACACCATTACTAGTGTTATGAAAGACCAGCTGGTTGTCATTGGGGAGAGAAGGATCTCGGGTACTTACCAAACCAGAGATAGAAGAAGTACCAAGTACCTTTCCTTCTGCTGATTATGGTGGAGAGTAAAGCCACTGGCCTGTGATAATGAGCATAGGGCCGTGTGACTCCAGTTACTAATCTATGGCTGCTGGCAGGCAACAATGTCCTGAAGAGGTGCCATTTCCTTAGTTTGCACTACCAAAGTATCCTTAAAAAGAAAAGGCAAAAGAGGGCATCCAAGCTACTTTAACACCGGGCCAATGGCAAGACTTCTTGGTCCTGCACAGGGCTATACATTTCCATCCACCTGGCCACCAGGGTAGTCAAATCATCCATCCAGAATTGGCTCCATGGGGTTGTGGCCTTTGGCCGGAACCGTGGACCAACTTGGCCAACAGAAAGTGTACAGTCCACCACGGGGCCATGTATCTTTGGCCAGCATGAATACCTGTGTAGTCAAGCCAGTCACCTGGGCCTCATCCCTACTGGTCCAAGAAAATGGGACAATGGTCCCTCCCCACAAGAGGTTGAGAACCATCCTGGCCAATGGAAAGAGCATGCCCCAGCATTGGGCTGTGCATTCCTGCTAAGCTTGGCTAACTGAGTAATCAGGCCAGCCAATAGGTACTCCAAAGCCCCAAGGGGTCAGGTACTAGTGGGAGCTGTTTACCTGTGCCGAAAAAAAGTGGTGTTGTCAAGAACCCTATTCCTATGACTACGACTGGTCTTCTTTGCTTTTTACTTCTTCTTTTTCCTCCGGTTAGAAGAAACGTCAGAGTCAGAACCAGACGGGAAACAGGAGGAAGAGTGAACTTGCATCCTCCTCTTACCAAATTTCCCCTCAGGATCTGGAAGTGGAGAAGTCGAGGTCTGACTGATCATCGACAACAAAGTTTCCTCATGGGGAAAACCACAGGAGTTGCTCCAACAGGAACTGCAACACTAGGGGAACAGTGTCATAGGGGAAGTGGCAGTCACTCTCACTGGCACTTGTAACACGGACGGAGGTTTGGGTCACTGGTACCCTTAGTGTGGGAGGTTTAGATCCCCGGGTCGCAAGCATAAGGGTAACAGAACAGGGTTGAACAACTCTGCAGCTACGATTACAGCAGTGACAGGCACCTGGGTGACCTGCACAGGTTTTACTGTCTCTATCCTTCTTATGACCTTCTGGCTTGGCGCTTTCCCTTCTACAAGGGTAGAAGTATTCTTTGCAGCCTTCTTTGCTGCTCTTTTGGCTTACTGCAGAGATGACCACTGGACTCACTGGGCCAACTGGTAAAGGGATCAGAAGGTGATAAGTGGCCTTATCTATTAGCGTGTTGTTTAGCCTTTTCTCTTCCCATCCTTATTAGATAAGACTATTCATGGTTATTTCAATACTATTCATGAAACATTTATGTCCATGTTGTTCTTTCCTATTAAAAATAAGTAATGTTTATTTAAATACTGTACATATAAATGGAAAAATGAGTCCCTCAAGGTAAAGTTTGTAGTAGCTGTATTCTAGCCTTACAGAATGGTTGCCTATTAGGGGTTTAATGCATACATAAATGACTTTACAATAACTTATACTGTACAGCATCAGACTTGGGACATTATACAGTATATGATTCTATGATTTGGCTTTGATGAAGGTTGGTGTATGTTATTGAAAATTGCTGTCCAACCTCGCATAACTTTAACTTTATGGTTTTACTGCAGATTAATTCTGGGTTTGCTCTATAAATTCATTTTAAATGATTATAATAGGCTATAGAAGTCTGTCATATAGATTAACGTATGACAACAATGAAAGAACTTCAATTCTTTTCATGATAAAGGTCTCAGAATATATGCTGTGCCAAATACATTATTATTATTGTTGTTGTTGTTGTTATTGTTGTTGTTGTTGTTATTTAATTATTTATTATTATTATTAGCTATGCTATACCCCTAATTAGAAAAGCAGGATGCTATAAGCCCAAGGGCTCCAAGAGGAAAAGTATCCCAGTGAGGAAAAGGAATAAGGAAATGAATATATGATAAATAATGAAAATAAAATATAAAATCTCTTAGATCAGTAACATTAAAATACAGTAGATCTGTCATATATAAACTATTAAGAGACTTATATCAGCCTGTTCAACATCAAACATTTGCAGGAAGTTTGGAAATCTGAAGTCCCACTGATTCAACAGCCTTTCAGGAAGATCATTCCACAACTTGGTAACAGCTGGAACAAAACTTTTAGGATACTGTGTAGTATTGAGCCTTATGATGAAGGCTAGCTGTTAGAATTAACTGCATGCCTAGTACTGTACACTGGATGATGCTGTATGGGAAGATGTGAATATAAAGGAAGGTCAGAATTTTAAAAAATCTTGAGCAACCTGCATAAAGAACTAACTGAAAGATGATGCCAGAGATTAATATCTTGATAAGGAATAAGAAATTTAAAAGACTTTAAGGTGTTGTCCAACAAATTAAGGTGAGATTCAGCAGATGAAGACCAAACAGGAGAACAATACGGGAAACAAGGCAGAATGAAAGAATTGAAACATTTTTTCAGAACAGATTGATCACCAAAAATCTTAAAAGGCTTTCTCAATAAGCCTATTTTTGTACAGTTGAAGAAATACACCTAATGTGTTTCTCAAAAGTAACTGTAATAAAGAATCACACCAAAAATTTTAAAGGACTCATATAGAGTTAAAGAAACTTATTCAATGCAGAGATCTGGATGTTGAGAAGCCACTGTTGTTGACCTACTTACAATCGTACTTTGAGTTTTGTTAGGGTTCAACTTCATGCTCCTTAATTTGCACCATGCACAAAAAAATACAAGGAAATGATTTTCTCTCTAAAAAGCTGACGAGAAACATTTCAATGAAGTATCTTCCACCCCTGAAATTTAAGAGATAATTCCTTGATGAATCAATTGAAAGTCATTTCTATTTTGATATTAACATATAACTCGCATGTGTTGCTCGCTTTCTTTGATGTCCTACACTACAACTCTTAAATTGTTGATCAGTATTGGCGTGATGCAGGTATTGCATGCGTGCATGTTGAGATTGCCCGGAACTTTTGTTCTTAGACTCAAAGTCATAGCCTAAAGACGGACCCCCACACAGCCATTAGTCCCCTTCATCATTTTTCATGTAGTTTGGGAAGGAAGCTGTGAGGTCGGTTGGGTTGGCAAATGAGAGTTTACCATACTAGGCATGGGTTTGTACAAAGCTGATTTTGTACCATGAAATATAAGTTTCGAAACTTTGTGTGAGGAAAAATTTTGTATTAATAAGATGTGTCATCTTTTACTAGTAGTATAAAGTTCTTTTGGAGTCATAGAATGAATATGGATGTTCCTTTTTTTTCTGTCGGTAACCCCAGAATTTTTATCTTTATGTTTCCCTATGTCAACATATAGTTTTCCCCTGCTTATGATAACAATTTCCTGACCCTTGGTTGCTTTAGGAGAAAAAGGTTTATTCCTATCAGTCCTTTTACTTCACTGGATTAGGAATGAACTAGTAAGCCTCCAATTTTCATTTTATCACCTGTGAAGTTTGATTTTTTTCCATCAGAACTTTTGTTGCATCTGTTATACGGTTTAAATTTCCCATTCTACCTACAGATTTCCTTTTAAACACTGCTCAGTGGTGATCTATATCTGAACGGTCCTGAAAGTCACTTTGTGAGAGGGTGAAGGACCAATTGGAATGTAGAACAAGGTGTTTATTGATTGTATTAGAAGGCCCTTAAACATTCAAATAAAATACAGAAGCTCAAACTCAAGTGGTCAATACTGCTGGAATAGCAATAATGAACGAAGGAGAAAAATAAAGTTAAAAAAGGAAGATGCTTCCCGTATGTCTCTTCCCAAAAGTAGTATTTTACTGGCCACAACTTAAGGTCCCAAATAATGCACATCCAACTGTTTTGTGACTTGAGTCTTGAATAAAGATTTGCAATTGTCGATTGGCCCTTCCAGGTATCTTTATTTAGGAAGGGGAATACAGTACATCCTCATTACATTTGGAAAACAAAATAAGAACATCCTTTATATGGTCTGCTTTGCCACAAGATAGGATGAAATTAATTCCTTTATAATTGTCTTTTATTCAGGCTAGGTGTATTATTATTATTATTATTATTATTATTATTATTATTATTATTATTATTATTATTAGCTAAGATACAATCGTAATTGGGAAAGCAGGATGCTATAAGCCTAAAGGGTTCAACAGGAAAAATAGCCCAGTGAGGAAAAGAAATAAGGAAATAGATAAACTATATGAGAAATAATGATTGAAAATATAAATTATCTCAAGATCAGTAACAACATTGAAATAGATATCATATCTAAACTGTAAAGAGGGCTTTTATAAGCAACAAGTATACAAACAGTGTTTAGTAATTAAATATAAACTCTTATTAAAATTTAGATTGTTTTATAGGTAAAAAGGGAGATGATGGATACGTTGGAGGTCACGAGAGGAGTTACAAGGTATGTAAAGTGATCATTTGGTAAATTATATCCTATTCACTTGTCTTTCTGTCTGTCTAACTCTTTACTGTATATATAAGGAAGTGGTTAATAGATTTTAGATAAATTTTGCAGAGGGGACCATTATTTATGGACTTGTGTATGCGACCCGTCAAAAATGATGGCAAGATATTTAGATAGATATGCATACACACACATGGATTCAACCCTTCTCACTCCTCCCCTATATATATATATATATATATATATATATATATATATATATATATATATATATATACATATATATACATATACATATATTTATATATATATATATATATATATATATATATATATATATACTGTATATGTATGTGTATATATATATATATATATATATATATATATATATATATATATATATATATATATATACATATACATATATATACATACATATACAGTATATATATATATATATATATATATATATATATATATATATATTTATATATACATATACAGTATATATATATATATATATATATATATACATATATATATGTATATGTATATGTATATATACATATAATATATATACATATATATATATATATGTATATATATACATATATATATATATATATATATATATATATATATATATATATATAAGTGTGTATATATATATATATATATATATATATATATGTATATATATATGCATGTATATACATATATATGTATGATAATATATATACATATATATATATATATACTGTATATATATATATATATATATATATATATATATATGTATGATAATATATATATATATATATATATATATGTATATATATATGCATGTATATACATATATATGTATGATAATATATATACATATATATATATATATATATATATATATATATATATACTGTATATATATATATATATATATATATATATATATATATATATATATATATGTATGATAATATATATACATATATATATATATATATATATATATATATATATATATATACATATATGACCAGATGCTTGTTCTTTATTACATAGGGGATATTTTTTTTTTTGGTGGAGAGATGGGTGGGTGCTGCTGGAAAAAGCTCTGACTAGTTACCTGTTCAGAGGGCTATGCTCTTAAGATTGTTATAGATATCTAGTTTCTGTATTTGAAACCTAATCAATTGTTGGAATTATAATCTGGAACTTTATTTTTACGTCATCATCTACACAATCATCTGGGGAAAGGGCAAAGTTACAGTTGAGTGGGACTAGAAAACTAAATTCCTTATGAAAGGACTTCAAAGAGTTTAAGACGTAACTTTTACAGCAGTAGTAAGAAATCATTTGAACTAATTATTGAAGTACATAAATATCAAAGACTGAAACGGAAGTAGAAAGCTTTCCATTTGATACTATGCGATTTTATTTTGCCTATAGTATTACACCTGGTGGCATCTAGAATGCCCTTCAGAATTTGCCACGTGATAAATCACCTCGTTTTGATTGGCTCTTTTCAAAATCGTGAAAAATTTCCATCCAATAATTTATCTATTTCTTCCTACATTAATGAGTCAAATGCTCTCTAAAACCCCTCTTTTAGTTCTCATAATATCATTATTTTAAAAGAAGCTAAAAGATCCGTCTGACCCAGATCAAGGTCTCTCGACTATAGTCAATACAACACCATCAAAGATATTTTGGATATTTTATTGTATGAGTGTTCTTTTTGTGATAATATTTCGCCTTCTATGAACATCGACAATTAATTTGGGTTCTGAGCTATCCACTCTATTGTCACCTCCATATGTGTTCCTTAACAATTTCTGAATTAATGTCTTTCATCAACCTATCCTCTATTTTTGTGTTTATGGCTGGAGTTGCATTTGATTGAATATATTACATAAACTTCGTAAGAGAAATCACGGCTTCTCCAATGAACTTCATCAAGGTGGCATTCTTTTACCGTTTCTTTCTTTATTGTATTCGTAATACATTGATCCTTTAGTTGATTTTTTTTTCAACCTGTTGTAGTGTGAATGAAATGACAATAAGCAACTCCACTCGGACGATGATAATGCTTCTGAGATCACAGTCAGCTCAGGGTCTCTTGTTTAAAGTCTTTAAAGGTTTAAAGGCCACCCATGACTGTCAAGGGACAGTGGCATTGCCCTAGCTAGCAGGACAATGGCCAAGAGACTGACCATAAATACTTATGATCAGCGCCCAAGCCTCTTCTCCACCCAAGCTAGAAACAGGCAGGGCCAGGCAATGGCTGCTGATGACTCTGCAGGTGGATTTATAAGCCCATACAAACCCGTCATCCTTACTGCACAAGATAGTAAGGTTGCAGACACTACTGGAAACTATTGTGATTGAGTGGGACTCTATCTCCCATCCAGCAGAATGTTAGGTAGGGACGTTTCCAATAGGTTACCACAACCCTCAATAGACGTGTAGATCTATCTATGCAGATGAATTTAGAATGCTTTACAACAAAACCAAGACCTAAGGCATTTCATTCGTCTGTAGGTTGGATTAAAATTTTTTTTCGCTATTTCAAAGATAACGTCAAAACAATTGACAGATTTTGACGAAATTTCCACCATATCTTAGGTCATGGACACCTCTCAATATTTGAATCCATACCTTTCATTGTAGCAGCCTCTGAATGTAGGAATCCAAACTCTTTATTCTACCATTCGTTTAATATAACAATCCAAACCATTCATATTTCTAGCCTTTGAATAAAGGAATCCAAGCCCTTCATTGTACCAGCCTTTCAGTATATGAATCGAAAACCTTCATTGTACCAGCCTCTGAATATAGGATGTAGGAATTCAAATCACTCATTCTACAGCATTTGAATATAGGGATTCAAATCCTTCGTTGTACCAGCCTCTGAATATAGGATTCCAAATAGATAATGCTACCAGCCTCTGAATGTAGGAATCCAAACCATTCATTCTACCGGAATGTGAATACAGGAATCCAAACCCTTCATTGTACCAGCCACTAAATATTCAAACCCAAACCCTTGATTGTATCAGCCTTTGGATATAGAAATCAAAATCCTATATTCTACCAGCCTCTGAATATAGGAATCCATTCAATAATTCATTCTATCAGACTTTGAATATAGGAATCCAAACCCTTCTTTGTACCAGACTATGAATATGGGAATCCAAACCCTTCATTATACTATCCTCTAAATATAGGAATCCAAATCATTCTTTGTTCCAGAATCTTGATATATGAATCCAAACCCTTCATTATACCATCCTCCAAATATAGGAATCCAAGTCCTTCTTTGTACCAGACTCTGAATATAGGAAACCAAACCCTTTATTGTACCAACTTCGGAATATAGGAATCCAATCCTTCATTCTACCAGCATCTGAATATAGGAAACCAAACCCTTCATTGTACCAGCTTCAGAATATAGGAATCCAAGCCCTTTATTGTACTAGCCTCAGAATATAGGAAACCAAACCCTTCATTCTACCAGCCTCTTAATATAGGAAACCAAACCCTTTATTCTACCAGCCTCTTGATATAGGAAACCAAATCCTTCATTGTACCAGCTTCAGAATATATGAATCCAAGCCCTTTATTATACCAACCTCGGAATATAGGAAACCAAACCTTTCATTCTACCAGCATATGAATATAGGAAACCAAACCCTTCATTATACCAGCTTCAGAATATAGGAATCCAAACCGTTCATTCTACCAACCTTTGAATATAGGAAACCAAATCCTTCATTGTACCAGCTTCAGAATATATGAATCCAAGCCCTTTATTTTACCAGCCTCGGAATATAGGAAACCAAACCTTTCATTCTACCAGCATATGAATATAGGAAACCAAACCCTTCATTATACCAGCTTCAGAATATAGGAATCCAAACCGTTCATTCTATCAGCCTCTTAATATAGGAAACCAAACCCTTCATTCTACCAGCCTCTTAATATAGGAAACCAAACCCTTCATTATACCAGCTTCAGAATATGGGAATCCAAACCGTTCATTCTACCAACCTCTGAATATAGGAAACCAAACCCTTTATTCTACCAGCCTCTTGATATATGAAACCAAACCCTTCATTGTACCAGCCTCTTAATATAGGAAACCAATCCCTTCATTGTACCACCTTCAGAATATAGGAAACCAAACCCTTCATTATACCAGCTTCAGAATATAGGAATCCAAACCGTTCATTCTATCAGCCTCTGAATATAGGAAACCAAACCCTTTATTCTACCAGCCTCTTGATATATGAAACCAAACCCTTCATTGTACCAGCCTCTTAATATAGGAAACCAATCCCTTCATTGTACCACCTTCAGAATATAGGAAACCAAACCCTTCATTCTACCAGCCTCTTAATATAGGAAACCAAATCCTTCATTGTACCAGATTCAGAATATATGAATCCAAGCCCTTTATTGTACCAGCCTCGGAATATAGGAAACCAAACCTTTCATTCTACCAGCATATGAATATAGGAAACTAAACCCTTCATTGTACCAGCCTCTTTATATAGGAAACCAAACCCTTTATTTTACCAGCCTCGGAATATAGGAATCCAAGCTGTTCATTCTACCAGCCTCTGAACATAGGAATCCAAACTCTTCATGTTACAAGTATTTGAATGTAAGAATCCAACCCCTTCATTCTAACAGCTTTTGAATAAAGCAATCCAAACCCGTCATTCTACCAGCCTCGGAATATATGAATTCAAGCCCTTCAATCTACCAGCCTCTGAATATAACAATCAAAATCATTCATTCCACTAGCCGCGGAATATATGAATTCAAACCCTTCATTCTACCAGCCTCTGAATATAGAATCATTCATTCTACCAGCCTCTGAATATAGAATCATTCATTCTACCAGCCTCTGAACATAGGCATTCAAACCCTTCATTCTACCAGCCTCTGAATATATTAATTCAAATCCTTCATTATACCATCCACTAAATATAGGAATCCAATCCCTTCTTAGCACCATCCTCTGAATACAGGAATCCAAGTACTTCATTCTACCAGCCTGTGAATATAGGAATCCAAACCCTTCATTGTACCAGTTTGTGACTATAGGAATCCAAATCCTTTATTATATCATCCTCTAAATGTAGGAATCCAAACCCTTCATTGTTCCAAACTTTGAACATAGGAAACCAAACCCTTCATTCTACCAGCCTCTGCCTATATGAATCCAAACCCTTCATTCTACCAGCGTCTGAATATTGGAATCCAAACCCTTTATTTTACCAGCTTCTGAATATAGTAATCCAAACAGTTCATTCTACCACCCTCTGATTATTGGAATCCAAATTCTTCATTCTACGAGCCTTTGAAAAAAAACGAATCCAAATCCTTCTCTCTACCAGCCTTTGAATGTAGGAATCCAAACCATACATTGTACCACTTTGTGATTATAGGAATCCCAAACCTACATTCCACCAGCCTCTAAATATAGGAGTTCAAACACTTCATTTTACCAGTCTTTGAATACAAGAATCCAAATCTTTCATGCTACCAGCCTCTGAATATAGGAATCACAACCCTTCATTCCACCAGTCTGAATATAATAATCCAAACCCTTCCTTCTACCAGTCTTTGAATGTAGGTATTCAAACCCTTCATTGTACTAACCTCTGAATATAGGAATATAAGCCTTCATTCTGCCAGCCTCTGAATATAGGAATTCAAACTCTTCATTATTCTAGTCTGAATATAATAATCCAAACCCTTTACTCTATTAGTCTTTAAATGTAGGAATCCAAATCCTTCTTTCTATCAGCCTATGAATAAAGGAATCCAAACCCTTCATTCTAATAATATCTGAAAATAGGAATCCAAAACCCTTCATTGTACCAGAGTCTGAATGTAGGAGTTCAAACCTTTCATTGTACCAGCCTCTGAATTTATGAATCATTTGAATTAATTCTACCAACCTCTAGATATAGCAATCCAAATCTTTAAATGTACCAGCCTCGTAATATCGGAATTCAAAGCCTTCACTGTACTAGCTTCTGAACGTAGGAATCCAAACCGTTCATTGAACCAGCCTCTAGTCTGGATATAGCAGTCCAAACCCTTCTTTATACCAGCCTCTGAATATGGGAATCCATTCATTTCATTCTAACATCCTCTAAGTATAGCAGTATATATCCTTCATTGTACCAGCCCCAGAATATTGGAATCCAAATCCTTCATTCTACCAGCGTCTGAATATAGGAATCCATTCTTTTCATTCTAACAAACTAAATGTAGCATTCTAAACCCTTCATTGTACTATTCTCTGAATATGGGAATCCAAATCCTTCATTGTACCAGCCTCTTAATATAGGAAACCATTGAATTCATCGTACCACACTTTGAATACAAGAATCCATTCATTTCATTCTAACTAACTAAATATAGCATTCTAAACCCTTCATTATACCAGTCTTTGGAAATAGGAATTCAAACCCTTCATTATACCAGTCTCTGAAAATAGGAATTCAAACCTTTCATTATACCAATCTCTGAAAATAGGAATTCAAACCCTTCATTATACCAGTCTCTGAAAATAGGAATTCAAACCCTTCATTATACCAGTCTGAAAATAGGAATTCAAACCCTTCATTATACCAGTCGGAAAATAGGAATTCAAACCCTTCATTATACCAGACTCTGACAATATGAATTCAAACTCTTCATTATACCAGTCCATGGAAATAGGAATTCAAACCCTTCATTGTATCAGTCTCTGACAATAGGAATTCAAACCCTTCATTATACCAGTCTGACAATAGGAATTAAAACACTTCATTATACCAGTCTTTGAAAATAGGAATGCAAACCCTTCTATACCAGTCTTTGGAAATAGGAATTCAAACCCTTCATTATACCAGTCTCGGAAAATAGGAATTCAAACCCTTCATTATATCAGTCTCTGATAATAGGAATTCAAACCCTTCATTATACCAGTCTTTGGAAATAGGAATTCAAACCCTTCATTATACCAGGCTCTGGAAATAGGAATTCAAACCCTTCATTATTCCAGTCTTTGAAAATAGGAATTCAAACCCTTCACTATACCATTCTGAAAATATGAATTCAAACCTTTCATTATACCAGTCTCTGAAAATAGGAATTCAAACCCTTCATTATACCATTCTGAAAATATGAATTCAAACCTTTCATTATACCAGTCTCTGAAAATAGGAATTCAAACCCTTCATTATACCTTTCTGAAAATAGGAATTCAAACCCTTCATCATATGATTCTTAAAATGGGAATTCAAACTCTTCATTATACCAGTTTGACTATAGGAATTCAAATCCTTCATTATACCAGTCTCTGAAAATATGAATTAAAACCCTTCATTATTCCAGTCTCTGAAAATAGGAATTCAAAATCTTCACTATACCAGTCTGAAAATAGGAATTCAAACCTTTCACTGAAAATAGGCATTAAAAGCCTTCATTATACCAGTCTCTGAATATTGGAATTCAAACCCTTCATTATACCAGTCTATTGAAATAGGAATTTAAATCCTTCATTATACCAGTCTCTGACTATAGGAATTCAAACCCTTCATTGTACCACCCTATTGAAATAGGAATTTAAATCCTTCATTATACCAGTCTCTGATAATAGGAATTCAAACCTTTCATTATACCAGTCTTTGAAAATAGAAATGCAAACCCTTGATTATATCAGTATATGAAAGTAGGAATTCAAACCCTTCATTATACCAGTCTATGAAAATAGGAATCTAAACTCTTCATTCAATTGCTTTCTGTCTATTCAATCTTAGAAGTTCATCTTGATAAGACACAATCTCTTCAGTAGAGATTAGAGTAGACGAATTGTGGTGGCTTACGTGGTAACGTCCCTGACTGGTGAATGCCAGACTGAGGTTCGAGTCCAGCTCAAACTCGAACTCACCATATTTGTGAGCTAAGGAAGGGGGGGGGGGGGGCGGTTTGAGGAGCCCATAAGTTTATCTGCTTAGTCATCAGCAGCCATTGCCTGGTCCTCCTTGGTCCTAGCTTGGGTGGAGAGGGGAATTGGGAGCTGATCATATGTATATATGGTCAGTCTCTAGGGCATTGTCCTGCTTGATAGGGCAATGTCATTGTCCCTTGCCTCTGCCATTCATGAGCGAAATTTAAATCTTTAATCTGGCAGTTTTTCACAGGTGGTATTCGTTTCATTGTTTCGATCACCTGAAGAAAACGTCTTCAGTAGCCATTGCCTGTCTCTCCCTGGTCCTATCTTAATGGAGAGTGGCTTGGACGCTGATCATTTATATATGTGCTTAATCTCTATGTTGTTATGATGTCCCTTGCCTCTGCCATTCATGAGTGACCTTCAAAACTTTAGAGGCAGCCATACAACACTCGCCATGTCATCTCTTCATCATTTTTGTGCCTCTTCCACCATATGAATTTCTCTTGCTGCTTCTCCGCAATCATTCTTATTATCATTATTAATTCTTTCTATCATTCTATCATTTTATCCTCCTGTCGCACATAGATATTTATAGGGGCTAAGATAACGGGGGTCAAAATATCCCCTTCGTTAACCAACGCTTAAAGGTTTAAAGGCCGCTCATGAATGGCAGGACAATGCCCTAGAGACTGACTATATATACATAGATGAGTGCCCAACCCCCACTCCACCCAAGCTAGGACCAAGGAGTGCCAGGCGATGGATGCTGATGGGTCAGCAGATAGACCTATAGGCTCCCCCAAACCCCACATCCTTAGCTCACAAGGATGGTGAGGTTGCAGTGACCAAAGAAACAAACGAGTTTGAGCGGGACTCGAACCCCAGTCTGGCGTTCACCAGTCAGGGATGTTACCACATCGGCCGCCACAACCCTTTAGGATAGATTTCTACATGACCTTTCCGCGAGTGAAACGGAACGCTTTCTAAAGTTTATTTATAAAGTTTTATTTTTTTCTGCTAACTTTAAAAACGTAAATGGTTATTCTATAATGTTTTCTTCCATTGGTCTGTTTTCATTTTGAGTTGATCAAGTTTTACTGTATTATTTGGTGATTCATGACCGTAATGGAGCTTTCTCTCTCTCTCTCTCTCTCTCTCTCTCTCTCTCTCTCTCTCTCTCTCTCTCTCTCTCTCTCTCTCTCTCTCAATCAAGAACATGATATATTCTATTATTATTATTATTATTATCTATTTCTTATGCTGGATAAGAAGTTGATCTTGTTAAAAGATAAAGATACTTGAGAAATTGCACACGATGCCTTAAGGAATAAATGAATAGACAAATTTTGCTTTTATTTAATTAGATTACAGCTATATACATATATATATATATATATATATATATATATATATATATATATATATATATATATATATATATATATATATATATATATATATGTGTGTGTGTGTGTGTGTAGCCCATTGCACGAATAACCTCTTAATTTTCGTAAATATCATGAAATGGAAATTAGTTCCAGCACAAGCTAACCTTGCTGGCCTTAATTGTTATCAACATTATGATTTTGATAATAAAAATGATTGAATATCATTATTGTTGTTACTGTGGCTTTTATTGTCTTCCAAGCCGATGATGCTCAATAAGTATCACTGTTTTGGACATCCTTCTGCAGCTAAAGGTATAAAATGATTTTTTTTATTCCTCGTGACGTACATGAGTGATGTGATATGATTCCAGATATCATTTTCTTAGAAGCAAACAGCCTATATATCCCGCTCTTGTCTTTCCTTGAACCCTGTTCGCTGTTCAGTGCCATCTCTAGCTCTCCTGAATCCTGTGTTCCTCATCTCGCTTCTTCTCGAAACCACACCCTCAGCCAGTGCAGTAGCCCCTCCCTGTCTTTCCATTGGCCTCTGTGCCATCAAACCCCACCCAGCACCGCAGTGATTGGTTACTGTTTGCTGGAGACCCCGCCCACTGGGATGTCCCAGGACAGGGGCATCATGTCGCCGGGAATCTCGCCTGGTGCAACTCACTCGTTCTTCGCCTTCGCAAGTGTTTGGTACGCTCGTTCTCTTACGAAACCAAAGTCTCTTTTAATTACCAATTATCTCTTACGCCTGGAGGCTTTACTTGGACCTTACGGAAAGGAAAGAAAGGTTCGCTCACGGTTTATTTTCAAACCCGATGGCGGTCAAAGGAAATTAGAAACAACTGGTATAAGAGACATATTCAATTCCCTAGCAAACGAATGGAGAGACAGAGAGGTAACCCGATCAATAAGGATTAGCCATATCACCCTCCGGAATTCTACAGGAACTGGATTCGGTTTTTATACGCTGTTATAGTTGCAAACCTCCCGATATATCCTGCGGAAGGACATAAGCGAGGCATCCGGACATATCCTTTAGGAAAATGAGAAAGGATACTTGTCCGGAGGGGAAATAATATGTGTTTGTGATCGGTCTGGAGTCGGTCGAGACCACCATGGTGCAGGAGACCGACGACATGGCGGCTCACCACCACTACACCACAGGTAAAATCGCACCCTCCCGTTTTTCCCCTTCTTCCATTTTCTATTAATCTTCTCCTCTGTTGTCTCCTTCTGTTTCTCTTATTCCTCTCCCATCTGTGCAGATTACGTAGATTCGACTTCTTCAACGTTTCAAAGCGCTTAGTTAGTAACACGAGATTGGTGGAATAGATAAAGGCGTTCAATTTGTTACTCCTAATAACGAAGGTTTGAAGCCTTTTGTGATGTAGATGACAGGCGGTGAAGACCACTTCTCTACGCCAAGTGTCCTAGAGTAATATGTAGCGTTACGTTATATTTAGCAATTTAATTGTTGTCATGCAAACGTTATCAAACGTTTTGGATAGTTTTAATTACTAGATTTACTCGTCATTGTAAACATAGCGGTTTTTCATGTGTGATCATAAATTACACTATTTCCTGAAGATTAGAGAGAGAGAGAGAGAGAGAGAGAGAGAGAGAGAGAGAGAGAGAGAGAGAGAGAGAGAGAGAGAGAAAGGCCCTCTTGTAAATGACAGCTATATACTTAAAAAGGAGGTTGGGCCGGGTCCTTGAGCCGCTTTCTATTGAGGATCCCCCAAATCGTCTATTGATATATTACAGTGTGTTATGACTTGGAAGTAGTGGAATATAAACAGCTCCGGCCAAACAAACAGTGTTAGTCTGACTGTGATTTATGGCAACGCGAGCGCGATTTAGAAAGAGCTCGGCTCTGTTGATGATAATGGTGATGGTGGCGGTGATAATGGGTGGCAGAAGAGCGTTATTTGAGGTTGCCAGAATTTTATTCATGTTTTACATATTCTGGTCTTCCGGTAGCTGGGATATTGATATGTTGCCGTTATTTGTTATTGAATAAGCTTGCTATTTAGCGTTATTCAATCGCTTTGGGGATTTTAAATAGCGTGAATTAATCATTGCTAATTGCGTTATGTATTGTTGAACGCTATTTAATGTAATTCTTATGTATTGGTAATCTGTTGAAGACTATGTTAATTCATTTATTTCGTTATTTGCCGTATTGATAATTTGTTGAAGAACTGTGTTGATTCATCAATTTAATAATATGATCTTTCGTCATTTGCTTGTGCATAAAGTTTTGTACTGAAGGCCTTTAATATGACATGAATTTCATGACACTGTTTTCTCCTAGTCAATTTAATCGAGCCTCCACTGACGTGA
>NC_090745.1:95678919-95682615 GCF_036898095.1 Palaemon carinicauda
TAAAGGAAAAGTTTTAACGTTAGAGTAAACAGTAAAGGAACAGTTCTATAGTTAGGTTGGCTGTAAAGAAACAGTTCTAATGTCCTAGTATCAGTAAAGGAACAGTTTTAAAGTCAGAGTAAATAGTAAAGGAACAATTATAAAGTCAGAGTAGCAGAAAGGGAACAGTTCTAATGGCCAAGTGACTGTTCGGAAGTCAGAGTAGCAGTAAAGGAACAGTATTAAAGTCAGAATAAGCAGTAAATAAACAGTTCTAAAGTCAGAGTAAAACAATAAAGCAACAGATCTAAAATCAGAGTAGCAGTAGGGGAACAGTTCTAAAGTCTAAATAGTAAAAAATAGTTCTAGTGTCGGAGTAGCATTAAAAGAACAGTTCTAAAGTCTGAGTACCAGGAAAGGAACAGTTCTAAAGTCAGAGTAAGCAGTAAAGGAACAGTTTTAAAGAGAGAGAGTAGCACTAGAGGAACAGTTCTAAAGTCAGAGTAAGCAGTAAAGGAACAGTTGTATAGAGAGAGTAGCACTAGATGAACAGTTCTTAAGTCAGAGTAGGCTAAACAGTAAAGCAACAGTTTTAGAGTCAGATTAGCAATAAAGGAACAATGTCGGTAGATATAGAGTAGAGAGAAGAACAGTATGAGGGCATAGGAAATCAAGGGGAAAATGTTGAGATAACAACGTAGATCAAATGGAAATGCAATTCAGGTATGAAGTACGCAAGACCGAATAGAAGTGAGAGAAGAGGCTGATGTAAAAAGAGTTAATGATTGTATGTTGGTTATATCATTACGTTTTTGTATTTTGTTGAAATTTGTTTTGATTTTAGGTCAAATGAATAAATTTACTTATTCAGAGCGATTTAGATAAATAATGGTATGTAATATATCTGTCTTCATGATTACAAATGTATGCACATTGTATCATGACTACTTACAGTATGTTTACTGTTGTTCAGTGTATGTATTTTTAACATAGCTGTGTTACATAATGATGGACGTATATCATGATATTAAGTTTGCTACATCAGCAAAGGAATTATAAAAGATACAAACACATTCTCGTTAGTTTTATTTTCTCAAACAGATAACGTAGTTCCTAATTCATCTTCATCAAAATATTCTTACTATTCATTGCTTAACAGATTGAAAAAAAGTTTATTGTCGTAACAGGCAGAAAATTTATGGAATTTTCACTGAAAATATTTCATATGTTCTAATGGAATTCCTTCAAATTCTACTGACCGACCTGCAAAGATTTTCTCCGATTTTAATAAAAGGGAAATTTGCGTCAATGAAGATGAATAGTTTCATTCTAGATACTAACTAACATAAACGTACAGTAAGGTATGCTAGTTGTTCCCTATCTAATTCATTTTAGGCTTTTCATGATAAGGAAATTTATGATTATGGCGGGTTATTTATTTAGATCCCAGAAAACAAGCTGTATTTTTACTATTTTATGATTGTATGTACTGTATATATATATATATATATATATATATATATATATATATATATATACTATATATATATATATATATATATGTGTGTGTGTGTGTGTGTGCGTGTGTGTGTATATATATACAGTATGTATGTATGTATGCACGCACACAAATATATATATATATATATATATATATATATATATATATATATATATATATATATATATATATATAATATATATATATATACATTCAGTTAAATACATACATGAATACATTTGAAGATATGCAGTTTATTGTTGATGTAAAAAATATCGAAAGTTTATCCAGTTGACAGTGGAGTGATAAATTGTTAATTTGAGGATATAACATATTTAGGAAAAAATCAGAGGCATATTCATTTCATGAGAGAGAGAGAGAGAGAGAGAGAGAGAGAGAGGAGAGAGAGAGAGAGAGAGAGAGAGAGAGAGAGAGGAGAGAGAGAGAGAGAGAGAGAGAGAGAGAGAATGTGTAGTTGAGAAGAGATGAGAAAATATATACTCGTATATATCATAAAGAGAGTGATGAGATTTATCACAAATATATTAAATAAGAAAAGGGTAGATTTAGATAAGAAAAAAAAAAAAACATCAAAGGCGGTTTTACATTATTCTGTTCGGAGATGGATGCACAAGGCTCTCGGCAACCTGAATTAACCGGAAGATGAGTTTACCTAGCTCGGCAGGTAAAATCTTTTCCTTTTAAATTAAGGGATGCTTTGCTCGGGGGATTTTCCCAAACGCGAACTACTGCTGCTATTGGATTTATATATATATATATATATATATATATGATATATATATATATATACTATATATATATATATATATATATATATGGTTTTACCAGTGTACGTTACCTGTCAACACTGACTACTAAATATTTAGATATATACAACACACCCACCCCCTGTCACCAGGGGTACCACTACTCCCTCTCCCCCCCTTACCCGAGGGATGGGGAGAGCTGAGCGTGACTGATATATATATATTATATATATAATATATATATATATATATATATATATATATATATATATATATATATATAAACATATATATATATATATATATTTATTTATGTGTGTGTCTAGTCACTTGCTATTTAATATATAAGGGATATATATATATATATATATATATATATATATATATATATGTATGTATTGATATATCCATCTTAATTTTTAAGATATATTCACATTATACACCGTGCGGGGAGGACAGTATAATAAATAATAAGTAAAGATTGTTTGATAATAATGATAATGATAAAGGGATGTAATGAACGTTTAAGGTCTAAATAAAATTATGTGGTAAAAACACTATTATTATTATTATTATTATTATTATTATTATTATTATTATTATTATTATTATAAAAGTCAATGTTTAATGGCCTCTGGAGTAAGTACTTGTGCGGCTTTTACCCCTTTCGTTGCTGCTTTGCGAAGGATAAAAGGTGATTTATAGTCGAACTTTGGATGCAAATGAATTCTGCGGATGTTTGATCTTTTTAAAGATTATGTGTCGCTGGCCTCAAGCTTCCTTTTTCAAGATCAGGGCATGACGAGAGTTTTGCTTGAAAATTCTCGTTATATTTCGTACTGATTTTTTAAAGGTTTTATTGATTTTCTCGTGATGGTATTTTTTTTATCGTTTTTTTTTTATATAATTTTTTTTTTTCTGGCGCATTCTAATTTCTTTCACAGATTGTCTGCTTATTTAATAGTTTTTAAATTAATATGCATTTTTTTTAACATTTCATATTAAAGTTTTTGACTTGTTTGATTCTGTTTTAGTGATTATTTCTTTTTTTTTTTTTCCACTTTTTTTTTTGCCTTTAGATGTTGAATTGATATCTTGATGATTGTCAGTAAATTGAATGTAACTTAAACTTTTTTTTTGACTAAGTCATCTTTTGTCATAATTTGAATCTGTCTTTGCAATTTTTTTCTCTTTAATTTTGATGTCATTACTAATAAGGTGTCTAAAAATAACTTTTTCACTAGTTGTGCTAAGAGTTAGAATAGTTGGTGTTCGCAGTTTAGTCCGTCTTCGCTCACTGGGATATTTTAGACTTAACTAATAGGTTTTATTTTCTGTGACAATGGTTTTCAAAGTAAGAAAAATACCCAGTTTTAATCACCCACCCATTAAAAGAATTAGCTTCCGAAACCAATCTTACATTGGCAGTCTTAATTTTGAGAGTAGGGA
>NC_090745.1:95683115-95684523 GCF_036898095.1 Palaemon carinicauda
GAAGAGAGAGAGAGAGAGATTTTATTAAAGAACATGTTAATGCTATGTTTAGAGAGAAACAGAAAAAATAGAGAAGTCTTATTAAAAGAGCTTGTTAATGCTATCATGGCTTTCTTTGCTTCACTTTTTCTTTCTTTCTGTTCATCACGCTGGCCCTTCTCACAAATGATCGTTGCCAACAATCTCTTTGTCCTTTATCCCTATCAACAAAAGGCGTTCTATCTCTTCCAGGGTATTGCTAAGATGTCTTGTAATAATGGTGATCCCCTTCGATGGTTATTTGCTTTAATGGCTGCCTTCAGCTTGATGATCCTCGAGATAATAGGCCTATTCGGCCATATTGTTTAGCCATACAGTATCACTCACATGCACACTGCTCTCATGTTTTTCTATAATTTCTTGCTTCAATTCTAATGAAAGAATTGCCTTCTTCCTGTACTGAAACTTAGCTTCTTAGGCACCATGATTATAGGTAAAATCAAAAAGGAAATGTGAGAAAAGGAAGAAAATAGCACTGTTAATAACAGACCAAACAGAGGACAACCACACGATACACACAAGAATAGAGAACTGAGCACTCGACGCTCAATGGCGTAATGTTTACTTCGTGTGTCGAAATAAAATTCGGGTGTAGAGTCAAAAATTTGCTCGAATATTTACTTCGGATGTGGAAAATTCGGATGTAGATACGTTCGTGTGTAGAGGTTCCACTGTAGTATTATTATTATAATTAATTGTTGTTGTTGTTATTAAGCCAAGCTGCAAACATTACATTGCTTGGCCTTCAGAAATTATGCAGCAATCTAAATTTTGTATAGTTCCATTTAGCTAAATGATTTATAACCTTTTTTTTATTTTTCAGGAGACTTGATTATTTTGTCCTCTCAGAGCGTATTATCCCTAACCTCTGTGATAATGTGATTCGAACGTCACTATATGGGTCGGATCACTGCCCCATCACACTGCTGATGCACTTTGATTAGATATGAAATTCCAAAAGCTGCAAGACCCTAAAGGCCCATCATTCATGCTGTGTCATCAAAGATATCATTGAACCGCCATTTTTCTTCTCCATTTGTAGATTTCTTCATCCTCCTTTAATGTCATGGTCAGTACATGATACTATATTTAGATTATTGTTTTATACATATTTTTCGTAAGTCGTCAAGTTTGACTGAAGTATTTGTGAAGAATTTTTTTTTCCACTAAATACAATATTGTAAATTGATGTATCTGGTAATATCATTGTCTTGAAAATACAGTTATATGAATAAACTATAATTTAAAAAAAGGGTAAATTTTATCATAAACATTTATTGTTTGCTTGAGTATTTGGTACATTTTCTTATCTGCTTTGGCGTGAATTACTCTGTCCTTAATTATTGAATACACTGTAGTATTGTAGTTA
>NC_090745.1:95684567-95698585 GCF_036898095.1 Palaemon carinicauda
AACTACAATACTACAGTGTATTCAATAATTAAGGACAGAGTAATTCACGCCAAAGCAGATAAGAAAATGTACCAAATACTCAAGCAAACAATAAATGTTATGATAAAATTTACCCTTTTTTTAAATTATAGTTTATTCATATAACTGTATTTTCAAGACAATGATATTACCAGATACATCAATTGTACAATATTGTATTTAGTGGAAAAAAAATTCTCACAAATACTTCAGTCAACTTGACGACTTACGAAAAAATATGTATAAAACAATAATCTAAATATAGTATCATGTACTGACCATGACATTAAAGGAGGATGAAGAAATCTACCAAATGGAGAAGAAAAATGGCGGTTCAATGATATCTTTGATGACACAGCATGAATGATGGCCTTTAGGGTCTTGCAGCTTTTGGAATTTCATATCTAATCAAAGTGCATCAGCAGTGTGATGGGGCAGTGATCCGACCCATATAGTGACGTTCGAATCACATTATCACAGAGGTTAGGGATAATACGCTCTGAGAGGACAAAATAATCAAGTCTCCTGAAAAAAATAAAAAAAAAGGTTATAAATCATTTAGCTAAATGGAACTATACAAAATTTAGATTGCTGCATAATTTCTGAAGGCCAAGCAATGTAATGTTTGCAGCTTGGCTTAATACAACAACAACAAAAATAATAATAATAATACTACAGTGGAACCTCTACACACGAACGTATCTACATCCGAATTTTCCAACATCCGAAGTAAAATTCGAGCAAATTTTTGACTCTACACCCGAATTTTATTCGACACACGAAGTAAACATTACGCCATTGAGCGTCGAGTGCTCAGTTCTCTATTCTTGTGTGTATCGTGTGGTTGTCCTCTGTTTGGTCTGTTATTAACAGTGCTATTTTCTTCCTTTTCTCACATTTTTCCTTTTTGATTTTACCTATAATCATGGTGCCTAAGAAGCTAAGTTTCAGTACAGGAAGAAGGCAATTCTTTCATTAGAATTGAAGCAAGAAATTATAGAAAAACATGAGAGCAGTGTGCATGTGAGTGATACTGTATGGCTAAACAATATGGCCGAAATAGGCCTATTATCTCGAGGATCATCAAGCTGAAGGCAGCCATTAAAGCAAATAACCATCGAAGGGATCACCATTATTACAAGACATCTTAGCAATACCCTGGAAGAGATAGAACGCCTTTTGTTGATAGGGATAAAGGACAAAGAGATTGTTGGCAACGATCATTTGTGAGAAGGGCCAGCGTGATGAACAGAAAGAAAGAAAAAAGTGAAGCAAAGAAAGCCATGATAGCATTAACAAGCTCTTTTAAATAAGACTTCTCTATTTTTCTGTTTCTCTCTAAACATAGCATTAACATGTTCTTTAAATAAAATCTCTCTCTCTCTCTCTCATCTCTCTCTCTCTCTCTCTCTCGTCTTCGCTGTTATAGTGTTAGATACGTCTATTATTTTTTTTCCGAGAGAGAGAGAGAGAGAGAGAGAGATTAAAAAAAATGTGTTTAGAGTACATATGATTTTTAACAGCGTCAACGAGTTGAAAAACAATTAAATGTAACTAAGAAAGTAATAACAGCTAATCTGAATTCCTTTATTAACTAAAACAGGAATTGCTACGCAGTAAAAGAGAGGGTCGGGGAGGAGGTAGAGATGGTGACTGCGATAACATACCGTTAACTCGTCACTGAAAGTGATGAAAATAAAAAATTCAAAGAAAAAAATGTAAAAAATATGAAATATAAAAAAAAAAAAAAAAAAAATAAGCTAAGTTAGATTAAAAATTTCCGTAGTGTAAGTTACGGTATGTTATCGCAGTCACCATCTCTACCTCCTCGCCGATCGTGTCTCCTCGTACGTGTGTGTGTGTTTGCGCATACGCACACGAGTGTGTTTGTATCAATATTTGTTTTAGTTAATAAGGAATTCAGATTCGCTGATATTGTTTTTTTTTTAGTTACATTTAACTGTCTTTCAACTCGTTAACGCTGTTAAAAATCATATGTACACAACATGTTTTTGCTTAATCTCTCATTTTTGTTTAATCTCTCATTTTTTTAATCTCTCTCTCTCTCTCTCTCTCTCTCTCTCTCTCTCTCTCTCTCTCTCTCTCTCTCTCAGAAAAAATTAATAGACATCTCTAACACTAACAGTGAAGAAGAACAAGAGAGAGAGAGAGAGAGAGAGAGAGAGAGAGAGAGAGAGAGAGAGAGAGAGAGAGAGAGAGAGAGAGAGAGAGAGAGAGTATTTATTTAAAGAGCATGTTAACACCATGTCTACCTTCTTCGGCGAGATCGTCCGTCTCCGGCGTAGCAAATCCTACACCTGCGTTGGCCTGTCTCTAAGGTAAAGTGGCAATAAAACACATTTTTTGTTTATTATTTCTTTACAATTATCTTTTTTACATGCTTCTTACATATTATGCAGTAATGTTATTGTTATGTGTAATAATGTGTAGCCATTTATTAAGGATTTATTATGGGTTTTTAGGCTGAGGAACGAATTAAATGAATTACCATGTATTCTTATGGGAAAATTCGTTTCTACATCCGAACATTTTCTACATCCGAAGTGGGTTCTGGAACGGATTAAATTCGTATGTAGAGGTACCACTGTATTACATATATATACCAAGGCACTTCCCCCAATTTTGGGGGGTCGCTGACATCAAACAAATGAAACATAAGAAGGGGACCTCTCCTCTCTGCGTTCCTCCCAGCATATAAAATTTAATCTTATCACAGGGAAACTGAACTATAACTAATTAGTTCAAGTACAATCTTGATAGGACAGTCTTTCTAATTCTGATGGAATGTCAGACTTCCAATCAAATTATAATGCCAAATATCTAGGCTTTTAGGAATCTTAATTTCAATCGAACTTATGCCATACCTAAAATGCCCAAATGATTGACTTAAGTCATGACACCAAGACATTTAGTTATAACATAGGAATTACTAATACACGAGTTACTCTTTAACTTACACCTTTTTATCAGGGTCTATATAGAGTAAAACACATCACTATCTATCTCTGCATAAACATTCAAGCTTTAACACAGCAGGCACGCTGATTCAAAAACACCATAAGAACCAGAGGATATCCATGCCACACTATCAATAAATTGATTATGCAGCAAACCACTGTATTCCTTAAAAAGGGAAGCTATAAAAATCTTTAGTTAACAATTGTATTAAATAACTAAAATATAACAGATTTGTAACAATAAAACTTATCAATTCTACACTCACCTAATGTTTATAGTGCTTCCCTCTCAAAGTTTGGTGTAATACCAAACATTTACCCTAAAACCAACAAATTTCCTGATTTCTTTCTTGTAACAGCTTTACCATTCTCATAAATATTGAGACAATGTGGCGGTTTATGGTAATTACCTCGGCAAGTGTATGCCACAATTTCTCTTTTTTTCAATCTCAAAGTCGAAACTAAATCACCAACCTTATGACATCACTAGTCAGTGGGGAGGAGGAAGGGGATGATTATTAACATCTGGTTAGTATGGATAACAAATTTGACCATTAAAATTCCTTTCAATTCTACAAAATTCCCTTGATGCTCATAGTGCAGATTTCCACACGCTGATGGAAGTCGTGAAGTGAAGGAAAGAGATAGGCTCCCCAAAACCACACCCCCTTCCTTAGCCCTCCTTGCAGACTAGATGCTTGAGTACTGTACTGTATAAGGCATAGTTCTATGACCCTTAATAGCCATAATTTTATATTATTATTATTATTACAAGCTAAGCTACAACCCTAGTTGGAAAAGCAGGAAGCTATAAGCCCCGGGCTCCAACAGGGAAGAATAACCCAGTGAGGAAAGGAAATAAGGAAATAAATAAACTATATAGAGAAGTAATAAACAATCAAAATAAAATATTTTAAGAATATTAACAACATAAAAACAGATCTTTCCTATATAAACTTATGTCGGCCTGTTCAACATAAAAACATTTGCTGGAAGTTTGGACTTCTGAAGTTCTACAGATTCAACTACTCAATCATAAAGATCATTCCACCACTTGGTCACAACTGGAATAAAACTTCAAGAATACTGTGTCGTAATGAGCCTTATGATGGAGAGGGCATGACTATTACAATTAACTGCATACCTTGTGTTACGAACAGGATGATATTCTCCAGGAAGATATGAATGTAAAGGATAGTCAGAATTAGGAAAAATCTTATGCAACATGCATAACTAACTAATTGAACGACAGTGCTAGAGATTGAAATCTAGATCAGGAATAAAAAATTTATTAGACAGCAAGTTCCTCTCCAACAAAATAAGATGAGAATCAGCACCTGAAGACCCGACAGGAAAACAATACTGTACTCGAAACAAGGTAAAATGAAAGAATCAATAAAACACTTCTCCAGAATAGATTGATCACCAAAAATCTTGAAAGACTTTCTAAATAAGCCAATTTTTCGTGCAACTGAACAAGAGAGATGAAGTGTTTCTCAAAAGTAAAGTTGCTGTCGAGACTCACACCTAAAATTTTAAGTCATACAGTTTACAGAACTTTATCAATGCTGAGATCCGGATGTTGAGGAGTAACTGTCCTCAACCTACTTACAATCATACTTTGAGTTTGATAGGATTCAACTTCATGCCCCATAATTTGCACTATTGCACTAATTTCAGCTAGATCTCTATTAGGGTAATCAGCAACCCCAGATCTGCAGTCAGGAGATGGAATTGATGCAAAGAGAGTAGCTTCATCTGCATATGCAACGAGCTTGTTTTCTACGCTAAACCACGTTACGTGTACATATAGTAGTATGAAAAGTAATGGGCCACATTCCTATAATCACTATGGTACCCATTACCAAAAACTCTTTGCAATCTATTACTTTGAAATTCAATATCGATACTAAGAAAAGACCCACCCACTCCTAACTGTTCGAGTCTGAGAACAAGGGCCTAATGTTTAACACAGTCAAAGGCAGCACTAAAATCAAGGCCAATCATACGAGCTTCCTGACCACAATCAAAGGGTTTCTGTACAGTACTGGAGATTGTAAGAAGGGCATCACATACTCCAAGGCCTTTACGAAAGCCAATTGCATTAACCGTAACTGCACAGCAGAGTACTGTAAAAAATGTTATTTTCATTAGTAAAATAAATTTTTGAATATACTTACCCGATGATCATGTAGCTGTCAACTCTGTTGCCCGACAAAAATCTACGGTCGGGATACGCCAGCGATCGCTATACAGGTGGGGGTGTACACAACAGCGCCATCTGTGAGTAGGTACTCAAGTACTTCTTGTCAACAAGAACTCAATTTTCTCCTCGGTCCACTGGTTCTCTATGGGGAGGAAGGGGCGGGTCCTTAAATTCATGATCATCAGGTAAGTATATTCAAAAATTTATTTTACTAATGAAAATAACATTTTTCAATATTAATCTTACCCGATGATCATGTAGCTGATTCACACCCAGGGTGGTCGGTGGAGACCAGCATACATGTTAACAAAGAAGCTAAGTATCCTGTATCTTATTTTAGCCGTTATTCAAAATAACAAACATAAAATAAATAAGTACCTGGTAAGGAAGTCGACTTGAACCATTACTCTGCCTTTTTAAGTACGTCTTCCTTACTGAGCCTAGCGATCCTCTTAGGATGCTGAGCGACTCCTAGGTGCTTAAGTATTAAGGGCTGCAACCCATACTAAAGGACCTCATCACAACCTCTAATCTAGGCGCTTCTCAAGAAAGAATTTGACCACCCGCCAAATCAACCAGGATGCGGAAGGCTTCTTAGCCTTCCGGACAACCCAGAAATATTTCAAGAGAAAGATTAAAAAGGTTCTGGAATTAGGGAATTGTAGTGGTGGAGCCCCCACCACTACTGCACTCGTTGCTACGAATGGTCCCAGAGTGTAGCAGTTCTCGTAAAGAGACTGGACATTCTTAAGATAAAAGACGCGAACACTGATTAGCTTTTCCAAAAGGTTGCGTCGAAAATATTTTGCAGAGGTCTATTTTATTAAAAGGTCACGGAAGTTGTGATAGCTCTAACTTCGTGTGTCCTTACCTTCAGCCAAGCTTGGTCTTCCTCATTCAGAAGGGAATAAGCTTCTCGTATTAACAGTCTGAAAATAATGGGATAATGAATTCTCTGACATAGGCAAAGATGAATTCTTAACTGAACACCATAAAGCTTCAGACGGGCCTCATAAAGGTTTTTAAAATAGAACTTAAGAGCTCTACAGGACATAATACTCTTTCTAGTTCCTTTCCAACCATATCGATAAGTTTGGAATAACGAACGATATTGGTCAAGGCCGAGAAGGCAGCTCGTGTTTGGCTAGCAAACCAAGATGTAGAACATGTAGCCGTTTCGGATGAAAATCCGATGTTCTTGCTGAAGGCATGAATCTCACTGACTCTTTTAGCTGGTAAAGCATATCAGGAAAAGAGTCTTAAAGGTGAGATCTTTCAGGGAGGCTGATTGAAGTGGTTCGAACCTGTCTAACATAAGGAATCTTAGAACCACGTCTAAATTCCAACCAGGTGTAACCAAACGACGCTCCTTCGTGGTCTCAAAAGACTTAAGGAGGTCCTGTAGATCTTTATTGTTAAAAAGATCTAAGCCTCTGTGACGGAAGACTGATGCCAACATGCTTCTGTAACCCTTGAAAGTGGGAGCTGAAAGAGATCGCTCTTTTCTCAGATATAAGAGGAAGTCAGCTATTTGAGTTACAGAGGTACTGGTCGAGGATACGGATACTGACTTGCACCAGTTTAGGAAGATTCCCCACTTCGATTGGTAGACTCTAAGGGTGGATGTTCTCCTTGCTCTAACAATCACTCTGGTTGCCTCCTTCGAAAAACCTCTAGTTCTCGAGAGTCTTTCGATACTCTGAAGGCAGTGAGACGAAGAGCGTGGAGGCCTTGGAGTACCTTCTTACGCGTGGCAGACGTAGCAGGTCCACCCTTAGGGGAAGAGTTCTGGGAACGTCTACTAGCCATCGAAGTACCTCGGTAAGTTATTCTCTCGCGGGCCAGAGGGAAGCAACTAGTGTCAACTTTGTCCCAACGTGAGAGGCGAACTTCTGCAGTACCTTGTTGACAAACTAGAACGGAGGGAATGCATATAGATCTAGATGAGACTAATCTAGTAGAAAGGCATCTAAAAGAACCACTGCTGGGTCTGTTGAGAGCCTCTTGGCCATCGAGGTTGCGAAGAGATCTATGGTTGGATGGCCCCAGGTGACCCAAAGTCTCTTGCATACATCTCTGTGGAGGGTCCAATATGTTGGAATTATTGTCCCTTCCTACTGAGACAAACTGCTAAGACATTCAAGTTGCCTTGGAAGAAATTTGTTACTAGTGAAAAGTCTAGACCTGTTGAACAGGAGAGGAGGTCACTAGCGAACTCGCACCATGTCAGAGAGTAGGTCCCTCCTTGCTAGGAGATGAACATCAAAGCAGGGAGTTGTCCGTGTTGACCTCCATTACTTTGTCTTGAAGGAGAGACCTGAAGCTTTTCCAGGCCAGACTTACTGCCAGAAGCTTCTTGCAGTTAAAATGCATTGTCCTTTGACGCGAGTTCCATAATCCCGAGCATTCCCTACCGCCTAAGGTCGCACCCCAGCCTACGTCCGATGCGTCTGAGAAGAGAACGTGGTTGGGAGTCTGAACAGTCAGGGGAAGACCCTATAAAAGGTTCATAAAGTCCTTTCCTCAGGTTAGACCAGACTTATCTTCCGGAAACCGGGATCGAGACCGCTTCTAGCGTCTTGTCCTTTTCCAGTGAAGAGCTAGATGAAACCGAAGAGGACGGAGGTGTAGTCTTCCAAGTGACACCAAATGCACCACGGATGACAGTGTCCTAACCAGACTCATCCACAGCCTGACAGGGCCGTATTCCTTCTTCAGCATCTTCTGGATGGATAGCAGGGCTGGGGATTGATCTTCTTGTTCAGCCATGTCCTCATCAGAGGGTTCCTCATCCGAAACTAATGAGGAAACGGCAACGGAGTGGGCAACGTCTGACTCGCTGAATCCGGTCGCACTGGTGGATGCGTGACGGAGCCGGACACAAGATCATGGTACTGCTGCACAGTCTGTGAACTGTCAACCATGGGGAAGCGAGGAAGTACAGCGACAACCCGAAACTGTCTAGACTGTCTGGGTAGTACAGACAACCCCTTATCGGGTTGCTGAGGTTGCCGCACTGCGTCACAACAAGTCACCTCTGCTGGTTGTTGAACGTCTTCCCAGTGACACACTGAACGTCCACAACCACCTCCGAGAGTAGCATAACATCAACATGCGACTGGCAACCCACACTGGGTCGCACCGGTGGAGGAACCATCTCAACTGGCGGACGTGAGTAGGATACCTCAGCGTCAACAGGGCGTACAACCAACCGGTAGGAAGGTCGTTGGCAAGAAGGGTCTTCTCCGTAAAAAATCCTCTATCAAGGACTAAGCTTGGACTGCATGTCTTGCAACAAAGCCCAAGGTCTATGGGAGCAGCTGTGGCAACAGACGGGGTTAGCGACTGAAGCGGAACCATTTACCCTCCCTGGAAGCATGTTATGCTTAAATAAAAGTCCATAGGAGGCTAAGCAGCTTAAGGCTCCTCTCCAAATGACAGAGTCCTCAAGGGAATATCAGAAGGAGGGAGAACAGCACTTTCTCATCTACAGGAACCATATCCGAGAAAAGCTAGGTTCTCTCAGTGAGGGTTTCACTCGTGCAAAAGCAGCAGACCAGAAGGCAACGTTATGAAACTGCTTGACAGTCTGTGAACTGTCAAAAACTGAACTGTCAACCACAACAGGAGCGTGAGGACATACAGCACTGGTGTATAAGTGGTAGACCAGAAGGCAACGTCATGTAACTGTATGACAGTTTGTGAGTTGGCAACAACCAAAGTTGTGTGGGGAAGCCTCAACTCCTGACTGACTAGTTTGCTGCTGGCGAGTGGCGGTAACCACAGTGTGTTGCGGAGGCTGACACACCGTGTCAAAACACGGCAGCTTGTGGTAGCTCACGCACGGCAACGGAGTGCTCTGTGTGTGGGAGTCATCATACATCTGGCAGGGTTGACTGTGCATGGGTGGAGGAGCTCTCACAACAAGAGTGTGAGAGCAGGAAGCCATGCCGGGCGCACAACCGTGGGAGGTGTAGGCCCACGGGTGCATCGTCAACCTTCTCCGCAGTCGGAGTGTGGGAGCTGGCAACAACAAAAGCAGAGTGCTGGTGCGTGGGAGGGGCTGCGGTGGGTTGAGGAGCATGCGGTATGGTATGCGGAGCATGCTGTAAGGTATGCGGCTCATGCTGCATGGTATGCGGAGCATGCTGTAAGGTATGCAGAGCATGCTGCATGGTATGCGGAGCATGCTGCATGGTATGCGGAGCATGCTGTAAGGTATGCAGAGCATGCTGCATGGGCTGCGGAGAATGCCGCATAGTGCTGGAACCCGGCAGCTCTACAGAACCTTCCCACTGCTGATGCGGTAGCTCACGCATGTTAGCAGATGGTTCTGCAAGAACATGCGTCTGGCAGGGTGGACTGCGCATCGGTGGTGGAGCTCTCACAGGTGGAGGGTGGGAGCAGGCAGCCGCAGTATCTGCTGAGCGCACAACCTCGGCGGGTTGTAGGTTAACAGGTGCATTGTCAACCTTCCAGCATGATACTCCTGCATGAAGGAGCAAGCTGAGACTGTATAGTCTGCAGCATGGACCACTAGGGTCTATGAAAGACAACAACAAACGGAGCTACTGTCCGTTGTGACTGAGGGTCTAAAACAGCTGGTGCGGCAACAGACGGAGTTACTGCCTGTTGCGGTACCACCTTGCCTCTCTTGGGAGGTGTGCAGTTGTCGTACTGCAGCGAGTCCGAACTGACCCAGTGGCTACACCTAGGCCGTTGGACTTGCGCGGAAGGGACCGACTTGCACTTAAAAGCTGCAAGATTTGGTCCATGGTTTCTGCGAGAAACCTCTTCCGCAGACGAGGAATAAATGGGCTCTCTCGTCTTTGTGTGGGTGGGGTGATCACGTCGGCAACGTGTGTAGATACACCCGAAACCACGGAGGGAAACGTCTGTTCGTCGATCAAGGCCTGTGGAACCCATAAGTCCTTCGACATTACTTCTCCCCTGGGCTTGGGAGCTTGTAAGAGGTATCGGACTAGGTGAACAACTGGCACGAACAGACGAACCCTCGAACGCAACACTGTAACACTTTGCGCATATCACTTTATCACTTTTGATTTTCTGTTTGCACTTATTTCACTGAACTCGAAACTTTAAGTGGTTTGTACCTGAAACACGCAATCCTATCCTTCATTAAAAGGTAGTAATTGCGAAAACAGTATTACAATGTAACAGAAAAACATAATGAAAGATAAAGAATTCAGTGGTTGGAAAAGAGACTAAACACTAGATCAAATAAACTACATTTAAAATCTCTCACCGCATAAAGCCTGGGAACAAGAATAAAACTCTAGAAACGTTTTACCTTCTTCCCCTATAGCGACTAGGGAGAAGAGCAAAAAACGAGAACAACGTTACCCGCTTGAACGAAACGTTTATCCTCCTCTCTCTCCCTCCGTCTCTATCTCTCTCTCTCTCTCTCCTGACTTAGAACCTGAGAGATGAGCCCAATTATATATATCGTTAAAACATATTATTTGTTAAAGGAAAAAACTGAAAGGTTTCCCAAATAAAAAGTTCCTTTATTAGAATTAAAACCATTTAAGCTAAGAAAGAATGAACGAAACGCTAGAATCGGTTTACTCTTACTGCAACGTGAAACCGTGAAATACTCTCTCTCTATCGTAACGATAGAGCGCAAGTTGAACGTTCTGAACGTCAACAACTGCGGAGACTAAACAAAACGTTAGTTCAACTTTGAAAACAGTACGAGACTATCAAAGAAATTCTTTCAAAAACATTAAAATTAAAATAGCATAAATTCTTAACAGGAAAAACGATATGACGGGCTCAATGTTATAAAATAAATCTATAACTTTGTTAAGCAAAATTACCAAAAACCTAAACACACTTCCGTCTAAGGGAAGGGGGGTCAAAAAAAGAGAAAGAGAGTCTATACTGTACTCTCTTCGACACCAACACTTCCGTCTAAGGGAAGGGTCGGCCATTTAAAAGTGAAAGAGAGTCCATACTCTCTTCGTCACCATAATTAAATCAAATTAATTCCAAAAGCTTGCTAAGCTAATGATAAAGCTTCCTGAATAGCGAAGGCTAAACTCTAGAGCAAATACATCACCAAATCGTGAACAATAACTCCAGAATCAACAGCGTATCCAAGTAGGTCTAGCCGGTGGCACGACAGAGGAAAAATTGAGTTCTTGTTGACAAGAAGTACTTGAGTACCTGCTCACAGATGGCGCTGTTGTGTACACCCCCACCTGTATAGCTATCGCTGGCGTATCCCGACCGTAGATTTCTGTCGGGCAACAGAGTTGACAGCTACATGATCATCGGGTAAGATTAATATTGAAAACTACTATTTTTACATCCCTTCCTTAATAGTCCTAAATAATCAATAACATGAAACTGCGATGTTGGAACCCGCAAAGACGGATGGTTGACTGTTTTATAAGATACGAATATGAAATATGTTCAGCCAAACTTTGAAAGAGAAGTACAGTACTATGAACATCAGGTAGGCACAGAAATAGTTATGTGATCATGAGCGGGCACTAATCATACCCGCATAGGTTCCAATGAAAACATTTATGTGGAGTTAACATGAAATAATTTTTCTAATGATGTCACAGTGGCTACTATATTTCCAAGATTAAAACTTTTAGCTATTAAATTACATCAAGAAACTCACACTTCAAAGCCTTACTGAATAGCACAATACATTTTTAGGATGGCTCATTGAAATAAATAAATCAATAAAAATCACAATTCATGAAAAGTGCATCCATTCTGACATCCAAGATAACTTCTAGGAAAAGTTTACCTAATTGCTTGCTGAGCACCTTCAAAATTACTGAGAATCACAACCTTCTACAAATGTTGACTATAAATTATCTTAACAATACAAAATACTTCAAGCAATTAATCCCAAAACACAAAGGAATGATCATATAAAAAGAACTGCAACCTCAATACAAGAAATACAACAAATTATGCACTAGTGTGAGACTTGGAATTGCCAGTATGGGTCTTTTCATACTGTATATCCTATATTATGATGACATTATAATGGAGTTTATGCACATTTTTATTAATACAGTAAAGGTTGAAACTTCATATATTACACAAGCAGGGTTGTATTAACAGGATAATTACAATTAAATTAATATGATAAAATATGTCAGCTTTTACAAAGAAAACTGGTCTATTATAACTGATATTACCACTATAACAGGAAAATACTCACACTACATGAGTAACTAGAACATCTTATGTTTTCCAATACAAAACCTCAACACTAATCACTCCATATATTTTTGGTATTTATTCTTTTTTTCCCTCCCTCCTCAACAGAAATGAATCTAACAATGTTTGATCAATGACAACACCCCTTATATCCTATACTGTACCCTTTTCTCAATTTCCTCTCTGTCCATCACTGAACTTATGAGGTCTTCCTTTTACCATGCAGTTTTGTATTCAAGTCAATAATGCTTTAACTGCACAGTTCATTGACTGTTTCTTTCTCTCTACTGGTAAGTTTTGGAATTCTCTTCCTATTTTTTTTTTTAAATAACATTTGATCCTTCAAAATACTGTTTTCAAAAGACAAGCTCATCGCTTCAATTATGGCACAAGTCCCAACCATCTTTCCTTCCCTTATGTTCTAATAATCGGATAGATATGACTCAAATTTTGGCATAACTATCACCAACTTGGGTATATATGAAATTTCTTTGCTGAAAGTTATAGTATAAGGTGTCTACTTTTAGAATCTGATGGGTGCCACCTTGGCACCTTTGGGGTATTTCTATTGCTGTCATAAGCCCCGACACCCTTTTTCAATTTTTAGTAACAATTTAGTTTGTGATATGAATATATCATGTTTGGTATCAAATTAAATCTAATGAGAAATTGAATGCAAAAATGTGGATTGCAAGTCATAAAAACAAATACAGGTCATTCAACGTAATAAAGGGTCAAATTAAGTCAATGTAACTAAAACAACATAAAACACAAAATGTCATGTTTTGAAACAAGTTATGTATATATAAACATTGAATTCACTGGGTTATTATGGATAGCAAAGCAAATGTAGATGACTTTAAGCGTGTTTATGTATCTTTCCAGTTATTGTTGCAGACATCTCTCAATGCACAACGAAGCTAGTCAAAGTGTATATTAATCAAATTATACGTCACGTATTGGTGTCGTCTTTTAAGGAATTTCCAGTCAACTGGGTTCATAGAACAGGTAATAATAATTAAGTCAGAATATAAAAAATTTATACAGTAATATAAAACATATATGGAATGCATCTTGGCCCTGTAGATGCAGAGCTGGTGAATGGAAATGAAGCTATCTATCACACATTATGGCCAACAAATTAAACTTTGAAGATTGCCGATAACTTTGTGAGTTCATTTGAAAGACCACACACCACCTACTCTCTACATCATATTTGATCGGTATGATAAACATTCAATCAAATCCCAGGAATGTCAGAGGCGCCCTAAGGGCATCACATGAGTGTGTGCTGAACAGGAAAAAAATATTACCAGCCAAAGATGCCATCATGAAAAGTGATGTGAACAAGAATGCATCAATTCAGTATATGTGATATGCCAACAGAACCAATCGTTAACTACAGCTTATTGGAGATGATTGTATCTTCACGAAGAGACTGACATGAAAATCATCAGCTATCTTTCGAAGCTGTCACAGCAAAGAAAGCACATACAATTTCTGCTGATGACACAGACACTTCTCTTTTACAGTACTTGTGGTCTTCTTTTGGGTTTACAAGCCTGCTGCACAAGTTTCCATGGGGAAATATGATGGAAAAGTAATTG
>NC_090745.1:95704085-95711585 GCF_036898095.1 Palaemon carinicauda
CTTCAACTACGTAAAACTGTAATCATAAAGTATTTTTGAAATCCTTATTCGTATTATTTTCGCTGTGGCTTATTGACAGGATATGTTTTTTTTTTTTTTATTATAAATACACCGGTTTATTAAAGGTTTAAAGGCCGATCATGAATGGCAGAGGCAAGAGACAGTGACATTTCCCTATCAAGCAGGTCGATGCCCTAGAGACTGACCATATGTACATATGATCAGCACCCAGGCCCCTTCTTTATCCAAGCCAGGACCAAGGAGAGCCAGGCAATGGCTGCCTATGACTCAGCAGATAGACCTATAGGCTCCCCCAACCCCCCATCTTTACCTCATAAGGATGGTGAGGTTGCAGCGACCAAAGAAACTATCGAGTTTGAGGGGGACTCGAACCCCAGTCTGGCGTTCACCAGTCAGGTACGCTACCACATCGGCCACCACAACCCTAAGGAACCCTTAGAAACACGCTATACTATTGCATACCATTTAAATGATTTCAACATTCTTTGTATGTAATGTTTTATTCGTTACCCGCTATTCATCAATGTTCGTCTTCATTTACCGTAATTTATTTTTTATTTTTTTCTTGCATTCATAATATCTTATTACAGTTTCCAAAGTCTCTTTAAAAGTCTATTATCCTCCACGTATGTCGATTATGTTGAAAACTTCCTTTGTTTTAAAATCTCTCACGAACTTTTGACGTTAATACATGTCCTGGATCCAGCGTGCGAACTTGTAGATAAGCGAAACTTTTTGATTAATTTTTTTTATAAATCTCGGAATCTTTATTAAAAAGTATATCGTTTCATATTTATTTTCTAACTTTCTTTTAGTTTGCGTTTGTTAGTTCGAGCCTTTAAATAATGCTAAATATCAGTACTTTTTTATCTTTGTAAAATAGTTTGTCATTTTATCTTCCCTTTATTTTTCTTATCTTAATCTTGGATTAGGATGGATGATCTTGGTAAATTCTTGACGTCATTATTGTTTATTGTTTTTTTTCATCTTGGTTTATCTCAGATGTTGACTATTCTTGCTTTTGGTGTTTTACTTCATCGTTCGTTGACTTTCTTATTCTGTTCATAGCCTTGTATATGCATACACGATAGCCTACGTTTACATATACGGAATCAGAACTATATATATATATATATATATACATATATATATATATATATATATATGTATGTATATATATACATATATATATATATATATATATGTATAATATGTGTTTGTGTATGTGTAAAATACACAAATGAGTGGGAAATAAATTTATGTTTATAGACATACGCAAATGTTAAACAAATAAAAACACGCCTACATACATACAGATGTATGTTTATGTAGTAAGGCTTATACTGTATATGTTTGCGTGTGTGTTTTTTATATATTATAAATATTTATTCATTCAATTCTGAATAAGGAAAGGTTAAAGTTCACCGTTTTTTTTTTTTTTCCAACGTCGGTGACCATTAGTGTTGTGACGTCAATTCTCAACATTGAATCAATTATTCAATCTTTTCTCCGTTTCGATTCTGCATCTTTGGCCTTTTATGTTGTTACGACAGTTTAACGTTCAAATCAATCAATCAATTCTTAAACCATCTACAGTGGAGTCAACATTTCGTTTTCATTCAATTTCGCTCTTCGTGTCTGGAGAGAGAGAGAGAGAGAGAGAGAGAGAGAGAGAGAGAGAGAGAGAGATTTTAATTAGTTACATTCATCTCATGAAAAATACGACCTAAATTTCATAAAATTTGTTTCACCGTTTTCAAGAAATGAGAGAGAGAGAGAGAGAGAGAGAGAGAGAGAGAGAGAGAGAGAAAGAGAGAGAGATTTTAATGAGCTACATTTATCTCATGAAAAATACGACCTAAATTTCATGAAATTTTTCTTCTCCAATTTCAACAAATGAGAGAGAGAGAGAGAGAGAGAGAGAGAGAGAGAGAGAGGTGGAACTCATTGATAGATGTTAATGGGAGGACCCCGGTCTTGATTCAAGGTCGAATTGATTGAATTATTGAATTTCGTTAATGATTCATTGCCACACCATTCTCGAACCCCGGTATTACTCCACCGTAGTAGGTGAGATACCTTTCAGCCGGAAGAAGTTACTTGAGAATGTATTTTTCAAGTAGTGTCTTATTTATTGTAATTTTAAGTAAAATTGATTATTTTAAGAGAGTGATAGATAAATTCTAGCTGATAAGATAAACCTTACTTGAATATTATTATTATTATTATTATTATTATTATTATTATTATTATTATTATTATAATTGTTATTATTATTATTATTATTATTATTATTATTATTATTATTGTTATTATTATTATTATTATTATTATTAGTAGTAGTAGTAGTAGTAGCTAATGTACAACCCTGGATGGTAAAGCAGAATGCTATAAGACCAAGGGATGTACGTAAATGTTTCGATGAAAATGTCTTTCTCAAGAAAAAATTGTAATTCAAGTAAAAGTTTTTTTCTTCAATGATTGACAGCGATGCTCAGGAGATAAGACTTTTTGATCGAGAGATAAGTTATCGCCTTTATTGTCGTCATTCTGAATTCTCTCCGGAGTGACGTATTGGGTTTTATAAGAGACCGCCGACGGAACGGGCAATTTCAAGCTCTGTTGTAGGTGAGAGAAAATATATATATATATATATATATATACATATATATATATATATATACATACATATATATATATATATATATATGTATATTATATATGTATATATATATATATATATACATATATATATATATATTATATACTGTATATATATATATATATATATACATATATATATATATATATATATAGAGAGAGAGAGAGAGAGAGGAGAGAGAGAGAGAGAGAGAAGGAATTGTATTATTAACATTTTGAGCGCCATACACACTTTATATGTTCCCAACACTGATGTAATGCGTTTGCCAGAGTTCTGTTTACAGTAAGAAGTACACAATTTATGTACTGACCGAAATCTTACCTTTAAAATCCAAATACTTAAAAGAATTTCAAGAGTTTTCCAAATAACCAAGGCAAAGTAAATGTAAATGATAACATTGGACTTGATAAAAGTTGGGTATCTTCCAAAATTATTATTTTTATCTTCACTGATATATAGGCCCACTACATTTCAACATAAACATACTAACATATCCCAACTTAAAGCAGAAAAAAGTGAGAAATTTAAAATTTCCCCTCCGGAGTCCTTCGACCGAAGGTAGAATATGAGATCTCGAATCCTCTGCATCCTAGATTTGTTCGTTTACCTCCCCAGATTTGTAAAGTTTCTCCCCTAAATTTGATTTTACTCCCTCCCGGTTTGTTTATTTCTCTTGTTTTTTTCCCTGTTTTTTTATTCCCTAGGCTTCGAAATGCCCCCCATATTGCCTTTTTATTCCCTAGGCTTCGAAATACCTATTGTCTTCTATATTGCTATGACTAAGAAGACCAAAAACAGATTTGTCCGTCTGTTGGCTGTCTTAGAGAGAGAGAGAGAGAGAGAGAGAGAGAGAGAGAGAGAGAGAGTATACACAACTCACCTTTTTTTTCAAGTCCAATAAATATTTAAATAAAGTTCAGCTATCGGAGCACTGTTCCGTGATCAGCTTAAATCCGCCGAAGATAACCTTAGATAGTTTATCATAAGCAAAGCCTTCCAGTGGTCTTGTCTTCAATCCCTTTCTGAATCCTACGATATGATAGAGGGTGACAGTTTCAGAGGGCCACCTATTGACTAGCTCAGCTCTTATCAGCTTTAGAGATTTCCTTATCTGTTGGCGATGGGATTTGGCAGAGGCGCTGTTGGGGTCTCTCTCTCTCTCTCTCTCTCTCTCTCTCTCTCTCTCTCTCTAGACGACATTAATGTTGGAAATAACTGGTCATCTATGGTATATTTTTATAATGTTATCAAAATACTTTAATGAAATTATTGACTTACATTAAGAGGTAATGTTAGAGAAGATGAACAGCAAAAAGGAAAGAGAACTGAGTGAAAGGAAAAGAATGAAGGAGGAAAGTATTGACAGTGAGGTCAACGATATTCCGTGCAAGGCACACTGCATCTATCCCCTTACGGAAACACCAAGTTTTGTTAACAATAAACCTTTTATTGATTGAAGTTCATCTCTCTCTCTCTCTCTCTCTCTCTCTCCAAAGAGTTAACTCAACATTCTTTGCTTGTAATTAGAACCTGGATGTATAAGACCGTAGATATTTAACAAACAAAAGATAAGTAAAAGTTGAACCGCAGGTAATATAATTCTCTTAAGAAATTATTAACTTGTTTTTTTTTTTCAATTTATTATGAAATTAATATAATTAGGTAGTAAAAAACTAAAGTATTTAGCATTGGCATATCTTATTAGTGATTTGAAATGTAGCGCATTGAAAAATGTTTATCACAATTTTATTTTATGCAAAGGATTATGTGATAACTTGATCATCTATGGGATAATTCAGAATAATAAAAGAAAAACTTTGAAAAACATGGGAAATACGGAAAGAGGAAGGGAGTTCTGAAGCTGAAAATCTGAGGGAGAGATATTTTAAAAGTATTTAAGGTTATTTCCCTAATAACGCAAGTTGATCGTGGCTTATCGCTCAGTTGTAACTTGGGTTTAAACTTTTAAGGTAATTACCTTAGTTTGAGGTAATTTGCATGGCTTCGAGGTAATTTTTAAGGTAATGATATTTGTAAGGTAATTTTTGATTTTTACAGGGTTCAAATTTAAGGAAATTGGAAAGGTTTTAAGGTAATCTAGTTTAAAAAGCTGCAGCATCCTAGGTGATGACACATGCTCAAGTTTAAACCCGGGTTGTAACACCCTTTATGCCATCGCTTCTCATTTGTTCTGTCGGATCAGGGATCTTTCTATTGGTATATTTTGATTATTTTTAAATCCTGTAATTTATTTGGACGTTATGACCTGCAATTGATATCAATGGGGGTTATTTTGTTTTTCGCATAAAATTATGTACCTTTTTATGATGCCAGCAAATTATAAAGGAAATACTCTCTATCCCTTATTTAATTTACACCCTATAAATGACGTATATATAGTGTATATATAGGCTATTTATGATATGAATATGTATGTATGTATATATATATATATATATAATATACATGTGTGTGAGTGTGTATTATACCCACGAAAGGAAAAATGAAAAGACTTGATTGGAGTTAGTACTTTCATCCATTAAGGACATCAACAGCTGTTGATGTCCTTAATGGATGAAAGTACTAACTCCAATCCAGTATTTTCATTTTTCCTTTCGTGGCTATAATACATTTTATATTTATCACGTGTCAGCTTTCGTGATTTCTACATATATGTATATATATATATGTATATATATATATATATATATGTATATATATATGTATATATATATATATATATATATACACATACCAAACCATCTTAAGGGATGGGGTCTGTTTCAGAGAAAAAGCAAAACCAAACGTCTCTTATAGACGGATAGATAGACAGGGGTCTTAATAGTTCTATCCTACTGGTATGTCGGGTGAATTCTTACCTAAAGCCTGAAGTAGGGGAGAATGGTCGGCTGGTGGGGTCGGCATCCCGAGTACACTATATATATATACCTTTATTCCATTTCCCCCCCACCTATCCGACTCGTGCCTGTAGGATTAAGGCACAGTAGGTCAGACGTCGAGGGGATTACCCGGGCTTTCCTAAAGTAGGATTGATGAGGATTAATAACCCCGGGATTACTTCCCTCTTTCCCCTCCGGAGTCCTTCGACCGAAGGTAGAATATGAGATCTCGAATCCTCTGCATCCTAGATTTGTTCGTTTACTCCCCAGATTTGTAAAGTTTCTCCCCTAAATTTGATTTTACTCCCTCCCGGTTTGTTTATTTGTCTTGTTTTTTTCCCTGTTTTTTTATTCCCTAGGCTTCGAAATGCCCCCCATATTGCCTTCTATATTGCTATGACTAAGAAGACCAAAAACAGATTTGTCTGTTTGTTGCCTGTCTTAGAGAGAGAGAGAGAGAGAGGAGAGAGAGAGAGAGAGAGAGTAATATACACAGCTCACTTTTGAAATGACACTTTTGATAGCTCGTATCAACACTTAACAATGACAGCTGCTTCTTACCACACCTATTCTTGCATCTTTTTTTTTTCTTTTGTTAACTGATAAATTCAACACCTGACGCGCTCTTTGGGGAATTTAATCGCAAGATCTAAAGTGTCCGTCCAATTGAATGAGAGGGAAGTAGAAATATCTCATGTTTATATTGAGAGCAAAGTCTCGCTTTCTGTAAAACACACACACACATATACACTCACACACACACACACACACACACACACACACATATATATATATATATATATATACACATATATATATGCGTGTGTGTGTGTGTACGAACCAAAGGACTCAGCACTGATAGTTTTAAAGTTCAGGCGCTGGTTAAAAGAAATGGTAAAAATATCTCGCATGCCTACGACCTTTAAGCTGTGCCTGTGAGGATGAGAAGCGTCACCTGTGTTATGTTGATGAATGATAATCCGCTATGTATGAAGTAGCACACATCAGAGAGAGAGAGAGAGGAGAGAGAGAGAGAGAGAGAATTTCCCATGTTTACGAGGACAAAATATTGAAGATATTATTGATGTTATCAAAGGTAACTGGAACTGAAGGAAGATTTTTGTTAACTTTCCTGCATTTATTATTATAGTGTTAAGATACATTGGCGTAAACAATTGTTGAAAGGTTAGTGAATAACTTTAGAAAAGTTTAGGAGGAAAAAAAAATAAAGGAAAAAACAAAGAACAAAATTCAAAATCAGGAACTGAAGAAGTCAGCAGATTCATCTTCAACTTTAAATGTGTATAAGATTTTAAACTTGCAAAAGTTATTAAGTTTGAGTTCTAGCCTAAAAAAAAGAATAAAGTGAATTCAGCCATGTTTGTCCCGGAAAGTTTTTATAGTTCCTGTGTTGGGGGGGGGGGGGGGCGGTTAGGGTTAAGGTAATTCGACGTTGCCACTGGAGATACATGGTAAGATACATATTGATGCCAAGAGTCATTTGAGATGATATTAATGGTATTTGCATATGATCAGCCATTCATGATACACACACAACACACATATATATATATATATATAACAGTATATATATATATATATATATGTATATATATATATATATATATATGTATATATATACATATATATATACATATATACATATATATACTATATATATATAGTTATGAAATCACGCGAGACTATGGCTACATGCTTTATCACCATTTCTTTTTTTGTGATAAAGTTCCAGACGGCTGACGCTGATAGGTAAACCGACTTAATATCTCGGGCGTCGACAGCTACCTACGATGGCTGTCAGAGCTGCTATCGCTCACAAATGAAGAGCTTGACAGCTACTTGAGACAAGAAAGAAGGTTCTTCATTTCATTCATGTTCTCTTTTTTTCTCTGGTAT
>NC_090745.1:95716585-95741585 GCF_036898095.1 Palaemon carinicauda
TATATCATGCAGACAAGTATTTTATGAAAAGTAGAGGGCCTAGAACGCTAACCTGAGGAAAATCAGATATTACATTGTACTAGATATTCTTTTTATTAGTGAGTGAAGAACAAAAACTAATTTTTTTTTCAATGGTCTTTGACAAAATCCCATATAATATGCAGTGATTTTCAGCCTTCATAATCATATCATTTAATTTAAATAATGATGAATATTTCGTACATGATTAATGGTGTAAAATGTTTTTATTCTAAACAGTCAATTATTATTATTATTATTATTATTATTATTATTATTATTATTATTATTATTATTATTATTATTATTATTATTATTATTGTCGGTTATTATATTGAAAGCAAAGCATTTTTCATTATTTTGTTCAGGCATTTTGCAGCAATATACTTTGCCTTTCATTCTGTATATATATATATATATATATATGTATATATATATATATATATATTTATATATGTATATATATATAACTCTCTCTCTCTCTCTCTCTGATATATATATATATATGTATATATATAAATATTCATATATATATTTATCTATATCTCTCTCTCTCTCTCTCTCTCTCTCTCTCTCTATATATATATATATGCGTATCCACCTTAAGAGCTTTCAATACAAATGGGGTGGCTCCAAGGAAAAGACAAAACAGCGACCACTGTCACTCAAGCGCTCCAGTTGCCAACTTGTGCATGAACTTCACATGCAAGAAACTTTCACAACTTTACCCTTTTCATACGTCTTCCCACAAGGCTCATCAATACTGGTGGCTAAAATAGAAAGGATATTTATTAGCAAGTTAAACTGTCTGTTGGGTATTCACTAAGTGGAGGTGAATCTTTATTAAACCGCAATAAATAAGAGGGGATTATTTTAGTCAGGGATTTGAGTGTTGATCGAAGGTCGTTGACATTGATGCAGAGCGCCCATACGGGTGCCAAACAATGGGCGTCTCTTCTGTGGGCGTTTTTTCTTTGGTCTGGAACTACAGTGCCCACCTTCAGGTTTCTGTCTCAAGGGCTGCCGCCAGGGGTAATTGCAGAATAAGTTTGATGGTTTTTTTTTTTTTTTTTTTTTTTTTTTCGTAGATGACAGTTGACAAGGCCACTTATTTCGGCTGGAGTAATTTCAATGTGTGAATGAGGTGCGTAATTTTAAGAGGGTTAGTGATGTTTTATTTCGTAGGGGCATCATTCGATAGAGGACTTTTTGAAGTATGAGTTTGATTAATTTATTTTTTTTTCTTATTTATATTTTGGTTAGTATCGTGAATATTGGCGTGAATATATATATATATATATATATATATTTATATGTATATATATATATATATATATACATGTATATATATGCATATATATGTATGTATATATACAGTTTGTATAGATATATATATATATTTTTATATATATATATATATATATATTTATACCTATATACAGTTTGTATATATATATATATATATATAATATATATATATATATATATATATATGTATAAATAAATTTCACATAGCCTTTGTAGTTATAGAACAAGTATAGCATCTAATACTTAGTTTAATATCTCCACATTAAAGCGTAAAAGTAAATTTGTAAAAAAAAAAGTACATAAAATTAGTAACTATCTCTCTCTCTCTCTCTCTCTCTCTCTCTCTCTCTCTCGGAGTTGTAATAGACACACCATGGGCAGAATCAATATATGAAGCGGTCCAGTTATGCACGATGATTTATATGGCGTGCAGAGGTACCGGCTCTCTCTCTCTCTCTCTCTCTCTCTCTCTCTCGCTATATCTATATGATGATATTCTGTTTTTGCAATATTGCATGGACGCCGGTTGCAGTATTGATATATTGCTGTTTTTGGGAAACATATTCTGATATGCGCTGACGGTGTGCTGATCCCGTCTAGGAATGCTAGTGTGTGGTATATATATCCCACAAACAAATCATGTAAACGCGCGTGCACACTCATATACATGCACATGCGCGCGCGTGCACACACACACACACACACACATATATATATATATATATATATATTTATATCTATCTATCTATCTATCTATCTATCTATCTATATATATATATATATATGTGTGTGTGTGTGTGTGTGTGTCGTAGCCCAATGGGATATTTACGCTTCCCTCTACAGTGGCCAAGTGGTTCAATTCTCGGTTTGCGAATTTGCGCGATCGTGTTCGATTCCTAATTATCCCCCACAAGTCCACCGAGCTATAGATCAGTGAATTATGTTAGAAGCAAACGTTTAAGCTTGTAGTTTTATCCCTAAGGACTCGCTGAGATAACAAGAGACTGTATGTATGTGTGTGTGTGTGTGTATAGCGTAGGTATACAAGTAATTTTTTATTAAATGGAAATGCTTTATTCCACATAATTTCAATTATGTATCATTCAATGTACAAATGTTTTATTTGAATCTGGTTGTGATGGGAAACCAATATTTTTTTTTTTTTTTTTTTTTTTTTTTTTAGAATATTTTGTCATCTAAGAAAAATAATTTGAACGGTGAATGGAATAAATGATTCTTCAGTACTTTTAATTGAGGGGCGAAATACGAAAAAAGTAGTTTCTATGCATTTTGAGAATTGCGAGTATGCGAAACATTAACCATTTTCTGAAAAAAGGGTTGAATATAATTATCTAATTATATTGAGGTAACATGTGAAAGAATATATATATATATATATATATATACACACAGTATGTATATGTATGTATATATATATATATATATATATGTATATATATATAAGCCTTGATGTATGCCTGGATATACATTATATATGTGTTTATATATGTATAGATCAACATATGTGTGTATATATATATATAATATATATATATATATATATATATATATTTATGTGTACACATGTACACATATATACATATACATTATATAGTTTATATGTACATATATACCGTCCGATATATATATATATATATATAAACCCTGCCCGTGTGTGAGAATGAATTTTCAACATATCTGTATATATATATTTATGTGTACACATGTACACATGTATACATATACATTATATAGTTTATATGCACATATATACCGTTCGAGATATATATATATATATATATAAACCCTGCCCGTGTGTGAGAATGAATTGACAAATATTCATACTATCAAACTGAAAGTCTCACCAAGCCTAGATTTCACATCTGAATGGGAGTAGCCTAAAAGGAGAGGCCCAAACGGAAGCCAGAGCACAGCATAGGCATCGTGGCACCCTATAGTGCCGTGTTGGAGAGTGCCACCATGTTGTAGCGCACCCCGTTTAGGCACCTTTAAGGCGATCGATTGAGACATAGAGGAACGGGTGCTGTGTATGTCTGTATGTGTGTGCACCTTCGTCTGTATATGTTCGTGTGTGTTTGTATGTGTGTATATATGTATGTGAATGTGTACGAGCGGGAACTTTTTGTTTTATCTGTACGGAACGCTCATCGTGGGTCTCTCTCTCTCTCTCTTTCTCTCTCTCTCTCTCTCTCTCTCTCTCTCTCTCTCCTTATTTGAATTTTGAATAGTTTGATCGTAGAGATCAATTTCTCTCTCTCTCTCTCTCTCTCTCTCTCTCCTTATTTGAATTCTGAATAGTTAGATCGTAGAGATCAATTTCTCTCTCTCTCTCTCTCTCTCTCTCTCTCTCTCCTTATTTGAATTTTGAACAGTTTGATCGTAGAGATCAATTTCTCTCTCTCTCTCTCTCTCTCTCTCTCTCTCTCTCTCATTATTTGAATTTTGAATAGTTTGATCGTAGAGATCAATTTCTCTCTCTCTCTCTCTCTCTCTCTCTCTCTCTCTCTCATTATTTGAATTTTGAATAGTTTGATCGTAGAGATCAATTTCTCTCTCTCTCTCTCTCTCTCTCTCTCTCTCTCTCTGAGATTTTCCCTTTAATTAAATAAACGTTTTCGATAATGGTCCGAATCGCCTTCAGACGAAGGCACGTCGTCAGATCACGTTGGACGATTTATGTCGTCGACCCAGAAACAAAAAAAGTTTTTTCCAACTTTCCTCCTCCCCCAACACCTTTCATATTTTCGTTTATTCAAGGTGCTATTGCCATTGGTTGAATGCCCCACCGGCCAGTCTGAAGTTGTTGTTCATCTCCTTTAATGAAGATATGTATATATATATATATATATATATAATATATATATATATATATATATATAAAATGATCGCATATATAATATACGTATATATATATATATTATATATATATATATATATATATAAAATAATCGCATATATATAATATACATATATATTATACGTGTATATATATATATATATATGTTTATATATATACACACACACACACACACATATATATATATATATATAATTATACTTTTATATATATGTATGTATATATATAGGCTATATATTTATAATCATATATATATATGTATGTATATATATATAGCCTATATATAATCATCATAATCCAGGGCAAAGGCCTCAGACATATCCTCACATTCGCGTTTGTTTATATCTATTAATAGCAGTCCATACTCGCGAATTTTTTTATCTCTTCAATCCATCGTCTTTTCAATTATATATATATATATATACATATATATATATATATATATATATATATATATATATATATATTATATATATATATATATATATATATATAGATCGCCTAACATCTTCAACTACGAAACGTCACTTACTTTTCTCACTATGATGATTTTGTTTCTGTCACTTAATTTCTCAAATTCCTTTCTGAACTGTTGTCTTTGCATTTCATATTCTCACTATCTCATTAGGCTATTGAAGGATTTCAATTAAGTTTTGTGAATAGAACTGAAATTGCGCCAAAGAAAAGTAAATCAAAGTATTAAGGGATTTATTGGGATTATTATACTTATAAAAGATTTTTTTCCTGATACAATTTTTTTTTCCTGCTTCATGATTCTTACCAGATGCAGGATGTTTACCCTGATATAGAATTTTTTTCTTACTAAAAATTTTCCCTCGATACAGGATTTTTTTTTCCATGATACACTTTTTTTCTTGTCACAGAATTCTTTCCTCAATACAGGATTTATTTCCGGCTACCGTATCTTTTACTCCGATATAAGATTTTTTTCCCGATATAGGATTTTTTCCTGCTACAAATTTTTCCTCGATATCGATTTTTTCCCTTGATATAGATGATTTTCCTGCCACAGAATTTGTTCCTGTCACAGATTTTTCCCTAAATATCGAATGTTTCCCCCTGGTATACGATATTTTTTCCAGTGTCACCAAGAATATTCGATGGTCCTTGTTTATTTACTAATTGGTCATTATTATATATGTCTTTGCCATATCTGCCCCGAGAACAATACAGTATATTAACTGTAAAATAAAATCTTTTAAAAGTAGCAGATATATATTTTGTTTTCTGCTACAGAATCTTTTTCTCCAATACAGGATTTTTTTCCGGATGCACAATTTTTTTTTTTTTCACTTTCAGCAAGAATATTCGATGGTCCGTTTCTATTTGCTAAATGGTGATTATTACAAAATATCTGTCTTTGCTATAACTGGCATGAAAACAATACAATACGTTTATAGTAAAATAAATTCTTTTGAAAATAACAGATACTCGAATATGATCTCCAAGTGCTCTCGGGTTGTGATATTTGATCTCATGTCTATTTCTGTTGTTTCTTCCTTTATTTTATTTATTTTCTCTTTCATTTAGGCATCCAAGTTTTTTTTTGTCCCAGCTCTAAATGTTTCATTTAAAATTTTTCATGAATTTCTGAAAGTTCTTATAATCCTAATTTTGGATCATTACAAAAAAGATATAAATTTCCAATAGATTGTGTTCATTAAGTTTATAAGCAATTATTATTATTATTATTATTATTATTATTATTATTATTATTATTATTAGTTAGGCTGCAACCATAGTTGGAAGAGCAGAATGCTATAAGCCCAATGTCTCCAACAGCGAAAATAGCCTAGTGAGGAAAGGAAATAAAAAAGGTAAATAAACGATATGAGAAAAAATAAAAGATTGAAATAAAATATTTTAAAAACATTAACACCATTAAACCAGATATATCATATATAGACTGTAAAAAGACGCATGTGAGCTTGTTCAACATTAAGCATTTGCTGCAAGTTTGAACTTTTGAAGTTCTACCGATTCAACTACCTGATTAGGAAGATCATACCACAACTTGGTCACAGCTGGAATGAAACGTTTAGAATACTGTGTAGTATTGAGCCTCATGATGGAAAAGGCCTGACTATTAGGGCATAATTAATGTTTATCTCATGTTTTTAGTGAGTTATTAAATATGCCGGTATTTCATCATTAACCGGTTATGGTTATTGAAAATGTAATGATATGTGAGTTGTAACACCCAAGTGTCATGACATGAAAAATTAGCCTGTGCTTTATTATTATTATTATTATTATTATTATTATTAGTAGTAGTAGTAGTAGTAGTAGTATTATTATTGTTGTTGTTTCTCTTGCTGTTGTTATTGTTATTTCTTCATTTATTATTATTATTATTATTATTATTATTATTATTATTATTATTGTTGTTGTTTCTATTACTGTTGTTGTTATTTTTATTTCTTCATTTATTATTATTATTATTATTATTATTATTATTATTATTAATCTCTATCTCTTTCCATTTTTCCCAAACTCCATCGGCCTCGCCCGCCCACCTCCATCCTGCGTTACGCTTCCCGTCCTGCGCCCAAAACAGAGGTGATGAAGCCTGTGGGTGTGGAGGTGTGTGAGGGTTGTGGGCGCAGCATACAGGACAGATTCATCATGAGGGTGATTGACACGTCGTGGCACGAGGACTGCCTCGTGTGCTGCGTGTGCCGCGTGCAGCTGCAGCACTCGTGCTTCGCCAGAGACAACAAGATCTACTGCAAGTTGGATTATGACAGGTATGTTACATGGAGTGGCATTTACTCATTGGTGATTTGAGTTTGGTCAGGTAGGTTGAATGGAGGCAAGTTTTCTGATTGGTGATGCTTAAGTAGTTACATGTAAGCTTGTTTTCTGGTTAATAATGAACAGATTCTTAAAAGGAAGACGGTTTGCTGGTTTATAATGATCAGGTTTTTAAAAGGAAGATGGCTTGCTGGTTAATAATGAACAGGTTGTTAAAAGGATGATGGTTTTGTGGTTAATAATTAACAGGTTGTTAAATGGAGGCTGGTTTGCTGTTTGATAATGATCAAATAATTAAATGGAGGCTGGTTTGCTGGTTAACAACGATCAAGTAGTTAAATGGGCGCTGGTTTGCTGGTGAATAATGATCAAGTAGTTAAATGGAGGCTGGTTTGCTGGTTAGTAACGATCAAGTAGTTAAGTGGAGTCTGGTTTGCTGGTTAATAACGATCAAGTAGGTACATGAAAGCTGTTTTGATGGTTAATAACAATCAAGTAGTTAAATGGGGGCTGGTTTGCTGGTTAATAATGATCTGGTAGTTAAATGGAAGCTTGTTTGCTGCTTGATAAAGATCAAATAGTTAAATGGAAGCTGGTTTGCTGGTTAACGACGATCAAGTAATTAAGTGGAGTCTGGTTTGCTGGTTAATAATGATCAGATATTTACATGGAGGCTGGTTAATGACATGAGTTTAATTTTGTTCTTTGTTATTCACTGGTTATGACGTCTAGATTTGGTGCAGGTTGATTTCCTTTTCAGAATACGCATGTTTGTACAGGTTGTTTTGCTTGGTATTATATTAGACATGTTCAATGTAAGTTGTTTCCATGAAAGATTATTATTATTATTATTATTATTATTATTATTATTACAAACTAGAAAATAACCATAGTTGGAAAAGCAAGATGCTATAAGCCCAAGGGCTCCAACAGGGAAAAATAGTCCAGTGAGGAAAGGAAACAAGGAAAGAAACAAACTATAAGAGAAGTAATAAACAATGAAAATGAAATATTTTAAGAACAGTAACAACATTAAATTAGATATTTCGCATATAAACTATAAAACTTCAAAAAACAAGAGGAAGTGAAATAAGACAGAACAGCGTGTCCGAGTGTATCCTCAAGCAAGAGAACTCTAACCCAAGACAGTGGAAGACCATGGTACAGAGGCTATGGCACGACCCAAGACTTGAGAACAATCTAAAGAGTCATGATATAGGTCCTTTTCAGTTTCTATGTCTGAGTTAAGGGAGGTTGGCTCAATGGTTAAATACGTAAGTTCATCTAAATGCGAACGGAGACAAGTTAAATTGACGCAGGCTAGTTGGTACCTTTCAGATATTTTCAGTTAAACATATTTAGTGGTTTTTATAAAATCTATGCAAATTTCAGTGTATAATGCCTCATAGAAAGTTATGACAGATAAATTTAATGGTGCCTTTTTTGTTGTTTTTAATAACAGGAAATTTGATTGGAATCTATTTCACTGCTATGATTTAAGACAGGTAGATTTAGTACTGATAATAGCACTAAGTGACTTGATGAAATTTATATTCACTGGTGGCTGTTTCATTACGGTTCATGCTAAACTGGTTAATTGTAGATTAGGATTTACATATTCGATGTGGGTAATTTAATTGATGGTAATACATATTTCCAATGCAGATTTTTGTAATTAGTGTAGTTGCAGGTAGTTTCATCGTATGAAAATTTGGTAAGTGGATGTCTTGAATTTTATGTACTCGAGGAAGGGCTATTTAGACTTAGGGCATGAATGTTATTCATATCCTTTCATTGTTGAGAACAACCAAGAAAGGTTCATAATTAACCATATATTGCTAATCACAATAGCTTACTATAGTGACGATGATGTAATCCACAGGCGGTTATGGACGTTAAAGTCTAATGGCTTCATTGTACAGTTAAACATAGGAATTCCTCGCATACCTTCCTCTAAGGAAGTGTACTCTGTCATACACACACACACACATACACACACCCTTACTGCGCGGCGAGTTCCTGTGCTAAGCCCCATCCACTACTTGTGCCATCTATCTTTTTGGTTACTCGCCGCGCAGTAAGGTTGTGATAGAGTGCACTTCCTCATTGGGGTGTGCCAGAAATTCCTGTGACCAACTGTACATAAAGTCAGTAGTAAATGTGAATGGAATATGTTTGTTTTTAGCGTATAGACCATTAGATGTCAGCATTGGTAAGGGTATGAAAATTGTGAAAATGATATTTACCAAAGTTATATTTATGAATATTACAGTGAGCTATTCTAATTATGCTTACCATAGACAGTTTTACCGGTTGTATCATCAGCTATTGTAATTGTAGCTAGATCCGGCAGCATTGACAGATACCGAAGTGAATAGTAATGATGGCTTTAAATGCTATATTTAATGATGGTTAGCCTATATCAGACTGGCAGTGAGGGTTACATATAGTCTTTTTAATGAGAATAAACCATTTGGAATATAGACTTTACAAAAGATAATTTCTGTAATGATTTCGAAAAGGAATTTTATTCATTGCCATTTTATTGATAGCCACGTCGTTAATTTTAATGGCAGCTATAATTTTGCTATATCAGGCAATTTTAGTAATGGCTAGTATAGACAGAACCAATGATAGCTACACATCAGTATTCATGACAAATACGATCGGCATCAACTGCCAATCACCGGCTTCATCCAGACCCTTTCGTCACCTGTTATACAAGATACGTTTAGTGAGGATTAACGTAGATAAGGTGATCAATACTAATAACAGGTGTATTAGGAGGTTTAAGATATTGACAGCGAATCCATTTTCATATGAATCATCCCTTGAGATTATGCGTTTGTTGGAGTCATTCCATTTTTCAATAACTTTTAATTGCATACGTTATATTTGTCATAGAAGTTTAATAGATATATATAAAGATTTTAGCTCATAAAAAAGTTGTCATACGTGTTATATGTTCGTTTTCTGTTTATTCATAAACCGATTAAAAACCCAGGCCTTTAATTACTTCATAACTTAAAACATTCCACATATTACCATTCATTCGTGGCCGTGATCCTTGGACGTAAAATATCCGCTTATCTAAAGCGATTTGGAGTCCTGACGCGTTATCGTGCCCTAGCGAGTTGGCGATTACAACTAAGGAGTCTCGCCTCATCCCATTCAACTAGAGTGGTGGCTGGTCGTCTCCTCCACGTGTGTATACACGTTCATTGCGTAAGAGCCCTGTTGGTGATGAGGGATGGTTATTTATCAGTTAGGAAAAGGAGCGGTCAGACAACAAACGAACACACACACACACAAACAACACGCAAGCGGGAACATAACGGAAATGTTAACACGGCGTCCGTATCGATCTCATGCCCCAACAGGCTAATGCTGATAAGGAGCAGTGATAAACACGATAGCCCGAGAGGCGAACATGGTTCGAGAGGTACTGGAACACTGATTTTCGGTGGCGTGACATCGCGATAAGCATATCTCGAGCCTTATTTAGATTGCGGTAATTCGGTATCCTCTCTTGACTGGCGGAGTCTGCTGACCTTTTTCTCTTGCGGCTGTTTTGGCTTTTGAGACTTGGCTGGAGATGGGAAAATGGGATGCTTGGGGGTGGCAGCATCTTCGGTGTTGTGACTGCGCATGTCTGCATGATACATATGTGAACTGACAGGAAATTAAGTGTTCCAAAAAGTGTATATATATATATATATATATATATATATATATATATATATATATATATATATATGTTATTACTTGCTAAGCTACAACCCTACATGGAAAAGCAGGATGCTATAAGCCCTGGGGCTCCAACAGGGAAAATATCCCAGTAAGGAAAGGAAACAAGGAAAAATGAAATAAAATATCTTAAGAACGGTAACATTAAAATAAATATTTCCTACATAATCTATAAATACTTTAATAAAACAAGAGGAAGAGAAATTAGATAGAAGGCCGCGCCCGAGTTACCCTCAAGCAAGAGAACTCTAACCCAAGACAGTTGATATATATACATATATATATGAATATATATGTATATATATATTTATATATATATATATATGTGTGTGTGTGTGTATATATGTATATATTTGTATATATATACTGTATATATATATATATATATATATATATATATATATATATATATATATATATATATATATATATATATATATATATGTATATATACAGGTATTCAATAATCCCCTAACTGTTGAAGCTAGGAAAACCTCGTGTGTAGAAATCTTCAACTTAATTAAACCTACGAAGGAGCATCAAGCAAGATCGATTTATAACATGTTGTTAATTCGAACCTATTATTATTATTATTATTATTATTATTATTATTATTATTATTATTATTATTATTGCATTCGAAATGGGAAATTATACGGATTAGGAAATAAAAATGAAATGGCAAGAGTAAAATAAATGAATCCCTTTGATATAAAAGAAAGGAAAGAATTGTATACTATTTTATATTCTCGGCTATACATGCATTCACAGGTTTAAATACGGCGAACCTCATACTCACGTTCATTACTATGCTATTTATATTTAATCTCAATCGCGAAGGTCTACTTATTTTCAAATTAGAAAAAATTTATTCCATATTTTGTTAGATAATTCCACAGCACATCGTAAAAAAAAAAAAAAAAAATATGATCAGCGCCCAAGCCCCCCTCAATATCATGGTAGGACCAGGGAGGGCCAGGCAATGGATGCTGATAACTCAGCATGTAAACCTACCGGCTCCCCCAAACCCCCCATCCCTTGTTCACAATGATGGTGAGGTTGCAGACACTATCAGAAACTATCGAGCTTGAGTGGGTCTTGAACTCCTGTCGAAGAGATTGCGAGGCAGCGATGTTTCCAAAATGCTTTCATGAGAATGTCCTCGAAGATCTACTGTATTTTGCCTTCTTATTGCATTTACTTATACCAAAATTCTTAATTGCCCAGTATTACAGTAATCGCTATATATCTTTAGAATTAAAAAAACTCCCTTGCATATTTCTGACGGAAATTCCACAGTACATCGTAAACAGAATGTAAAGTTTCATGACAACGTTTTGCATGGAAAGTAACAACTTACATGTCGTATGTTGGGGTCGTCAGCCGCCGACCTGCGGTTGGAGGATCCCAGCTTTAAAGTATTTAGCTTCCATTTTCATTTCAATTACAACTGAATACCGAAATTAACTGCAATTTATGAATGTTATTCGATATCTATTGCCACGGAAAATTAACCGAATTATTTTTTTTATCGTATATGAACAAGAGCTGAAAGTTTCAGCCGCACTCTAAATGGTGGAATTTGTTGGTCTGTGTTGCTATTTTTTCGTCTAATCTGCCGGCATTTTCATGGGAGGATGTTAGGCTTTGGGATTTGCTCTTGCGTTGCCAGCTCTCTCATCGAGTATATTTAAGAATTGGGAATTGTAGGAATTAACTTTAATAGAGAATACCTTATCAACTCACGATTTACTGATGACAGTTCTATTTAGTGAGTTATGAGAGGAAATGCAAAAGATGGTAGAAGATACGAATAGAGAATGCAGAAATGTAGGACTGGTAATGAATATAAGTAAAACTTGGATAATGTTACATGAAAATGCAAAGAGGCATCCAATAACGGTTATGGACGAACCTCTAGGGATTGTTAATAAATACAGTACGTACTGAGGTCAGACAGTAAATGTTTCCCAAGACATGAAACGTGAATTAAAAAAACGATAAGCATGGGATGGAAAGCTTTTGGAATTATGAGATTATGAAAAGTAAAATGCCCCTTTCTCTAAAAAGAAAAGTACTGTATTTAATCAGATAGTCCTACCAGTATTAACTTACGATGTATACGTTTACGCTCAACTAACATTTGAACGTCAATTTCAGGTATAACTCAAAACACTATTGTATTTTTTGTGCCCTTTGGAAGGATTTAAAAAAAGCGAGATTGTAAGCCTCTTATAACATCATGTTAAAACAAGAATTTGTCATTTTATAGGCGGGAAAGATCGTTTATAATAATAATAGTAATTATTACCTTAGTGATGAAAATAATATTTAAATTTGATTTTTGAAAACCACAATTAGATACTAAATATATAAAAGTTATAAATTGAGAATGAATTTGCCTTTTGGGAAGATTCCATGGCCTTTTTTGTGTGGATATCTTTCTTAGGAAGATTTCACGGCTTTTGTGTGAATATCTTGTCTACCTCTGATACCAAACAAGATAAGGATCTGATTTTTGTGAGAATACTGTTGTCAGTAACGTATGTATGTATGTATGTATGTATGTATGTATGTATTCAAATTTCCTTCCTTTGTTCATCAGTCAAAGATCCCTCGCTCTCTCTCTCTCTCTCTCTCTCTCTCTCTCTCTCTCTCTCTCTCTCTCTCTCTCTCTCTCTCAGTGTCTCTGTTCTCCCTCTTGCAATTCATCTTATCTTTCTTAGCCTTCTCTCTCTTCCTCTTGACCGCAAAATGAGGGTGCTTAAGGCTGACCAAATATGCCCTCCCCACGCAAGGCCCAAACTGGTGTTGGTTTAGCTCGTGTCTGTCTGTTTATGTATTTTGCTTTGACGGGACGTGCGATGCGCTCTGTATATATGGGACATGTGGTGGAACAGTGTTATTTTCTTTCGGTTTCTATTTCAATTTAATGTTCAAATTTTAATGTGTTGACCAAAATTTTATGTTTTCGATTTCATTTTTGTTAGGTTGAATTTGAGACATATAGGAAAACCTATTTATTAGTTGCGTCCCTGTTTAGTGGTGTTACCAACTATGGTCTTATATTATAAGTTACCATTGATAAGGCCAGGTATTTTGCGTGCCTGTGTGACTGTCTTCGTTTGATTTTAAATACGCCATAACTTATTGTATTATTTTACGCAAAACTAACTTTTGTCATAAATGATATTACTTCACTTCTGAGAATCAGTAAGATAAAAATTAATTTGTCATTTTTCCCATTTCCGTTCTTTATCATCGAGATATTGACCTTGTCCTTTTGAAAATGGTTAAATTTTCCTTTGTTTATTTACATGGGTTATCAATTACGTTGAGATCCTTGGTTCTTATTTGTCTCTTTTATCAGTCCATCAATGAAGTTGTACGGAAGTAATAAGTTCAGCCGTGGTTGTGTGTTCAATTTGTGCATAACAATGAGATGTATCGGAAAGAAGGAGGAGAGTGTTTGTTGGTTAGGGAGGAATTGGCTTGATTTCAGAATGGGCCGATATGTTAGGCGGATCAAGACGTATTTTATTGTGTGTATATATACTGTATGTGTATATATATACACACACCCACACACACATATATATGTATATATTTCTATAAATATACACATATATTTATTCTTGTATTCTGTATATGTATGCATGCATATCTATACATAACTATATATATATATATATATATATATATATATATATATATATATATATATATATATATGTGTGTGTGTGCGTGTGTTTATACATGTATATTGTGTATATATATATATATATACATATATATATATATATATATATATATATACATGCTTTGTTCCAGTAGAATAGAAATATTTCACGTACTTGACGAAAGAGATAAATAGTTCATATGAATTACTGTCAGCAGTGATTGGACATTAAAGCTGTGAAAATCTTGCTTGAGTAATTTCGATATATTTGTGATCCAAATTCATTATTCGTTTGAATGAATTATAAATAGGCATTCGTGAATGACTTTTGGCTGTTAATGAATAATAATGGTATTTTTCGTGTGTTCATCTTCCGTGGATGTTGAATTTTGGGTAGGATGTTATGCCATCGTTAACACATCGTATTTAATGTTTGACTAGTGCTTAAGGAAGTGTGTGTGTATGTATAGCTGAGAGAGAGAGAGAGAGAGAGAGAGAGAGAGAGAGAGAGAGAGAGAGAGAGAGAGAGAGAGAGAGAGAGAGAGAGTACGAGTACACTTAAAAACTTGCATTAAAAAGCTGTAAATCTCTGGCAACATTTATACCAGGATTTTTACCCTTTTTAGAACGGATGTAATGACGTAAATGAGTGATATTACGGTCACCAACCCGTAAAAGACAATAACAAATTAAAGTAAAATTACGGTCGCCTGTATTTTACTGAAATACGGTCAAGAACAGTATATTTTTACGGAGAATTTCGTATTAAAATTACGGTTTTTTTCCTAACAGTGTCGCCAAAATAATTTGTTGTTAGAAATACCTTTCCAATATTAATTTAATATGATGAATATTGCTTGTTACCCTTTTCATACCATATGTTTTAGTTGATTTTATAATTTTTCGATGTATTGGTTGTTCTTCCCGTGTGCATTTTTGATAGACCACAATAATTTTCTTATGGGATTCACTTCAAGAGTCGTTATAGTGTATTTACCAACTGTTCAAAAAAAAAAAAAATAAGAATAAAAATATAATATTCACGATTAAGTGGACAGCATGGCTAAAATTTCTCCAAAGTCACCTGCATTTCGATTATTTTTTTAATCTTATTTTTTCAAATCTGAAAATTTACTTTGCTTATATTTGCAATTTGATTAAATTTATTGTTTATATCTGTTCGTGCGATTTATCCCCGCAACGATTAATTATTTGCATGTATATTTAAGGAAAATTCGACCAGAGTATCTTGATAATAGATTAAAAAACTTCCTTTTTATAGAGAAATAAAACAGCTTCTAGCCATTCGCTAGTCATTGGCAAATTCCGGGAAACCAGATAATAGGAAGCAGAGTTGTTTATAGCTTCCTTATAATACTAAGAGATGTTGTACACTACATTCAAGTTTTATGGCTGGAAGGCCTTTCCGGTCCCAGTTCCAGGGCATGTGGGCCAAACAATGTAATTGAAGGCATAAATGAACAAATAGATAGATAAACAGAGATTTAACATTTCAGCTTAATTTTTTTATACTGAAAATTAATTGCATTTTGTATCCCTCCAACGAAGATGGCATTTTGACTGAATGTGTTTTTGTTTATAGAATATTATTAGTACAATCGAACGGAATTTGATGAATATCAAGAGGTCTTTTATTCAGATGACTATCAAACCAAGAGTTCACAAATTATGTAGCCGTAATAATAATGGGATTTCTTCCTAGATCTGATGATCTTCAGTCACCAGTGTGGGCGAGTGCTAAGCTTTCGTTACAAGAATATGTTAAACTCAGGTGATATGGTAATTTATTAAACTCCTCCAGAGGGTTTACATTAAAAGTGGGTTCTGAATTGACGATTTATTTCAGTGAGGCTATGTGATGAATATACTAGCTATTTTTATAGATATTTATTCACGTATGCACACAAACACGCAATGTTAGGATTTTTATCAGTTTACGTGCTTGATTTCCCTTTAAAGGATTTTACCTTTTGGAGACAACGGAATTAATTATTTTGGCAATCGTCATTTCTCAGTAATTAAATCAAATACAGAAATTTAATGTATTTTGACCCAAGACATTAAAAGGCAGTTGTTCTTAATACTAATATTACGTGTTTGAAATATCAAGTTGATGACATTTAAAGGTCGCTCATGAATGGCAGACAAGGGACAGTGACAATGCCTTAGCTAGTAGGATAATGCCCTAGAGACTGATCTTAAATACATATGATCAACGCCCAAGCCCTCTCCACCCAAGCGAGGACCAGGAAAGGTCAGGCAATGGCTGCTGATGACTCAGCAGGTAGACATATAAGCTCCTCCCCCATCCTTAGCTCACAATTATGGTAAGGTTACAGACACTACTAAAAACTATCGAGGTAAAGTGGGACTCAAACCCCAGGCTGGGAGATCATCAGGCAAGGATGTTTCCAATATACAAACACAACCTGTAATCAATTTCAAATCCGTGAAATCTTAGAGTAATTCATGTATTTTGTATTGTTAGAGAAAGTGTCCATGACAAGAAAAAATCTAGAGAACGGTCTCAAAAAAAAAAAAAAAAAAAAAAAAAAAAAAAAAAAAAAAAAAAATCCACACACATCCGAACCTAACACCACCCAAGCTTCATCTGTTGAGTAATAATGATCATGATATTGATCACATGTACATTATGGCTGGCGATGAAAATGATAACAAACGCCAAGTGACGCCATTGAAGCCAGGGTATGAGTGATGGCGCCATTTGTAAAGGGCGGCTCTTCCTCGACATAGATCAAAGCGGAGACTCTCATAGATTATAGAAGTTATCGTCAATAGATTCAGAGAAGATGAGGCTGTCGATAGATCATGATGAGAACCGATCGCCTTAAATCCTGCATATTGATGCTGTTTTGCAAGTGTCTGTCGGGAATAGAATATAATTTACAATACTACTCGGTATTCGAGAAGTTTTATTCCAGCTTTGACCAAGTGTGTGGAATGATCTTCCATAGTTGAATCGGCGGAACTTCAAAAGTTCAAACTTGCATCAAATATTTATGAGTTGAACAAGCTGACATAAGTCTTTTTATAGTTTTTTATGAAATGTCCTTTTTATATTGATACTGTTCTTAGAATACGATATTTTAATTTTTCATTACTTCTCGTTGTTTGTTTATTTTCTTATTTCCATTCCTATTTTTCCTGTTGAAGTCCTTGGACGGATATCATCCTGCTTTTCCAATTAGGGTTGTAGCTTTGCTAATAATAATAAAGTAGAATCCGTCCAAAGGTTAACATTATGTTGAAAATGCCTTGTAACTAACGTTTTGGTAGGGGGCATACCTATTACATTATAGATTGTCGTATAAATAACGCTTGGATGGAAAATATACGTCGTATTATGATGTGTAAAGTTTTCATGTAAAATAATGGCCTTATAATCAAGTGCTCAAAATGACGTTAAGATTATGATCCTGGAGTAGGTATAAATTTTCTCGTAATTTAAAATGCTATAAAACTAATTTTAACCGGAAATTTTCAGTAAAAAATAACTGTTCTCAGCCATATTTCAGTAAAATACAGGCGACCGTAATTTTTACCTTACTTTGTTAATATCCTTCAAGTGTTTGTGACCGTAATATCGTTCCTTTAAGTCAATTATCCATTTTAGAATGGTAATGCCTGGCAACATTTATTCAAGTATTTTTACCGCCTCTTTTTTGCGGTATTTTTTTAAAGTGTATTTTTGGTTTATGCAAATATCCATATAACAAAAAATAGTACATGTAAATGTGTTCACTATTAGATGTTGGTCTGTATCAGCAAATTATATTAAGTAAAATAGTATGTAAATTATGTTAACAATGTCATAGCTTGAGGAACGCGGTCACATTCCTTTCAGCCTGGTGAATTTGGGGAAACACTGATTTTTGCTTGTGGATGACAACTGAGGTTATCAGGTTTTCATAACAAATGATAAAAGCAGCAGATTATGATTTTAGTTTTAATCATTTTTAATGGAACTATATACTTGCTTACCGTCCCTGACTTGTGAACGCCAGACTGGGGTTCGAGTCCCGCTCAAACTCGTTAGTTCTTTTGGTCGCTGCAACCTCATCATCCTTGTGACCTAAGGATTGGGGGGGGGGAGGGGGTTTAGGGGAGCCTATAGGTCTATCTGCTGAGTCATCAGCAGCCATTGCATTGCCCTCGTTGGTCCTAGCTTGGGTGGAAAGGGGCTTGGGAGCTGGTCATATGTATATGTAGTCAGTCTCTAGGGCATTGTCCTGCTTGATAGGGCAATCTCAATGTCCCTTGTCCCGGCCATTCACGAGTGGCCTTTAAACCTTTAAACCTAGCATTTACGAGCCTCTCTTGATACAAGGTCAACTAAATAGTTAGCTTAATCTAACAACAGCACAAGAAGTTTTCACAGATTAGAATGACTAGATGCGGGAAATAAAAACGAGTAACAAGAAGTCACAGATGATAATATCAATCATTTATTGTGTCTGTGAAAATGCTGTAGCCTAAATGACAAGTAAGTAGAGTCATTTTAAAATATTCTTCACCAGCTGCCAATAGATCCTGATATCAGTGGTTCAATTCAGACTTCCATTTCTTGGATTAGACGTTTCTCATAACGTCAACTAAGGTCGAGTGTCACCCTAGCAACGGAAAACTTCCAATCCTGATTTCAAAAAGTGTCTCGTGACAAAGATTAGAAGAAAATCAATATATAAAGCTTAAAATCGTTAAATAAGAATATGGAAGGCTGTTCTTTTAAAGCAGCAGCAATAATAATAATAATAATAATAATAATAATAATAATAATAATAATAATAATAATAATAATAATAATAATAGGCTTAAAATAATAATAATAATAATGATAATAATAGTAGTAATAATAATAATAATAATAATAATGATAATAACAACAAAAACGGATTTTAAAAAGTGTCTCGTGACAAAGATTAGAAGAAAATCAATATATAAAACTTAAAATCGTTAAATAAGAATATGGAAGGCTGTTCTTTTAAAGCAGCAGCAATAATAATAATAATAATAATAATAATAATAATAATAACTTTAAATTAACTATAATAATTACTGCAATTCCAATAGAAGTTATTAATGTCATTATTAATAGAGTAACCCCAGAGACGACAAAAAAAACACTTTCTACCAAACTTCGAAGATTGGAAACAATGAGAAATATTTCTACCGACAACCTTCCTTGTTTTAAAAAAATCCAATAATGGCATCCCTTGATGTTCCGGGTGGGGGAACTTATCCATGTTTTTTACACTTCTATTCTATCACTGGTTACGGTAGTGATTAATTGATTGATTGCTTTTAAGTTTTCCGGAATCCTGACATCAAAAGTCATTGAGCCCGATATAATTTATTATACATAAAGAATAAAAGAATATTCAATTAAAACATAAAAGCAAAGATGTCATTATTAAAGTTAAACAGATTTCAGAAGACCTGCTTCTGAAGTAAAGCTTAAAGTACCGCTAGCTTAGTACGACACATCATGTCCAAGAATCTTGGCAAGGATGAGCCTGCCATCCTCACCTCGAGCCTCAAACAGACATCTATTGTTTAAGTTGCTATAATTGGGGCATTCGGTTAACAAATGCCTCACTGTTAAGGGTACCAAACAGTCGTCGGAATGAGGTTGGTGTGTTACGATAGTGAATTATTGTAGGATTGAATTGATGGATTCAATAAGGTCTCTGCTACAAACACGATATGACGCTTTGGAAACTGGATCTCTTCGGAGTTGCAGCGTTATTGCATTTTTTACTGAGAGAGAGAGAGAGAGAGAGAGAGAGAGAGAGAGAGAGAGAGAGAGAGATAGAGAGAGAGCATTTTTTGAAATCCTACATTGAAAGCTTTCTTTTTTAAGTACATGAAAATATATGATCAAGTAATATTTGTCTAGATCCGTCATAATTTATTCCATTAGTTGAAAAATAATTATTGGTGGTATAATTTTAGTGTCCCATCCTCGATAAGGTTATGAAAGTTATTGTACACGTACTTATGTATGCATGACTGTACACACACATACATATATATATATATATATATACATATATATACACACATATATATGTATATATAAATATATATATATATATATATATATATCCATCCATATCTCTCTCTCTCTCTCTCTCTCTCTCTCTCTCTCTCTATATATATATATATACAACATATATATATATATATATATATACATATATACATAAATGAATCTGGTGCGATTACGAATCGGTAATCTAAACGCAAAATATATTTATCCGTAAACCTTATCGTTTTGTCTTTATATATTACTTTCATTTGATAAACGCACCGATAATCCCATTCAATATCTACCATAGACGCGAAATCGTAAGAAAAATCTCTCACTCTCTCTTTCCGTGCCCTCCTCTCCCACTCCCTCTCCCTCCCCCTTTCTCTCCCCCCCCCCTACCCTCTCCCTTCCCCCACCCAGTCTGGGCAGCCAGCTGTCACCACGAGAGCACGTGGCCAGGCAGGGAAGCACAGCTCAAGCTGCCGCCGAAGGTTTATATGTGGGGATTTCCCCTCACAAGCTGTGATGATGCTGTTCTGGCCTTCAGGGTCTGACCTGACAGATCGCATGGGGGTGAGACTCTCTCGATCAGCTGTATCTTAGGAAAAATGGAAAAAAGATATACATACAGTATATATATATATATATATATATATGTATATATATATATATATGTATGTATGTATGTATACATACATACATACATACATACATATATATATATATATATATATATAATATATATATAAGTGTATGTATATGTGTGCATATACTGTATATGTTTAAAGATAGATAGATAGTTGAATAAATGGATAGATATTCATTCAAAGACAAATATAGATCGACAGAGATAGCATAAGAGTGATTATGAATTTGCTCAACTTTTACTGACTAAGTTTTCTTAAATTTGTGTAAAGGAACTCATTCACAGGTGTACAATTAACACAATAGAAGCATGTTCCGAATATGTTCCGTTCTTTTTGTGTTTTGTATAACTGTCGTAATTCTCTAGAGTGACGAGTTAACTGCTTAGCTTTTTTTTCATCTCTTATAATTTTAAACAAATACCAACTTAACGTATGAAGGTTGTAAACCTATTATTATTATTATTATTATTATTATTATTATTATTATTATTATTATTATTATTATTATTATTATTATTATTATTATTATTTTTATTTTAATAGTAATAATAATAACAATAATAATAATAATAATAATAATAATAATAATAATAATAATAATACTAATATTATTATATTTTAATTATTATTATTATTATTAATAATAATAATAATAATAATAATAATGATAATAATAATAATAATAATATATTTTAGTTATTAATAATAATAATAATAATAATAATAATAATATTATTTGCATTATTATTATTATTATTATTATTATTTGCATTACAGTATTATTATTATTATTATTATTATTATTATTATTATTATTGTTATTATTATACTATTATTAAATATATCATGCAGAATGTTTATAGGTAGTAGGTTGGCAAGAGCACCAGCCACCTGTTGAGATACTACCGCTAGAGAGTTATCGGGTCCTTTAACTGGACAGACAGTACATTGTATCCCTCTTTATGGGTACGGCCTATTTTATCTTTTCCTACACATACACTGAATAGTCTGGCCTATTCTTTACATATTCTCCTCTGTCCTCATAAATCCGACAACACTTAGATTACCATACTATTCTTCTCAAAAAGTTAACAACTGCCTTGTACTTGATCATTGGCTACTTCCCTCTTGGTAAGAATAGAAAAAGCTCTTTAGCTGTGGTAAGCAGCTCTTCTAGGAGAACGGCAATCCAAAATTTAACCCTTGCTCTTTAGTCTTGGGTAGTGCCATAGCCTCTGTACCATGGTCTTCCACTCTCTTGGGTTAGAGTTGTCTTCCTTGTCTTGTTTCTCTTGCTCTTGGTTTTTTTTAAGTTTTTATAATTTATATATGAAAGATTTATTTTAATGTTACAGCTATTAAGATATTTTATTTTAATTGTTAATAATTTCTCTTGTAATTTATTTATTTCCTTATTTCCTGTCCTCAATGGGCTATTTTCCCTGCTAGAGACCTTTGGCTTATAACATCCTGCTTTTATAACTTGGGTTGTAGCCTGGCTAGTAATAATAATGATAATAATTCGAAGATCAAATTATGCCAATAAAATAACCAGGTAAAATGTGTATTTAGCTGTCAATTATTTGATAAATCAATTAATTTTACATTAAATATTATGTATTTTCTTTGTATAAATGACATTAAATGATGAGTTTCTTCTCAAATGTTGAAATTTTTCTGTCATTAACTTTAATTACTGTGTTTCCACACACCACTGCACCACTTCTGTTTGTTTTGTGGGGTAAACGGTTCTTGAGGAACATTGGTGAAACTCTGCATTGGACGTGTCCACCAGAGGGATTATTAACTTTTCTCCCCGAGGAAGCAATTTCACCCAGTATTTTTCTATTAATGGTTACCATTTTTTTGGGAAAAAAAATAAATTTGGTGATCGTTTTGCCTATATTCCATTCATGATAACTACCAGATATTTACAAAAGGTATTTATCCGAATAAGGTAATTTGTTTTCTGTTGATTTACCTTGGCGGAAGTATACTTTTTCTGCGTCTATGTAGCGGTTTCTGGCAGACTGAACGGCCCATGTTCGACTCCAGGACCGGACGGGGAGGGACGAATGGGCACCTTATTCGAAAGCCAGCATAGCTCTCTTTACCTAACCAGTGCATTGAGCTCCTTGTTAGTCAACCGCTGTGGGTCGAAGCTAGTGCGTTGATAAAAGGATAGATGAAGAGAGAAACGAACATTTCAAGACGTTTATGTGACTGACAAAAATGTATATTCTCGAAATAGGAAGACCTTGTTATCTAAGTAAACTTCACCCTACGGGGCTAAAACCTTAATAAGATACACTCTCTTTCCCTAGTGTTTATTATTAATATTATTATTACTAGCCAAGCTACAACCCTAGTTGGAAAAGCAAGATACTATAAGCCCTAAGACTCCAAGAGGGAAAAATAGCCCAGTTAGGAAAGAAAATAAGGAAATAAATAAACGATGAGAAAAAATTAACAATAAATTATTCTAAAAACATCAACAACGTCAAAACAGATATATCATATATAAACTATAAAAATTCTTATGTCAGCCTGTTCAACATAAAAACATTTGCTGCAAGTTTGAACTTTTGATGTTCTACTGATTCAACTACCAGATTAGGAAGATCATTCCACAACTTGGTCACAGCTGGAATAAAACGTCTAGAGTACTGTGTAATATTGAGTCTTCAATATTCTCTGCAACACTCCCTGTTAAAATCATGTTTCTTATTCATCTTAATCCTCGTTTTTCTTAAGGCGTTCTTAACAAAGATAGTGGGGATGCTCTACTATTTTCTTCTTTGACTTCATATACTGATTTCCTTCTTTTTATGTCGTTGGCCTCAATTCCCTTAGAATGGTGATGGCTTCGATTCTATCCCATTTTATCAGAACTTTGTTGTGTAAGTTCATGTTCAAGAGTGATAGTCTGGGTAACTTTGCGTGTCATTATTATTATTATTATCATTATTATTATTATTATTATTATTATTATTATTATTATTATTATTTGTTATCATCATGATTATCATGGTCATTATTAGATGATGATGACGATGATGATGATAATTATTATTATTATTATTATTATTATTATTATTATTATTATTATTATTATTATCATTTGTAACTGACTGCACTAATATGCATACGAGCAATGATACAGAACGAAAACTAGAAAAACTTCCATATATCCGCCAACCAGATTACTTTATTGGAACGGGCATGACTGTCTAAAGCTACCTTGGTCATTTGGAGTCTGCAATAGTACATGTGCTTTTTGAACAATTCCTAACGTAGTAATTATATGGTAAGTAAACGGAAAAATAATCATGCATAGCCATTTATATAATACAATAGCCATACACTTAAAAAAAAAAACATCCATGCCATAGGATTCTTATAATAAAACTACCTCTCCGTTCTCCCTATTTCTCGGAGCCTTTCCATCAGCCAGACATACCTTACAAACCTTGGTGAGTTACGTAACTTTCATCGAGAATTAAACTAAAAACAAGAGGTTAAACCTTATATCCATGATCCAACTTTGCAATAAATACGGTATTTGGTGTGTGAGTCCACGTGGGCATGGAAAGATTCTTAGATGTCATAAAATGCAAGGATGGGTCAGGATTAATCCTGGGAGGAGTAATTCCCACAGTAAACTGTGTACATAAGTAACCTATCTTGGACACCTCCTGTAGAACACACATAGTTTCCTTCTCCATTTTATTTAACATTGATCTCGTAGTTCGTATACCCTCTCTCTCTCTCTCTCTCTCTCTCTCTCTCTCTCTCTCTCTCATATTTAATTCAAGCAATTTGGACAGGATTTTCATATAGGGATTCTAATTTACATGTATACAGGCAGTTCGGCC
>NC_090745.1:95749085-95751836 GCF_036898095.1 Palaemon carinicauda
AGAGAGAGAGACTTTCCTTGCTTAAGAATCCTGTTTATTACATTTTTTTATTGTTAATTTTTTCATAATTCCGGAAGCATTGTTTTTCTATTATGACAGTGTGAATTAATAACATTAACTGTAAGCACTTGAAATAATCTTATATTGCCAGTTTTCATTAGTTATTATAATTTTTATTCGTGTTAATTCATTAAACATTACTCATTAAGGCTGAATAATCTTTTCAGGGATGACTGGAATTGTGGAATTTGTTATAGTTGGGCAATTCTGAAGACGACCTATAAGGTTACTTTGGTACGGGGGGGGGGGGGGGTCACCTTCCGGTCATGTCGTTTTTGGTGGCCTATCTCGAGATTCTGTCAGAGAAACATTAATGAACTTATTGGGAGGAGTTTTTTGTGTGACTTGTGATAAAGGTTTTAATTTTAAGTATTTTGTACTAAATATCTTGAGTTGGCAGGCAGGCAGGCAGGCAATAGAACGACCTGCACTGAAGCTGCAGGCCACGGGCTTGAATATGGTTGTAGTTTAGCTAACAACAACAACAACAACAACAACAACAACCTCAAAAATAATAATAATAATAATAATAATAATAATGATAATAATAATAATAATAATAATAATAATAAAATGTTGGAATGACTACTGCGTGTATTCCAAGAGAATGTCAAGGCATTAAGATCCTGGACAGTTCTTTCAGGCACTTGCTGATCCACATTGTAAAAGCACTGCATATTCCAATAATGAAACCATCATTGAATGCCACACACTAAATTTGCTTTCTTGTAACGAATTTAAGGCACCAACAACACCACCGAAGGGCAGTCCCTCTAGAAGGAAAGTCGGTGATGAGGTCGTCTCCTTCAGGTCAGATCTCACCTGACGAAGATCTTCAATCTTCAGATACGCAAACTCCGCCGATTAAAAAAAAAAAAAACAACGACGAACAACCCAACAGACAACTAAAATGATTTTCTTCCCACTGCTGTAAAAATGAAAACCAAAATAGCAATTTCATATTTTTGTACTTGATTATGTCAAGTAATTGCTTTTCCGACACAAGTACCAAAATCCTGTGTTTTATACATTTCCTTTAATTCTGCAAGTTGTCTCCAAACCTCTAAGAAGACGTCAAAGTAAATATATGGTAAATATTTTCAAGAATATACCACTCGAACAGAAAAATGTTAAAAAATCTAAAAATATAAGCTTTGAAATCAATGGCACCGATGCAGAAATTATATTTCATAGTAGCCTCCATGTTAAAATAGGATCTCTCAACAGATTATTATTATTATTATTATTATTATTATTATTATTATTATTATTATTATTATTATTATTATTATCCAAGCAGAATGCTACAAGCCCGAGTGCACCAACAGGGAAAGTAGCCCAGAGAGGAAACGAAATAAGAGAATAGCAATTAAATTATAAATAAGTAATGAATACAAAATATGAATTATTTTAAAATGAGGAAGAACGTTAAAAATAGATCAGTCATATAAACTATAAAACTAAACTTAAGTATTTAGTAGAAGTTTGAATTTCTAAAAGTTCCACTGATTCAACTGCTTGATTAGGAAGGTCATTCCACAATCTAGTCATAGGTGGAATAAAACTTCTAGAGTATTGCGTAGTATTGTTATGATGGAGAAGGCGTGGCTGTTGGAATCAACTGCCTACCTATAGACCATTTCTTTTAGCGATGCATAGTTGCACCGACTCGCGGCGGTGCCCTTTTAGCTCGGAAAAGTTTCCTGATCGCTGATTGGTTAGAATTATCTTGTCCAACCAATCAGCGATCCGGAAACTTTTCCGAGCTAAAAGGGCACCGCCGCGAGTCGGTGCAAATATGCATCGATAAAAGAAATGGACTGATGTTGTTACTTTTTCTTATTGCTGAGTTTAGATGATCTTAAGAGAAGAAAAGGAAATAAAAGAATTGATAAATTAATTGATTACTTCTGACTCTGATTTGTGTCTAATGGACATCACATGCCACTCATTATCGAAATCTTGAATTGAAATATTTTCAGTTGAATTATTATGAGTGGAATTATTGTCAGTCTATTATGAATGAACTGCGTCCCAGGCACTTGATTACCATGCCTTTCAGCGGGATGAAATCTCATTTAGAAACAATGAGATGATTAATAATATTTGAGTATTATGTAATGATAGAAACAAATATGAAGGGTTGATAAAAAATAATTTGATTAAGATATATTTTCTTTCTACTTGATCCTTGACGCTTGCACGACACTTGCACGATTTTCGTTTCCTCAGCGTCGTGCAATGAATCGTGTCAGCGATTAAAATCTTCGTGCGGAGAGTGTGTGAGGGTTGGGGGAATTCGTATTGAAGTTTTAAAAAATTGGCATGCATAAATTTTCGTGCCATTTTACCTTTCACACACTTCTCACGAACACCTTAATCACTGACACGACGGATTGTGGTGTACTGCGAAAACGGAAATTGTGCAAGTATCGTGTAAGTGTCAAGATGGTTGCCAATATTTTTTTGCTAATATACTAGACATAAGAACAGTTTTAGAATATCCTCAATAAACGTACTACCTTTTAAGCCTTCAACCTAATGCCCAGTTAACCCCTGCAGCAACCACGAAAGTCTACTATGCTATGTCAGAACTCTTTCATCAGACCTCCCACTGCAGAAGTCATTATATTTGTTCTGAAAGATAGAACTCTTAGTTATTGGGATTAAAGGGCTTCTTGACTAAAGGCA
>NC_090745.1:95759836-95774139 GCF_036898095.1 Palaemon carinicauda
TCATGAATCTCAAAAATTCAAAGTTGCAGCAAATGTTTATCTGTTGAACAGGCTGATATAAGTCTTTTTTTATAGTTTATATATGAAAGATCTGTTTTAATGTTGTTACTGTTCTTGAAATATGTCATTTTAATTGTTCATTACTTTTATATAGTTTATTTATTTCTTTATTTCCTTTCCTCGCTGGGCAATTTTTCTTTGCTGGAGTCCTTGGGCTTATAGCATCCTGCTTTTCCAATTATGGTTGTAGTTTAGCTAACAACAACAACAACAACAACCTCAATAATAATAATAATAAAATGTTTGAATGACTACTGCGCGTATTCCAAGAGAATGTCAAGACATTAAGATCCTGGACAGTTCTTTCAGGCACTTGCTGATCCACATTGTAGAAGCACTGCATATTCCAATAATGAAACCATCATTGAATGCCACACACTAAATTTGCCTTCTTGTAACGAATTTAAGGCACCAACAACACCACCGAAGGACAGTCCCTCTAGAAGGAAAGTCGGTGATGAGGTCGTCTCCTTCAGGTCAGATCTCACCTGACGAAGATCCTTCAATCTTCAGATACCCAAACTCCGCCGATTAAAAAAAAAAAAAAAAAAAAAAAAGAAAAAAAAAAAAACAGCGACGAACAACCCAACAGGCAACAATAATGATTTTCTGCCCACTGCTGTAAAAATGAAAACCAAAAGAGCAATTTCATATTTTTGTACTTGATTATATCAAGTAATTGCTTTTCCGACACAAGTACCAAAATCCTGTGTTTTATACATTTCCTTTAATTCTGCAAGTTGTCTCCAAACCCCAAAGAAGACGTCAAAGTAAATATATGGTAAATATTTTCAAGAATATACCACTGGGAGGTTGGGCTGTGGCACCCTAGCAGTACCAGCTGAACTCGGCTGGGTCCCTGGTTAGGCTGGAGGAACGTAGAGAGTAGAGGTCCCCTTTTTGTTTGTTTCTTGTTGTTGTCGGCTACCCCCCAAAATTGGGGGAAGTGCCTTTGGTATATGTATGTATGTACCACTCGAACAGAAAAATGCTAAAAAATCTAAAGATATAGGCTAAGGTTTGAAATCCATGGCACCGAGGTAGAAATTATACTTCATAGTAGCCTCCATGTTAAAAGAAGATCTCTCAACAGATTATTATTATTATTATTATTATTATTATTATTATTATTATTATTATTATTATTATTATCCAAGCAGAATGCTACAATCCCGAGGGCACCAACAGGGAAAGTAGCCCAGTGAGGAAACGAAATAAGAGAATAGCAATTAAATTATATATAAGTAATGAATACAAAATATGAATTATTTTAAAATGAAGGAGAACATTAAAATAGGTTAGTCATATATAAACTATAAAATAAAACTTAAGTATTTGATAAAAGTTTGAACTTCTAAAAGTTCCATTGATTCAACTGCTTGATTAGGAAGGTCATTCCACAATCTAGTCATAGGTGGAATAAAACTTCTAGAATGTTGCGTTGTATTGTTATGATGGAGAAGGCATGGCTGTTGGAATCAACTGCTTATACCCATAGTCCATTTCTTATAGCGATGCATATTTGCACCGACTCGCGGCGGTGCCCTTTTAGCTCGGAAAAGTTTCCTGATCTCTGATTGGTTAGAATTATCTTGTCCAACCAATCAGCGATCCGGAAACTTTTCCGAGCTTTAGGGCACCGCCGCGAGTCGGTGCAAATATGCATCGCTAAAAGAAATGGACTGATGTTGTTACTTTTTCTTATTGCTGAGTTTTGATGATCTTACGAGAAGAAAAGGAAATAAATGAATTGGTAAATCAATTGATTACTTCTGACTGATTTATGTCCAATGGATATTACGTGCCACTCATTACCGAAATCTTGAATTGAAATGTTTTCAGTTGAATTATTATGAGTGGAAATATTGTCAGTCTATTATGAATGAACTGAGTCCCAGGCACATGATTACCATGCATTTCAACGGGATGAAATCTCATTTAGAAACAATGAGGTGATTAATACTATTTAAGTATTAAGTAACAATAGAAACAAATATGAAGGGTTGATAAAAAATAATTTGATTAAGATATATTTTCTTTTTACTTGATTCTTGACGCTTGCACGACACTTGCACGATTTTCGTTTCCTCAGCGTCGTGCAATGCGTCGTGTCAGTGATTAAAACCCTTCGTGTGGAGTGTGTGTGAGGGTTGGGGGCAATTCGTATTAAAGTTTTAAAAAAATTGGCACGCATAAATTTTCGTGCCATTTTACCTTTCTCACACTCCACACGAAGACTTTAATCACTGACACTGCGAAAACGGAAATTGTGCAAGTTTCGTGTAAGTGTCAAGATGGTTGTCAATCTTTTGTTGCTAATAAACTAGACATAAGAACAGTATTAGAATATAACGCACTACCCTTCAAGTTTTCAACTTTATAACGCACTACCCTTCAAGTTTTCAACTTTATGCCCAGTTAACCCCTGCAGCAACCACGAAAGTCGACTGAGCTATGTCAGGATTCTTTCATCAGACCTCCCACTGCAGAAGTCATTATATTTGTTCTGAAGGATAGAACTCTTAGTCATTGGGATTAAAGGGATTCCTGACTAAAGGCAGTAAGTGATTCTTCGACCTAATTTTGTGACTTTATCTCCTACCTTCATTCAGACTCCACACATGTGAGGTATGATTTCAAAGAACTTCTATGCGATAGTTTGTGCTCTTCTGTTTAAAGGTTTAAATTCCGCTCATGAATGGCAGAGGTAAGGGACTGTGGCATTGCCCCTAGCAAGCAGGAAAATGCCCTAGAGACTGACCATATATGCATACGACCAGCTCCCAAGCCCCACTCCACCCAAGCTAGGACTAAGGAGGGCCAGGCAATGGCTGCTGATGACTCAGAAGGTAGAATTATAGGTTCCCCCAAACTCCCCTTCCTTAGCTCACGAGGATGGTGAGGTTGCAGCGACCAAAGAAACTAGCGAGTTCGAGCGGGACTCGAATCCCAGTCTGGCGTTCACCTGTCAGGGACGTTACTACATCGGCCACCACGACCCCTTTGTAGATATTAAATAGAAAGGCGAATGTGTTTTGGGACTTTTTAATTTTCAAAGATGATAAATCAATTGTTGAACCATAGATGCACAATTTATTAGTATGTATAGATAGATAGATTGCCAAGTAAATTTATATACAGTATTTATGTTTACGTTATGTGCCTAAATACAAACAATTTTGCATGCAATAATAATTCAACACAGAGTTTCAGATTTTGTGACTAGTCGAAGAACATTCCTCAATTTAATAACATCTTTTTTAATTAGTTGAGAATAAATTACCCATACAAAGAGAATAATGGGACTTAAAAGAATCCGTTTGAGTGAAGATCGTCAAACCCTATTTCACAATGTTTTATGATGGCTTCATCCTGAATTCCAAACTGGAAGAAGCTGCCATTATCAAGGCAATTTGAAAACTGTGCAAATATGGTCTTGTTTTGATGCAGCTTTTAAAACCGTGTAAATATGGACTTTTGAAAACTGTGCAAATATGGTCTTGTTTTGATGCAGCTTTTAAAACCGTGTAAATATGGACTTTTGAAAACTGTGCAAATATGGTCTTGTTTTGATGCAGCTTTTAAAACCGTGTAAATATGGACTTTTGAAAACTGTGCAAATATGGTCTTGTTTTGATGCAGCTTTAAAACCGTGTAAATATGGACTTTTGAAAACTGTGCAAATATGGTCTTGTTTTGATGCAGCTTTTAAAACCGTGTAAATATGGACTTTTGAAAACTGCAAATATGGTCTTGTTTTGATGCAGCTTTTAAAACCGTGTAAATATGGACTTTTGAAAACTGTGCAAATATGGTCTTGTTTTGATGCAGCTTTTAAAACCGTGTAAATATGGACTTTTGAAAACTGCAAATATGGTTCTTGTTTTGATGCAGCTTTTTAAAACCGTGTAAATATGGACTTTTGAAAACTGTGCATATATGGTTCTTGTTTTGATGCAGCTTTTAAAACCGTGTAAATATGGACTTTTGAAAACTGTGCAAATATGGTCTTGTTTTGATGCAGCTTTTAAAACCGTGTAAATATGAACTTGTTTTGATGCAGCTTTTAAAACTGCGATACTTCAGAGGAATCAGGTTCCATGTTTTGATGTAATTTCGGTGTCTGGGGCTATTATAGCCAGGACTCCTAGTTCATTAACCTCTTGTCATGTTTCCCATATCCTCGTGTTTCCAACGAGGCCTCCTCCTTTTACCCCACTCGATAGTGTTGTGCAGTTTACCTGACTTCGTTAAAAGTGTCGTCGGGTTTCGGGAAAAGGCACATTTTATTCTTCCTGTTCCCTTCACTCACTTTAGCCTTAGGAATGTTGAGGACTCTCATTTTAGACTAATAGTGGATGGGGGATTGTCTAACGGCGCACATAAGGGGGATGATTTTTTGCGGAGAGAGAGAGAGAGAGAGAGAGAGAGAGAGAGAGAGAGAGAGAGAGAGAGAGAGAGAGAGAGAGAGAGAAGGGGCTGTGGTGTGGTGAAACTGGGATTTCCCGTTGATGCTGGGTCGTCTTTCGCGAGATATGTGTGGAGTACTGTCGGCTGATTTCCAATCGTGACGGGATGTTGTGGATATGCAAGATATGTGGTAAAGGTTTCATCTTCTCTATATTTTTCTGTCACGCTTTCCTTTTCCTATTCTTCTAATTCTGATTTCTATGATATTATTTATCATTGTCCCACGAAGCCAAGATTCTATAAGATAATCAGTTAATCTACAAATAACCTTAATTATTATTGATGGGTTTGCTGTTGTTCTAATTAAACTATCGTCGGATGCTTCTGCCTCTGCTATCATGAATCCACAATCTTTACCATTTAATTTTTAAGAAACTTTTAAAAATTACATCGGGCTACAATGAGATAGTATAAGGTGAATCTTATGCTGAAGAAGAAAAAAAAATTTCTCAAGCGTTTACACATTCCAAATATAAGCTGAAATTTAGAGATATATTCCTGTTTTAACCAATCAGTAATTAAAATGATCATGTGATCATATAAGACACAATAGTGTTCCCTAATTGTCAGTTTTTATGTTTTCTCCTTTTGCTGTCCTCACTATCTCTTTTCTGTGACTATTATTTTGGACAGTCTTTGACTGAGTTGCTTAATAGCAGTAATATTAGTCTCTCCTAGATGACCATTTTCAATATCCCGTCTGATGCCCTCTGCCCTTGCACCGATAGTTTACTAATATTCAAACCATGGGCTTAAATATAGACTTTGATGGTCGTTTCTGATTCTAATTCTTTGTATTCTTCAAGGAAGAACTGCATAAAAATATTATGTAAAAATTCTGCGAAGGTTACGAAATTGAGGATTTAAAATATATTAAAAATTTCTTTGGTTAAAGTGCTTTGTGTAATGTAATACTTCTGCTCCTTATAATTTTTGGTAAGATACGTATATATTATAATTTTCCAGTAAGGAAATAAAAAGACAATGTAAACATGTTGGACACAGTATCATACTTCAAAGAAAAGTTTTCTTTGAAAAAGGAAAACGACTATACAACACCAAGAACACAAAGGAAATCCTTTTTTCTGCCATGAGACTTCTCTTCAAGTTCCCTTCCATCACAAAAATCACGTATTTTGGGCTGTCCCTCAAACAGGATAGGTTAGATTGAACATATTAATTTGGTCAACGTTAGATCTCGGGGAAATAACACGGATCATGAAAAGCTTAGTAAATATATTGAAAATAATCCAACTTCTAAAATTGATTTGCACAAATGCGGATTTATATTGCAAATGAGAGGGAGCTAGGGCCCCCCTGAAGGATGTTTTTATTTGGAACCTTTTCATGAAAAAAGCTTACCCATCCGCTTGAGCACAGACACAATGGAGTCCTATTTTTAAATCCTAAGTCAAGGAGAGGAAATGATTTAAAGGTATTTGTGAATATTAATTTACTATTTAGGTTTTATGAGGAGACAAGAGTTCAGTGTAGAATTCGATAGACAGGAAGTAAGATTAATAAAAATAAAATCTCCCTCTTCTTCTTCTTCTTCTTCTTCTTCTTCTTCTTCTTCTTCTTCTTCTTCTTCTTCTTCTTCTTCTTCTTCTTCTTCTTATTATTATTATTATTATTATTATTATTTTTATTATTTTTCTTTGTTGTTGTTGTTGTTGTTGTTGTTGTTGTTCTACTTCTCGTTTACTTCCTCTTCTTCTTCTTCTTATGATTTTTCTTCTTCTTTTTATTATTATTATTATTTTTCTTTTTCTTTTTGTTGTTGTTGTTGTTTTTGTTGTTTTTGTTGTTGTTGTTGTTCTTCTTCCTCTTCTTCTTTGAAGCCTTCCATATGGCGCTCTGTTTAAAGCTCTCACCGCCCAACCCGAGATCATAAGCATTCCTTCAAGCCCGAGAAAGATACCTTATATACCGACAGGAAATATCCTTGCCGTGTTTGTTTACGAAGCAGCTTTCGCCAGCGATAACGCCGTTGGTGAAGACCGATTTAGATTCATAATGGTCGAATTAATAAGTCATCACTCGCGTTCACCCGCTCGGAGGTACTTGGCAAGGTCGTCGCATCCCACCAATCTTAACTTCGTATTCTTTCTTTTTTTATCTTTAAACTTTTCATTTATACGCTTTTGGAAAGGTTGGCGTGTTTTGTTATTTGTATCCTACACCATAAGTATTGATTATTTTCGGTTGTAATGTTGTTATAATCGTACAACCAACCTTCATCTTCCCCCATATAATAAGGAGCAAGCGTCCGGTTATATATATATATATATATATATATATATATATATATATATATATATATATATATATATATATATATATATATATATATATATATACTGTATATATATATATATATATATATATATATATATATATATATATATATATATATATATATATATACACGTGTGTGTGTGTGTTTGTGTGTGTGTGTGTATAAATAAATATATTTCTTTCCTGTCATGCTGAGTAACATTACCAAACGTATGATTACTCGATCTCTCCCTGTCCCTGGGGTAGGGGAAAGGTGTACTCTTACCCCTGTGAGATGGGGGGTACCCGAAAGGTACACACGGAATTGCCAAACTAACGGGAAGGGGGAGTGGATGGTAATTGTCGAATCACAGTGTATACCTATCTGTACATATAGCCGTCATTTATGACGGGTCGCGTACTAGTCTTTTTCATAATAAGTAAAATCTGTTTCGCATATAATTACTGAAATAGATACGTATATTTTGTATTACTATTTAAGAAATGGGCAGTAGCAAAGTAGTTTCGCTATTATTATTATTATTATTATTATTATTATTATTATTATTATTATTATTATTATTATTATTTTGTAATTTTATTTAAGAAATGGACATTAGCAAAATAGGTTTATTATTATTATTATTATTTTGTAATTCTATTTAAGAAATGGACATTAGCAAAATATGTTTATTATTATTATTATTATTATTATTATTATTATTATTATTATTATTATTAGTATTATTACTGATGATGTTCTTGTTAAAAATGTTAGTCTTTTGACGTACCATAATAAACTACTTAACACACTTATCCAATAATATAAAACTGATGTAAATAAGAGACTTATAACAAATGCTTCCAACGTCCTTTGCAGATTATTTTCGGTGAAATGCGCCGGCTGCGGCGACAGGCTCTTGCCCCACGAGCTAGTGATGCGCGCGCAGTCTCTCGTGTTTCACCTGCACTGCTTCGCCTGCGTCGTCTGCTGCCAGGTACTCCAAAAGGGGGACCAGTACGTCCTCAGAGGGCACCAGCTCTTCTGCAGGGCGGACTATGAGAAGGAGATGTTCCTGCTGCAGCAGCACGGGCCGCAGAGTGAGTGGCTGAGTTAGTATTACCGTGTAGTTCTGTTCAATCCTTCTTCCTATCTCATGGGTCACCTGATGCTTCATCTCACGTCATCTCGTCACATCACTGAATGGTTAGGAAGGGATTCTCTCTCTCTCTCTCTCTCTCTCTCTCTCTCTCTCTCTCTCTCTCTCTCTCTCTCTCTCTCTCTCTCTCTCTCTATATATATATATATATATATATATATATATATATATATATATATATATATATATATATATATATATATATATATATATATATTGATGCTTGATCTCCTTATATGACATCGTTTAAATTATACCAATATACATAAAAAGTCTCTCTCTCTCTCTCTCTCTCTCTCTCTCTCTCTCTCTCTCTCTCTCTCTCTCTCTCTCTCTCTCACAATATACACACACAAACACAATCACATGTGCTGCCTTTTTAAAAAACATCGTTGTGGCATGGTGATATACATGAATCTCTCTCTCTCTCTCTCTCTCTCTCTCTCTCTCTCTCTCTCTCTCTCTCTCTCTCTCTCCTCTCTCTCTCTCTCATAAGGTTAAATGCCTTACATTTAAGATAATATTTACAATTAATCTCTTGTCAGCAAAATTATATTTAATCACATCTCCATGTTTATTAACTTTTTTTTCTATGCAGTTTATTTTGCATAATTTCAAGACTATTCTGAATAGTTTAATTTTATGGATTTGCTCATCATCAAATCCACTTATTGAATTATTTTTGAGACTTAACTCCTCAGCAAATTACAAGTCTCTAAGGTTTTTGCTTATATTCTTGGCGCAACTTGCAATTTATAGAGATACAATAAAGAAAATAATAATAATAATAATAATAATAATAATAATAATAATAATGATAATAATAATAATAATAATAATTCTCAATATGGAATCAGCTATATGTTTAACTGATGTTGGATAGGAAAATCACTAAAAAGCAATTGGTATACATATCATTATCATTCATTAATGTTCACAAAAGACGTATTCCTATGTAAAATAATCATCCTTTTTATAACATTATTTTCCCCCAGCTCACTTAAGAAAGTTAAGAAAACGGAAATTGAGAAACAATAAAACCAGAGATTTGTTAATAAACCTTTAGATTTATAAGTTTTGATAAATAGACCTTTAAATATATAAGTTATAGTAAATAGACTTTTAAATATATAAGTTATAGTAAATCTACTTTTAAATATATAAGTTATAGTAAATATACTTTTAAATATTATAAGTTTTAATAATGATGATATTATATAATTTCAAAGTATTCCAAAGTTATAGTAGATATACCTTTAAATATATAAGTTTTGATAATGACGATATATAGTTTCATAGTATTCCCAAAATAATTCGACAGAATCATTGAATAAGGAAAAAAAAAAAAAAAATTAGTTTTGGTTGCTGTCCAATTCCAGGCCCTTTGGGGGACGACTTCATCGTCGACGACGGCTCCAGACCTCGAGACGGCAGACGAGGCCCCAAGAGACCCCGGACCATCCTGACGTCGGCGCAACGCAAGCAGTTCATGGCCTCCTTCAGCGTGTCGCCGAAACCCTGCCGGAAGGTAAGAAGACCCCTTTTTATGACCCAATTGGTGGGGCGGTAATTCGAATTAAAGCTTTCGGATATAACGCGAAGTAAAATGACTCTCTGGAGCACTTGGGGCCTCTTTAAAAGGATCGCGTCTGCATTTGGATTCCGGGGTTTTGCGGAGTTGAAGTCTCAGGTTTATGGGATGGAATCACGTAACTTTAGAGGATTGGGGTTTTAGGTTTGCAGACCCTGGTTTTAAGATTATAAAACCATTAAAACGCCGCCTTGAGTAAAGAAAGGCTGAGGATTTAGAGATCTTAAAGACGAGGAAGTTATTATTTTATGGACTTTGAATTCAGCGGTGTAAGATGTAAGGGATTTATAAGAGTTTGGAATGCAGTGGTATTTCAGAGATTTTTGACAGTTGAATGAATGAATAATTGGTAATTATCTGACGTCATAACATCGAAAAGTAACTAGCATTTTAGGAATTCTTTCCTTGTCGGAAAGACTAATGTTATATCAGTGAAATTCGAATGGAGAGAACCAGGAATCTTTTTACTTTATAAAGATTCCTGGAAGGAGTACCAAGAACCAAGTGATATTTCAAGCTCTTTGAACTGACTGAGTTATGTGATACTCTCGTGAGAAAGTAGGTACTTAAAATTTTACGTTATACGAACTCTTTGATATTCGTAGGGTTGTCAAAGCAAATGCTATGTGTTAATGTTATCTTTTGTTATTCTCTCAAGTTATTTAACTGGTGAGAGCTTCATTTTTCCAAGTATCTTAACATTGTTGTGATGATCATGTTTAACTACTAGTATGATTATTTGACATCTGCTTTTACTGATAAAATGGGCGAACAGTACCTAAATAATTATTGCATTTGGTAGTCAGAAAGAACGTATAAAAAGGATGAAAAAATAATTAAACTTTTATATATATATATATATATAACTATATATATATATATATATATATATATATATATATATACTGTATATATATATATATATATATATATATATATATATATATATATATATATATATATATATATATACTGTATATATATACTATATATATATATATATATATATATATAATATATATATATATACTGTATATATATATATATATATATATATATATATATATATATATATACTGTATATATATATATATATATAGTATATATATATATATATATATATATATATATATATATGTATGTATGTATGTATGTATGTATGTGTGTGTGTATGTTTTGTGTGTAAACTAACAGAGATTATATCTGCATTGGATAGTCAGGAAATTTGGGAAGAAAATATCAGAAACCGAAGAATTCGTATATATTTTAATATATTTTTTTTCCTTTGATGTCCGTCCCCCGTACCAATTAACTTATGTCAGTGAATTCAAGTTAGTGTATTATAAAGTATGTAGTTAAGGGTTCCTCATTGTCATATTCTTTTAGGCAGAGTTCGTTCACTGCGTTTATGATGAACATTTTAACCCTTCGCTCGTATATAATTTAGTTCTATCTCACACACCATTGTAAACTATTTCAAACATTAACAGTGTCATGTCTCATTATATGATAGTATATTGAAATATTTTTCCATATGTATTTTTACTTATGGGTACTTGCCATGAGCGATGGATATCCTCTAGATTATTTTTTATTATTTTTTTCCACTATTACATACAGATCCGAATTCTAAAGCTTTCGTTAGTATGTTTTAATTTAGTAATTTTTAATATTTTTATGGTTATGAGATATATTTAAGTTTATTTTTTTCCATGAATTTTGACCTAACTGTGACAATTTTGTACCTGTTTCCGTATTCATTTAACTTCCTCCTCAACCAGACAAATTTGTGCAAAACGACAAAGATTTTTATTACTGTTCTTATGAACGATACTCTTCATAATACGAAGTAAAAAAAAAAAATAATACAATTCTCGAATGTGTTCCGCGCGTTCTGTACCCGATAGAATGTCAGCGTCCGGGGCGAATGGCGTAATCCAAATTAATCTTGAAATGCATTATGAATTTCTCTGAGCAACGGCAGTTCTACACTGAGAGAAACCCGACAGTCGTGAACGGAACTGTTATCTTGTTTGAAATTTATTGCTTTAGCTGTTTTGTGTAGTGCATTACAGTATGCGTTATTCGTATATTGGTTTACATTTTGTGGATACCTTCGAAGAAAATGGATATTATTTTCTATAGGGGAGTTGTCAGAAATGAGAAATTACTGCCGTAATGGCTTTTCAAGTATTGCGTTTTATTTTTTATTTTTTTTGTGTAGTCAAACTGTTGGATATATATGTATGTATATATATGTATATATATATATATATATATATATATATATATATATAATATATATATATATATATATATATATATATATAAAAACACATATATATGTATATATATATGTGTGTGTATATATGTGTATATATATATATATATATATATATAATATATATATATATATATATATATAATATATATATATATATATATATATATATATTTGTGTGTGTGTGTAAATGTGTGTGTATGTGTAAAAGAGTGATTTTAAACCCGTTATATATTTACGTTTCAACAACGTTATCAAGCAACTGTTCAATGATTTTCCCTCAATCCTTGCTCTTAACACTCGCTCGTCTGACTTCAGAAAGCGCTTCCATTCATCCGCATTCTGTTGCCTTTACAAACTGACAGCGTAAAGTGCTTTGCTCCCAACGTATGTTGAAGTCCCATGTAAGTTGCTCCGCCAGATAAAGTACACATTTCAAAGGCAAACTTTATGACTTAATGCAACTTCTTGTAGTTTACCTGCCTCTTCACATGAAGCACAGCGCACTTTTACGAATGCCAAGTCCACTCTCCATTTCACTGCTTAATTCTCTGCGTAAATAAAGCTCCACCTGTTACTAATGTCGTAAATTAATCGGTGCTTAAGACCCGCGAGATAATCCCGGGAGGCTGGGCGTCTAGATGCGCTGCTCGGGGGAGCGTTCTGTTTACGCAACATAAAAGCCAAAACAACTGCTCGGTTGAACTAACCTTCGCAATCTTTGGCCGTATCTATAAGAGGGCTGAATTTTAGTGTAGAATTCCGTGTTGATCTAACCAACCACTGAGAGGCAAGAACGCTTACTTAATAGCGCTTTCCTTTAAAGCTCTTCCCTGCCTATTTCTTTCTTCAATGTACGGAAGGTTATAGTTATTATTATTTTTATTTTTTATGAATTTTTATGTTCTGACAATTTATGGTTACAATTATAATTTTGATTGTTATGACTATTTCATGCATATTTTCTTCAGTGTTGTCAGAGACGCTTACTAATAGTACTTTCCTTTTAAAACTCTTCCCTGCCTATTTCTTTCTTCACTTTGCGGAAGCTTATAATTATTATTTTTATTTTTTCATTAATTTTTAAGCTCGGACCATGTGAGGTTGCAATTATAATTTTGATTGTTATGACTATTTCATACGCATTATTTTTCGGCGTTGTCGTTCAGAGTGATAGTCATTTGCGTAGACAGAAGTGATTCGAAGTACTGCCGTTTACCGGAAATCAAGATATAGATGTTAGAGGTACAGATGTTTAACTGGCGTCACTTATTTGTTAGTTTGGTTGAGAAGGAGTTTGTTATTACGGTCCTTCTCCCAAAACAGCATTCAGTGGGGAGAGAGAGAGAGAGAGAGAGAGAGAGGAGAGAGAGAGAGAGAGAGAGAGAGAGAGAGAGAGAGAGAGAGAGAGAGAGAAGGACGTTTTGGTTAATGGATCATTCGTTTATATATATATATATATATATATATATATATATATATATATATATATATATATATATGTATATATATATATATATATATAAGAGAGAGAGAGAGAGAGAGAGAGAGAGAGAGAGGAGAGAGAGAGAGAGAGAGAGAGAGAGAGAGAGAGAGAGAGAGACGTTTTGGTTAATACATCATTCGTTTTTCTGAGAGAGAGAGAGAGAGAGAGAGAGAGAGAGAGAGAGAGAGAGAGAGATAGAGATTCAAGGTATATGCTAAAGATATCGAAAAATAAGGAGTATATGTTGAAGCTAATGTTAGAATTCGCCAAGTCTCCTTTACTTTATTTGAAAACAACTGACAATTTACCCATCTGCGTCATAATACATTTTCATTGCTCTAAAACCTTTGGTATTTCTGCGCTTCAATATTAGAAATACTACTCTAAAATACCAGGCAAATATTTACTTTTTTTACAGTCGCATCCTTGAGATGAAAAATAAAAATATGTCATGAAACAATTGATAAAAGTAGAACGTTAGATAACTCCATTCTTTCTAATATATCAGGCAATTTCACCTTCCCAGAATTCCAAACAGGTTTATACCTTGAAACATCACACAAATTTTTATTTCCTGAAAACGTCCAAGAGAATTTTCTCATCCAAGACAAAAATATTTTTGTCTTTTTAGAAACTTTTTACGATTCTCTCTCCTAAATTGCTCCGAATCTCATTCTTTAAACAGCATCGTGTAATATTAAATCTTTAGCCTGCTGATAGGATTTGTAATGTAATATCATACGTACAATTTTGCTTAAATCAACCTTGTTAGATTTATTTTATTTCAAACATGCATCAAATATCATACGTTGAGAGAAAATATTGTCGATGGTTTTTTTTCTCTGGATATATTACAATATTGAATTTTCCACTGTAATATGCTTTCTCTGTAAATAAATTTTTACACAAATCAGCTCAGAAATTAAAATAAATAATTTTCTTAAGTCGGTTTGAATCAAGATCAAGCAATTGAAATTT